>NC_081181.1:51037421-51368733 GCF_029867415.1 Vicia villosa | reverse complement strand
AGATTCTTCCTGAATGAAGATGTTCTGTACAAGAGAAACTTCGACGTAGTTCTGCTCAGATGCGTTGACAGGAAAGAAGCAGAAATACTCATGAGAGAAATACATGAAGGTTCCTTTGGTACTCACACCAATGGACATACCATGACAAGGAAAATACTGAGAGCAGGATATTATTGGCTGACGATGGAGTCAGATTGCTTCCAGTACGCAAAGAGGTGTCACAAATGTCAGATCTACGCCGATAGAATTCATGTGCCACCATCTCTTCTCAACATACTCTCTTCCCCTTGGCCTTTCTCCATGTGGGGAATCGACATGATTGGAATGATCGAACCAAAAGCGTCCAACGGACATCGCTTCATCTTGGTAGCCATAGACTATTTCACCAAATGGGTTGAAGCAGCTTCATATGCAAACGTTACAAGACAAGTTGTCGTCAGGTTTATCAAGAATCACATCATCTGTCGCTACGGCATTCCTAGCAAGATAATCACTGACAATGGGTCAAATTTGAATAACAAAATGATGAAGGAGCTTTGTGAAGAATTCAAGATCGAACATCACAACTCATCTCCTTACAGACCAAAGATGAATGGAGCTGTAGAAGCAGCTAACAAAAACATCAAGAAAATCATTCAGAAGATGGTCATTACTTACAAAGATTGGCATGAAATGCTCCCGTATGCTCTTCATGGTTACCGTACATCAGTACGTACTTCGACTGGAGCAACTCCTTTCTCCCTTGTATATGGCATGGAGGCAGTCCTACCTATAGAGGTTGAGATTCCATCAATGAGAGTTTTGATGGAGGCAAAATTAACAGAAGCCGAGTGGTGTCAAAGCAGATTCGATGAATTGAACTTAATCGAAGAAAAGCGCATGACAGCTTTATGCCACGGACAGCTATATCAACAAAGAATGAAGAAGGCTTTCGACAAAAAGGTTCGACCTCGCACAATTAAAGAAGGCGACCTTGTACTCAAAAAGATTCAATCTTTTCTCACAGATTCGAGAGGGAAATGGACTCCCAATTATGACGGCCCCTACGTGGTCAAGAGAGCTTTCTCAGGAGGAGCCTTAATACTCACGACTATGGATGGAGAAGAATTCACCCGTCCTGTGAACGTCGACGCAGTCAAGAAATACTTCGCCTAAATAAATAAAAGAACAGCTCGCTAAGTTGAAAACTCGCAAAGAGCGGCTTAGGCAAAAAAAGAGCGTCTCGGTGAATCGAAAACCCGAAAGGGCGATTCAGGCAAAAGTTAGAGACATAAAAATAATAAATAATCAATCCCGGTAAACTTAAAACCCGAAAGGGGTAGTTTACGCAAAAGTTAGGGATATATGGCAAGTAACTGTGTTCAGGACAAACTTGATCATTCAAAAATCCATAGCGGAGTATTCATCAGCAGCAGGTCATCTTCTACGAAGCACGAATACAGCGCAACTTGGAGTGGAAGGGAGAGATAACGGTCGTCACGTTTCATCGTAGCCCTTTTCCCGAAAATTACCAATTTCCAACTTTGTAAATACTCCATGGGATCAAGCATTTGGCTGATTACCATTCCATATATAATAATTTGAGCTTTGTGCTTTCCTTTGCAATCTAGTCTTATTCAGTTTCTTGAAATGCATTTTAAGTTTAAACAGTCATTTTCTTGAAACAAATGTTTTCATAAAATAAAAATGAATTTACTCGCAAAAATAAAGGTGAAATTTCTTTCTAAGGTTTACAAACAATAGGAAGAATGCAAATAGTTGCTCCGAGAACGGTTGAGACTCCGGGAATCAAGATTTCCCCATGAGGTCGCTTTGCGAACATCTCCCGATGACGGATTTTCACTTCAGTTTCATATTACTCATCTCGAACAGCGGACCACTGATAACCAGGTATTCCCAACAGAGTTCGAACTCCAAGAAGAGGACATCTTCTGATCAACAAGAATTCAAGTCGTATCATTAGGATTCTACATCCGCGACAATTCTATTCACATTCACTTTACATTTTATAATTGTCATAATATTCATGCATACATTACATCACAACTGCATAGTCAAATTAGGCTTTTAATCATGAGAATGCCCGAGTCATGAGGGCATGAACTCAAGTTTCCCCTGCAAGTCCTGGAGAAACTTTTTCCTTCAAGACAACGATCCATGTAGAGAGATTTCCCCAAGCAAGTCAATAGATGGTAGTCTCCCTCAAAGAGATAGTTTGTTCACTTTTGGAATCCCTCAAACTGAGAATCTCCTGCAGAGCAACGCTCGACAATCTTCTTCAGATAAGATAGTCTGCTTCGCATTTTGGACTTCCCCAAAAGTTTGGCATTTCCCCAACAAGGTCGAGAGGTGCCACTTCTTGTCAAAGAATAATTCAGAATCTCCCAGCAGATCGACAAATGATTCCCCAACAGAATCAGTGAATGGTAGTCTTCACCCAGAAGATAGTTCATGATCCCCAGCGGAGTTAACAAATGGTAGTCTTTCCCCAAGGAAAGACAGTTTGTCTGTTAAATACTCAAGAGATCGACAAATGGTAGTTTCTTCAAACAGTTTGTCTGTTTCAGGGATGTTTAGTTCCCCACAGAGTCAATAAATGGTAGTTTTCCCCTTAAGAAAACAGTTTGTTGATTCCCCAGGCACCAATCGACGAATGGCAGTTTTCACCCCGAAAACAGTTCGTCCGCCTTCAAACAAAGTCATTAGCCCCTCAAAAAGCATGGGCCCATATGACAATCTTTCAAAGATGCCAGGTCAAAAGGGAAGATGGTGAAGTTTCTTTATTTACCGTCAAATGGTATCTCATCTCCAAGTGCTGATGAGAAGTTTGATGAGGAAACAAACCCTTGAAGTTTCTTTATTACCATCAAATGGTATCTCATCTCCAAGTGCTGATAAGAAGTTTGATGAGGAAACAAACCCTTGAAGTTTCTTTATTACCATCAAATGGTATCTCATCTCCAAGTGCTGATGAGAAGTTTGATGAGGAAACAAACCCTTGAAGTTTCTTTATTTACCGTCAAATGGTATCTCATCTCCAAGTGCTGATGAGAAGTTTGATGAGGAAACAAACCCTTGAAGTTTCTTTATTACCATCAAATGGTATCTTATCTCCAAGTGCTGATGAGAAGTTTGATGAGGAAACAAACCCTTGAAGTTTCTTTATTTACCGTCAAATGGTATCTCATCTCCAAGTGCTGATGAGAAGTTTGATGAGGAAACAAACCTTTGAAGTTTCTTTATTACCATCAAATGGTATCTCATCTCCAAGTGCTGATGAGAAGTTTGATGAGGAAACAAACCTTTGGAGATTTTCTCTTTATCTGAGATATTGTCCAAACGCAACCGAGACCAGTTTCGAGATATGGACATCCGAAACGAGGAGAGGTTGTTTACCCCTTTTCTAAGTATCAACACTTAGTTAAAGAAGATGGATTGCGCATCCTACATTGCCATCCATTCACCAGAATCCACATCAAGTATTTCTGCAGGAGTTTGTCTCCTCATCCCCCGCCAAGTGCGACAACGGGATCAAGTCATGCAAAGATTTTATCAATTACAACATCTCAGGAGCGCCCAAAATTCGGGCATTCTTTGATATTTAAGTCTCTTTTACGCAGGAGAGATCGAGATCTCAATCTCTCTCCCTCCGGATAAAAGAAACTTAAATAGGGGCATCTGTCATACCCTAATTTTTGACCCCCCTGAGATGGCATATCTTCAGGATTTTTTTCATCAGGTCAAGACAAGTTCCCAGAGCAGTCATTTCTCCATCTGGTACCTAATCGAGGATGCTTAAAGACAAGAAAGCTCAGGCAAAGGATCAATCAATACAAGGATTAGTCTCTAATACAATCATGGGGCTCAAGGACTTCATTTTTCTCATCTATGATTGATTAGACATCCAGTCATCTGAGTACAGGTTTACTCAGGTCACCAGACTAGGGTTTTGAGCCTATCAAGGACTAAAATCAGGGATCACTTTTGGGAAACCCTAAAAAGCCCCAGGGAACCATTCAAAGACATCAATCATCTTCAAATAACTCATATGACAAGATCCACTGGACATTGCATCTCAGTTCAAAGCCTACAGTCATCATTGTCCTCTGGTCGACAATTAGGGTTTTTGACCTAATTCACCAAGATGGTTGACTTTTGATCAGGGAATGAATCCAAAACTCAAGACATGATTCAAGGATCTCTACTACCTCAATATAATCCATTTACATCATTCATTTGAGGAAGAGATCTTGTTTCTACACAAAAGCCCAAAAATTCACTTTGTCAGGAAAAAGTCAACTGTAAAGGATCATCATTGACTTTTAAGGTTTTTGGTCAAAAAATGACTTTCAAAGATCAATATCATCAATATATGTATGGCAAAGTCATTTGACCAAAGAAATTCAAAGAAATTCATCAAGGAGCGAAAAGTCGGGAATTAGGGTTTTTGAAGGCATGGTGAGAACTCAAAATTTCACCTACACAACTCAAAAAACTTCCAACATGAAAGTTGTAGATCTTGCAAAATAAAACAACATCTTACAAAGGAACTTTTTTCAAAAGATCAATCATTTATGAAGTTTTGGAAATTTTGAAGTTTAGGTCATAAACACTTAGAAATTTTTCTAAGTGTTTTGACCTAGTTTTCATCCAACTTTGGGCTCATTTTTCACAAATTTCCCAAATGATTCTGAAGAAGACATAAACTAATGATTTAAAGTAGATGTTTAGGGCTTTCCAAATTGTGTTCAACCTTCTCCAAATTCAATTTGAGCTAGGAGTTATGCTTGTTCAAAGTTGGCCTCATGAAGTGAAATTATAGGTCATGGACACTTTTGGACTTTGCAAATTTTGTGCAAATAACCTCTCTTATGGATGCTACACGACCCATAACACATCTGAAAACATGCCATGCATTCATTTACACCATGCCATAAGAATTGAAGAAGATTCTAAAAACAAGAACATGTGATTATGTAATGATTACATTTGTGAATTTATGGCAAATTGATGAATCACCCAAGGAATCTTCTCACCAACCAATTAGAGCTCATTTCTGGCTCAGAATTGTCCCCTAAGATCAAGCAAAATCGAGGGCTAGGGGATTGATCAAATGGAATCAAAATTCCCATCATTGCATAAGAGATATTTGCAAACTTCCTTCATGGCTAAGAAACCAAATCAACCTCACTAAGGAAGCTCACTCCTCTGCAGCTATACTGATCCATTTGCCTATAAATACAGAGGCATTCCTCATTCAAAAACACACCAAAGCAACCATATTACTTGCTTTCTCTTCCTCTTCTCTTGTTCATTGTTTTTCAAAGTTCTTTGGCAAGAAGAATCGATTTCTTCAAACCAGAGCTTATCTTTGGGAAGTGAGCATTCTAACATCTCAAGGGAGGTCATTTGAGGTGATCCAAGCACCTGGATCACTTCTGTAGGTGGAGGAATACCATTGTTGCTCTCACTTTGGAGCATCTGCAGTTGGAGGTCCATGGAGTGATTCAGAAGGTTTCAAGGCAAGCCAATCATCCAGACACACTCCTCAGGTCATAGTGAAGCTAACCAGATGGCTGCAGCTCATCTGTAACTCGAGAATCAACACCCTCCATGTTCACTTGAAGCTCAAATCGAGGGAGGTCCATAGAACAATTCAGAAGGATTCAGGCTACAATAAGCATCCAGTTAGCATCATTGAGTCTCAGGGAAGCTATTGAGATCATTCATTCAAGCCCAGGTGCCCTCAATCATCCTCACGACCTCCATTTTCAGAGGTAAGTTTCTGAACTTCACCTCTCTAATTTAAGTACTCTTTGTGAAATAGCTCGATTCTATCTTGTTCAGCATCATCAGAGGATTGAAAACCCTCTATCATCATTCATTTATTCATCTTGTGCATCATTTAATTTTAAAATTAGGGTTTATGTGTTCTTCGTGTTCATAATGAAATTCGTTAGTTACACTTAGAATAAATGAATTCTGAGCCCATAATCATGTTCCTTGTCCAAAAACGAGTGAGATTGATGTTTACATCATGCCATTTAGTTGAGAAACCAGAGAGTTAGGAATTTGAAAATCTGAAGCTCGAGGAAGAAGATGAACATGGCGCGCGTAAAATTTGAATTTCCTGGCTTATCTGAAAATATAATATATTGAGGGTATATAGTTAACAAGCTGCGCGCGCAGCTCAGTTGGTTAAGTTTTGAAATGTGATCATGAAGGGCGTGGGTTCGAACCTCTCTAGGGCCAAACCAATTTTTTAGCATCCATTTTCATTCTTTTTTTTATACAAACTTCACACAATTAATAAACTTATCAAATTAAATCATTTTCACTTCATTTTTCACACACTTGCTATTTAATATACCTACTTTGTGAATAATCAAAAAAATCATAAAAATATTATTTATTTCATGTATTTTAATTAGGTTTAAAATAGTATGTTTTAAATGTTTTCTTAAATACTTTAAAATATATATATTCATTTTGTTTAAACCTAATTACTTTGTGAAGAATTTTATGATAAAACCCTAATTATTTAGGTCTTAATTGGGTATAGATTTCATCTTTGCCTTAATTAAGTTGACTTTTGTCAATATTCAAAATTGTTTTCAATCTCTGATTAAACGGATGATTAGGGTTTTCAAACAACAAAACCTTGCATCATTCCAAATCATTTTTTCAAATTGCTTTCATAACCAGTACTGTAAAGTACTGGGCCTCTAATAGAGTGTAAGTCCCAAGCACCTTCTCTTCTTAGCTTGTTTTCAAAACTGTATTTTCAAAATCTTCTTTCTGTTTTCAAAACATTTCTTCTGGTATTTGAAGGGCATTATTCCCGGTGAAACTCTTCAGATACCTATGTGACCTTTGTCCATCTTCACTTCTTCTGTTTTCAAAAACCATTAACTGTTTATCATATATATTCAACTGTTATCAACAAAACAACAAAAATACTGTTGAGGCTCTGTACATACTTCTTCAATGGCCTCCACTCCATCCAGGTTAGGCTTTACAAGCTTTCAATTTACAGTCTTTGTTTAAATTACTGTCAAATATAAACTGTGCATATATTTGTTTAGAACTACGTCTGAGTGTAAACCTTAGGACAGTTAAACTATATATATATTATAGGAATATGGCCTAGGATTGAGAATGTCTTCCCGGTGAAGGCTCTTTCCTAATTAGAGATCTGTAGTTCAAACCCCCAAGATGAATTATTCCCAGTGAAACATCTTGGCAAAAACCTTAGAATCCAAATAATAGGACACATCCATCCAAAGAGGAATTATTCCCGGTGAAACCTCTTACCCATTTGCTTAGAGCCAAAATAAGTTCAAAACTACATAGCTTTCTCTTGTGCTATAACAAGGACCCTCGATTAGCCTCCTCTTGGGCTTTGTACAAGGACCCACAGGCTTCTTAAAAGCATTTCCAGCTTCCTCTTGAGCTTGTATACAAGGACCCATCAGGTTTCTTATAAACATAGGAACAGGTCTTTAGTCACCTTTTAGCCTACCCTGGTGAGTTTCTTCCAATTTAAACCAGACTTTAAACAAGCTAAGTTTGTCTCAATTTCACATTGAGTACATTTTTGGAATGAGAGACATGGACAGTCTCTGTCACCCTTATCTTCATCAATCTTCCTTAGCAGAGTCTAGGATCCATGTTTGGTCATCCTCAGCATTGAGTCAGCCTTCATCTTGGGCTTTAAACAAGAAGTCTCCACTAGATATCTTTCTGCCAATCCTTTCATCCTTTAATAATTAATGGAGTGCTACCCAAATTCATTTCAATAAAAATCCCTGGAAAGGGTTAGCTTCCACACATTCCTTCATTTCAATAAAAACCCCTGGAAAGGGTTAGCCTCCAAAGTCAATTAATAAATAATTTCATTCTCTTAGGAGATAATTCCCCCCAAAAGAGTCAAAACCCCTGGAAAGGGTCAGCCTCCAAAAAACATGATAAAGTCAGTCTTTTAACAGACAAATTTACCAGCTGAGTCAAAATCCCTGGAAAGGGTTAGCTTCCAAAGAAAAATAGTCTTTTAATAGATAAAACCTCCTCAGTAGAGTCAAAACCAACAAAAACAGTTAGCCTCAACCTTGGGCTTCATACAAGGCACCCAAACAATAAAACTCCCCTGTCAAGAGTCTGCCTCAACCTTGGGCATTGTACAAGGCAGATAATAGAGTCTCCCCAGTGAGTCCTTCATCACTCAGTAGCCACAACCTTGGGCTTTGTACAAGGCAGATAAACCATATTTTCATGTGTCGAAGATTCCTAACACTTAGGATCTTTCCCCATATAGTCATCCATACTTAATTCATTTAAAAGTCCGCCACAACCTTGGGCTTTGTACAAGGCAGAAAATAATGTTTTCCCTAGCTAGAGTTAGCCACAACCTTGGGCTTTGTACAAGGCACATAAAATAGAGTCATTCATTTAATTATCCTCAGCAGTCAGCCACAACCTTGGGCTTTGTACAAGGCACACAAATAGAGTCTCCCTAAGTAGAGTCAGCCTCAATTCTGGGCTTTGTACAGAACACTAAAATACCCTGTAATTAACCCCCAATGGAGTCATCTCCCAGAGTCAATAATATTAATTAATCAATCAAAAAGCCTCAAGCTTGGGCCTCATACAAGCCAGCTAAAGTCAAATCTTTTATGCAGTAGATAGACGTAGCTTATCTCCATAGAGAGATATTTTTACTACTCTACCACATTCAAACAAACAAACATTTCAATTTCAATTTCAATTTCAATCAAGTCTCCCATTTAGGATTTTGAAAGGCATGAGCTGGCAGTAAAACCCAGACATGTGGTAACTTTCCCTAATTTGGATGAGCATCTTTCTTTCATTTAAGAGGCATTTGACTGGTATACTTGCACATACACAAGTAAGGTCCCCCTCTTGAATGAAATGAATTCAGTTATTCTGTCACTCCTTTAAATGTTTGTGGTAGAATAGTACAAATACCTCTCTGTAGAGATAATTTCATGTCTCTTTACTGTAAACAGAGATTTAATTCCAAGCTTCAACCTTGAGCTTCAAGCAAGGCACCAAAAATAATTAATTTCCCTAGTTAGTTCCCCGAACTACATTAAGCTCTGACTTCCACTAGGGATATGTAGGCATGAGGTTCACAAGGAATCTCAGCGAGCTAATAAAATACCAAAAATAGTCAGTCTGTCTATATGTCTGTCTCTTTTAAAATCAATTCAATTCCTTCTCCTAACACAAAGGAGAAACTTTCCCAATCATTAGCAGCAAACCCAATCACAATGACACAGAGAAGGTTCCTGTAGAGTACTACAGATATGTAGGGTGTTTAAACACTTCCCTATGTATAACCGACCTCCCGGACTCCAGAATTTCTAGTCTAGGTGTAAATCCCCACACTTAGACAACTCCTAGGGTTTAGTTGAGATCTTTTTTTCCCTTTCCTACTCGTAGGACAAATAAGAAAGTTCGTGTGATATCGTAGGAAGAACTGAAATAAAATTCATCCCACCACGGGCGCATTCTCCTTCCAAATTTCGCGTGAAGGGTTTAGCGTGCCGTCCTCCCAAGTGAAACGGGGAGGTAAAAGAAAACGACCACCACACAGCCACATGATCTAACTTGTGATCATGGGTAGCCTTCAGAATCTTCAACCTACTCTGCACCCTGTAGTTAAAAATCTGAAAACAAGTATCAATAGAGGGTTGGGCTGATGAGGGTTGGATGATGGTTATCGGCTCTTGGGGGTTTGAGATGAGATAGGGTTCAGATGGTCTATCAGGAAGAAGATAAGAGATGGTTGAGAGGGGTGAAGAAGTTTCTTCATTATCAGAGTCTACAATAACGACTGTAGGCTCAGATGAAGGAACTGGGTTGCGAGGGTGATGAAGGAGAGAAGATTCAGAGGATGAAGATTCAGAGAAATTACAGAAGACAGAAATGTCAACTGCTGGTGGGGGGTCAGATATTGGTGAGATTGGTTAAGGGATAGAGGGTGTGGGTTGAGGTTGGTGAGCAGAAGATTGAGGTTGAGATGGTTGAGGTTGAGAAGTGGAGAAGATGTTTTCAGATGGAATGGTTGGGAGTATAACAGTGAGAGGTGGAGGGTTCAGAACTTGTGGTTCAGAATGAATGGGTTGTTTTCCTTTGGAGGTGGTGGAAGAAGATGGAATTTCAGAAGATGGTTGATTTTGGTAAGGGGGAAGTTCTGGGACAGAATCATATTCAAGAATAAAATCATCAACACTATCTATATCATCTATCAACTTTTTCAGTTCAGCAGATGATCTAGGGATTTTGAGAGAGAGAGAGGGTATGCTGTTGATATGTTATCAGAATTATTAACAGAAGGAGGCACAGAGCTAGATATAGAGATACCTGAACTTTTCTTCTTCTTCTTCAGAGGCTTTGAAGGACCATCTCCAGTAGACTTTTTCTTCTTCTCCTTATTATTCTTCTTCTTCTTCTTCTTCTTCTCCTTCTCCTTTAAGGCATCTAGAGAAGGAAGATTTCTGCCATGCAGCCACACTGGATCAAATTATGAGCCATCTTTAAGGCAAGACTCCAGATAGAAGAGGACAGAGTCTGGATGTTCTTCCTTGAAGAACAGCTGAAAGTCATCTACTGGATTTCTTCTGGACAGAATATCACTGACCACTGTTGGAGGAGAAAGGACCTTTTCAATCAGCTTCATTTTCCTCAGACTATGGGTAGACAGAGTACTCCCATAGACAGTTGTCAGATCTTGAACAGCGCCAGCTTCTTTCAAAGCATCTATCAGACCACTCTCTGTCAGAATGTCTGATATCAGTCTTCCCATAGGAATGGTGTTCCTCTTGACCTTGGGGTATTTGATTCTTTCTGCCTCTCTTGAATCTTTCACATGGTTCCACATATGATGGAACAGAATATGAGGTAAATCAATCCTCATTCCCTTCCCAATGCAGTACAGAAGGAACTGCTGGTCTTGATTTATGTAGGTTGCAGAAACAGATGCTTTTCTATGGTTGATTGATCCCATAATGATCTTTTCCCAAACTCTGTATAGAGCCTTCAAATCCTTGGTGTTTGGTGATCCTTTACCAGCTGTAAAGATTTCTGGGTAAACTGCTTCCTAGTCAGTTCTTCCAGGAATAGCGTCAGTTACTCCACCCAAACCTTGAAGATTCATTAACTTCCTTATTAGATTCTCAGTAATAGAAACATCTTGCCCTAAGACGAAAGAGATGATAGCTTTTGGGGTTAGGGTAGCATGAATCCAAAATTCCTTTACTAAATCTGGGTAAACTGGACCAATGAGACGATCAAAGTAGTTTGCCCAGCCTTGAGCTAACATGTTCATCTTGATGTTGAAGTTGTGTTCTTGAAGATTGTTGAAATCTACCATGAGTTTACAGATAACTTCCAACTCTGCGAAAGGAATCAAACAAGTTCTTATTGGTTCTGTAAATGCTGGTTTCTCTTGTTGTTGAGAAGAAGCAGGTTGTTGTTGATGTTGTTGCTGAGATGCAGAAGGGTTTGATGAAGATGAAGCCATTGATGAAGAGAAATTTAGAATTCTAGGTTGTTTAGGTTTAGGGTTTTGGTAGAGACGAAATAGAGAGCAAAAATGCATAAAACAACGAGGATGATGAAGGAGTGAAAAGAGAGAAAGTGGAGATAAAATGAGTTTATATAGCCACGGATTTGAAATAAAATGAAATGAAGTTTTGAATGCAACGGTTACAGAATATGCATTAATGATGAAACACGTTAATGGGGGTAACGTAAGATTTGAAAAGATTTTGCACAGTTACCTAGGGCGGCGTCTCATCAACTGCACGAACGCTTGTCCCTTATGATGAACACGTGGTCATCATCTTGGAGTAGCTGGTGACAACTGTTTTGCTTTAACAGAAGTTCTGAGTCATACTTAGGCACATGAAACGTTAGTGATAACAGTTTCAGAGTATCCATATGAACACACACAATCAGAACATCTAATAGGTAAAAAGAAAATAAATAAAGCATAATATTCAGACTAATCCACATATCAGATCATCACAAAACTTCATTCTGGGCATAAATCCATGCTGATGTTCTTTAGAATGAACTTAAACCTATCTTCAGCAAGGGGTTTTGTAAAGATATCAGCCCATTGATAGTCTGTATCTATAAATTTTCGAGAAAGAACACCCTTCTAAACATAGTCCCTAATAAAATGATGCTTAATCTCTATATGTTTAGCTGTAGAATGTAAAATAGGATTTTTAGACAAACAAATAGCAGAAGTATTATCACAGGATATAGGAATGTTATGTTAGAACAAAAATTGTTCTGATCAATATTCTTAGTTTTGATGATAACATTATATATGAATTTTGTATAAGACAATGTGGTACTCTAATCCTATGCATTTTCCATTTCAGGAAATATATAAAGAGTATGCACAATTCAGCGCAAGAATCACTAACTCAGAAGGTTCAAGTATGCAACATCAGAACATGCTCTCGCAAGACATCAGAAGATGGTCAAGCAGAATCAGAACATGGTCTATGAAGCATCAGAAGAACTTGAGTTCAGAAGCAGAAGCACTGAAGTTATTATGGTATCACGCTAGAAGCACTTCAAAGTCAGAAGACAAGAAGATGCTCTGTACCAAGCTGAATGACTCTGATATACAAACGTTGTATCTACAAACATTAGATCAGAAGAAAGTACAAGATGACAGGCTACTCTGACTGACAAAAGGAACGTTAGAAGCTATTAAAGGCAAAGTCAGTTAAAGCAAGAAAAGCAAGGCTCGAGGTAGTTGACAAAAGTGTGAAACATTAAATGCAATGCTTTACGGATCACGCAACGCATTAAATGCTCCCAACGGTCATCTTCTCATAACGCCTATAAATAGAAGTTCTGATAAGAAGCTGAATACACAACTCCTGCGCAAAAATACAGAAACGCTGTCAAATTCAAAAGCTCTCAAACTTCATCTTCAACCTCACTTCATTTGTAATATCTTAGTGAGATTTAAGCTTAGAATTTAAGAGAAATATCACAGTTGTGATTATAGCTTATTAAGAAGCATTTCAATACTCTTGTAAGAATTTGTTTTACATTAATTTGTAAAAGGTTCCTAGAGTGATCAGGTTGTGATCATAATACTCTAGAAGACTTAGAGGGTATCTAAGTGGAAAACCATTGTAATCAAGGTTGATTAGTGGATTAAATCCTCAGGTGAGGTAAATCACTCTAAGGGGGTGGACTAGAGTACTTTCGTTAACAACGAACCAGGATAAAAATCATTGTGCAATTGCTTTTATCTTAAGAGTTTTTAAAGTCACACTTATTCAAACCCCCCCTTTCTAAGTGTTTTTCTATCCTTCAATTGGCATCAGAGCGCTGGTTCTAAGGTGCAAGCACTTAACCGTGTTTAGAAAAGATTCAGGAAGAGAAAAACACTAAGTCAAGATGGGTGATACTCCAACACCTATATCTACATCTGGCTCTGCTGAGCAATACAATGGAAATGGTAACAATGGCTACACTAGACCACCAATATTCGATGGTGAAAACTTTGAATATTGGAAAGATAAACTCGAAAGTTACTTTCTTGGATTAGATGGTGACTTATGGGATCTTCTGGTGGATGGTTACAAACATCCTGTGAAAGCTAATGGAGTAAAGCTGACAAAACAAGAAATGAGTGATGATCAAAAGAAGCAATTCAAAAATCATCACAAGTCAAGGATTGTTTTGCTGAATGCTATCTCTCACGCTGAATATTAAAATATATTTAATAGGGAAACTGCCCATGACATATATGAATCATTGAAAATGACTCATGAAGGAAATGCCCAAGTCAAGGAGACTAAAGCTCTTGCTTTAATCCAGAAATATGAAGCCTTCAAGATGGAGGATGATGAAAACATTGAAACAATGTTCTCAAGATTTCAAACTCTAGCTGCTGGATTAAGAGTTCTTGACAAGGGATACACAAAGGATGATCACGTCAAGAAGATCATCAAAAGCTTGCCAAGAAGATGGGGTCCGATGGTGACTGCATTCAAAATTGCCAAGAACCTGAATGAAGTCTCTCTTGAAGAGTTGATCAGTGCTCTGAGGAGTCCTGAAATTGAGCTAGATGCTAATGAACCTCAGAAGAAAGGTAAGTCTATTGCGTTAAAATCTAATTATAAAAAATGTACTAACGCATTTCAGGCTGAAGAAGAAGATTCTGAAGAATCAGAATCAGAAGAAGAAGATGATCTGTCCATGATCTCCAGAAGGGTAAACCAACTCTGGAAAAGCAAGCATATAAAGTTCAAGAACTTCAAAAGTTCTAAAAAGCTTGAAAAAGGAGAATCTTCTGGAAGCAGAAGATATGACAAGAAGAAGATCACGTGCTTTGAGTGCAATGAGCCAGGTCACTACAAGAATGAGTGTCCAAAGCTTCAAAAGGAGAAGCCCAAAAAGAAGTTTCATAAGAAGAAAGGTCTTATGGCAACTTGGGATGATTCAGATTCATCAGAATTAGAATCAGACTCTGAAGGCGAGCAGGCAAACATTGCACTGATGGCCACAGTTGATGATGGATCAGAATCTACATCAGACTCAGATTCTGAAGAGGTATTTTCTGAACTATCTAGAGAAGAGTTAGTTTCCAGTTTAACAAAAATTCTGGAACTCAAGGCTCATCTTAGTATCAAATACAAAAAGCTGAAAAAGCTATTTGAATCTGAAACTAAGAAGCTGGAAGCAGAAAATTCTGAATTGAAGGAAAAAGTTTTAAAATTATTCAAAGATGTTGGATCTCCTTCTGACTCAGAAAAGTCTATTCCTAGTATGAACAATATTCTTAAAGAATATGACTTGAGCTTTAGGAAGTTCTTATCTAGAGGTATTGGAAGAAGTCAACTTGCCTCTATGATATATGCTGTTAGTGGAAACAAGAGAGTTGGCATAGGCTATGAGGGTGAAACCCCATACAAACTTGAACCTGTAGATGATATGAAAATCACATACAAGCCTTTGTATGATCAGTTCAAGTATGGCCACTCCCATGATATTAGGCTCACATCACATGCTAAAAGCTTTCACATCACACACACTAAGAAGCATGCGACACAACCTAGGAAATATCATGTAACTCAGAATAAGAATTATCATGTTGTACCTCCTGTTGTTTATCATGCTAAACCCAAGTTCAATCAGAACTTGAGGAGAACTAACAAGAAAGGACCCAAGAAAATGCGGGTACCTAAGGAAAAGATTATTCCCGTTGCAGATATCCTTGGCTACAAAGAAGACAAAGGAAAGCATGTCATGGTACCTGGACTCTGGATGCTCTCGACACATGACGAGAAGAAGGTCTATGTTCCAAGACCTGGTGCTTAAATCTGCTGGAGAAGTTAAGTTTGGAGGGAATCAGAAGGGCAAGATAATTGGCTCATGAACCATAAGTACTGGTAACTCTCCTTCTATAACTAATGTTCTTCCGGTAGATGGATTAGCTCATAACTTATTGTCCATAAGTCAATTAAGTGACAATGGTTATGACATAATCTTTGATCAAAAGTCTTGTAAGGCTGTAAGTCAGAAGGATGGCTCAATCCTATTTACAGGCAAGAGAAAGAACAACATTTACAAGATTCATCTTCAGGATCTTAAGAATCAGAAGGTAACTTGTCTTATGTCTGTTAGCGAAGAGCAATGGGTCTGGCACAAAAGATTAGGCCATGCTAGTTTGAGAAAGATTTCTCAGATTAACAAACTAAATCTGGTCAGAGGACTCCCTAATCTGAAATACAAATTAGATGCTCTTTGCGAAGCATGTCAGAAAGGGAAGTTTTCCAAACCTGCATTCAAGTCTAAGAATGTTGTTTCTTCCTCTAGGCCGCTAGAACTTCTGCACATTGATCTGTTTGGCCCAGTCAAAATAGCATCTGTCAGAGGGAAGAAATATGGATTAGTCATCGTAGATGATTATAGTCAATGGACATGGGTAAAGTTCTTGAAACACAAGGATGAGTCTCATTCAGTGTTCTTTGAATTCTGCACTCAGATCCAGTCTGAGAAAGAGTGTAAAATCATAAAGGTCAGAAGTGATCATGGTGGCGAATTTGAGAACAGATTCTTTGAGGTTTACTTCAAAGAAAATGGTATTGCCCATGATTTCTCTTTCCCTAGAACTCCACAACAAAATGGAGTTGTAGAGCGAAAGAATAGGACTCTACAAGAAATGGCCAGAACCATGATCAACGAAACCAATATGGCTAAACATTTCTGGGCAGAAGCAATAAACACTGCATGCTATATTCAGAATAGAATCTCTATCAGACCTATTCTTAATAAGACTCCTTATGAATTGTGGAAGAACAGAAAGCCCAACATTTCATATTTTCATCCTTTTGGATGTGTTTGTTTTATTCTGAATACTAAAGATCATCTGAGTAAGTTTGATTCTAAGGCACAGAAGTGTTTCCTTCTTGGATATTCTGAACACTCTAAAGGCTACATAGTATACAATACTGAAACATTGATTTTTGAAGAATCAATCAATATCAGATTTGATGATAAGCTTGGTCTTGAAAAGCCAAAGCAGTTTGAGAATTTTACAGATATAGATATCTCAATTTCAGAAGCTGAAAAACCAAGAAACAAAGTATCAGAAGCTGAAGAACCCAGAAGCAAAGTATCAGAAGATCAAGTTGCTGCTTCTTTAGAGAATCTCAGAATTTCTGAAGAGCCAACAGTCAAAAGATCTGATAGACTCAACTCTGCTCACTCAAAAGATGTTATTCTTGGAAAGAAGGATGATCCTATCAGAAAAAGAGCATTCCTTAAGAACAATGCAGAATGTCAATTAGGTCTTGTTTCTCTGATCGAGCCAACTTCTGTTGATCAAGCTCTAGAAGATGCAGACTGGATAATTGCCATGCAAGAAGAACTAAATCAGTTTACAAGGAATGATGTCTGGGATCTTGTTCCAAGACCAAGAGGATTTAACATCATTGGTACGAAGTGGGTCTTCAGAATCAAGCTAAGTGAAAAAGGAGAAGTTGTAAGAAACAAAGCCAGACTGGTTGCTCAGGGCTATAGTCAGCAAGAAGGGATTGACTATACAGAAACCTTTGCTTCAGTGGCCAGGTTAGAATCTATTCGCTTATTGATTTCTTTTGCCACTCAACATAACATCACTCTATATCAGCTGGATGTTAAGAGTGCCTTCTTAAATGGTTATATAGATGAGGAAGTCTATGTCCACCAACCTCCTGGTTTTGAAGACTCTAAGTCTCCAGATCATGTTTTTAAACTAAAGAAATCATTATACGGATTGAAGCAAGCTCCTAGAGCTTGGTATGAAAGATTAAGTTCTTTCCTTCTGGATAATGGTTTCACTAGAGGAAAAGTGGATACTACTCTCTTCTGTAAAACCTTTAAAAAGGATCTTTTAATTTGCAAAATTTATGTTGATGATATTATCTTTGGAACATCTAATGCTACACTTGGAAAGGAGTTTGCTAAGTCTATGCAGGCTGAGTTTGAAATGAGCATGATGGGAGAACTCAAGTATTTCCTTGGGATCCAGATCAATCAAACATCAGAAGGAACGTATGTTCATCAAACCAAGTATGTGAAAGAACTTCTGAAGAAGTTTAATCTTTCTGAAAGCAAAGAAGCAAAAACTCCTATGCATCCAACGTGTATCTTAGGTAAGGATGAGGTAAGTAAGAAGGTAGATCAGAAGTTGTACAGAGGTATGATTGGATCTCTTCTATATCTTATTGCTTCTAGACCTGATATTTTATTCAGTGTTTGTCTGTGTGCAAGATTCCAATCAGATCCTAGAGAATCTCACTTGACTGCTGTTAAGAGAATTCTGAGGTATATGAAAGGTACTACTAATGTTAGTTTAGTCTACAGAAGATCTGAAGAATACAACTTAGTAGGATTTTGTGATGCTGATTACGCTGGAGATAGAATTGAAAGAAAGAGTACTTCTTGAAGTTGTCAATTTCTTGGAAGTCATCTGATCTCCTGGTACAGCAAGAAGCAAGCTACAATTGCCCTTTCTACAACAGAAGCAGAATATGTTGATGCTACTGGATGTAGTACACAGATGCTCTGGATGAAGAGTCGGCTAAAAGATTATCAGATATATGAGAGTAACATTCCTATCTTCTGTGATAATACTTATGCTATCTGTTTATCTAAGAATCCAGTCTTACATTTTAAAGCTAAACATATTGAGATCAAACATCATTTCATTAGGGACTATGTTCAGAAGGGTGTTCTATCTTTGAACTTTGTTGATACAGACCATCAATGGGCTGATATCTTTACCAAACCCCTTGCTGAAGATAGGTTTAAGTTCATTCTGAAGAATATCAGTATGGATTTATGCCCGGAATGAGAAGATGAGAAGTTGTGACGTATGGATTAGTTCTGAAATGAAGTTGCTTTATCTTCTTATAAGAAGTTCTGAAGTTGATCAATTAGAAGTTCTGATTCTGTTATTACTAACGTTTCATTATCTAAGTTGATTCAGAATCTCTTTTAAAGAAAAATAGTTGTCACCAGCTTTTCCAAATGTTGAACACGTGTTCTTTCTATTTGGACAAGTACGCGTGCAGTTAAGGAGACGCCGCCCTAGGTAACTGTGCAAATCATTTCAAATATTACGTTATCTCTCCTAACGTCATTTCTCATTAAATACATTTGATTCTATGTTTTTTCTGTAATCCTGTTCATTCAAACGCATATTGCATTTCATTTCAAATCTGTCTCTATATAAACTCATCTCCATAACAATTCATCTCTTTACATTCTCCCTCTTTATTCATTATCTCTTTCGCTCATCTCTCTCTTTCTCGTTTTTGCATAAACCCTAGTTTCTAAACCGAATCTCATAGTGAATTCATGCTTCCATCCTCAAGTATTCAACCCAAAATATCTTCGGCACATCTTGTTCAACAGAAATATGGATATCATCCCTTGAAGAATTGTTCTATTCCATATGATGAACTAGAAGTTCTATGCAAAACAATGGTGGATTTTGAAAATCTTTTGGAACATGATTTCAAAACCAAGGCTGCAATGCTGGTACAAGGTTGGTCAAACTACTTTTAAAGATTGATTGGACTAGTTTATCCTCTCTTGGTTAAGGATTTCTGGACTCATGCAACAGTTACTCCAACTGCTATCATCTCTTTCGTATTAGGGCATGAAGTTGTTGTGACTGAGAAGATGATAAGGAAGCTGTATGGTCTTGATGACTCAGATGGAATCACAGGTGCTCTTCCTGGTAGAGTTGATTGGGAGAAAGTTGATAGAGAATTGTCTTCCTTTGGATCTGCATCTCATCAAACTACTTCTTTGAAGCCTTCCTATAGAGTTTGGGCTGAGATTATTCTGGGATCTCTCTATCATAGAAAGCTATCTCTTGCTGCTACGTATGTAAATCAGGATCAGAAGTATGTACTTTTCTGCATTGGAAAAGGTCTGAAAGTTAATCTTTCAAACATTCTCATTCAACATTTGAAGACAAATATTGAAGAATCAAGAGATGAAGAACGTAAGAAGAATCCAAATTTCAAGAAGAATAATATCCCTCTTGCCAGAATGATTTCAGATATTCTGATAGAAAGTGACTTGATGGATCTTCTGAGAGCTGCTGGTTCACCCAAGTTCTTAACTGTCATACAAGGACGTATTCTGAATGCTTTTGATTTACAAAGGATGAAGCTGATTGAAAAGGTAACTTCTATTCCAAGAATATTTCCAGATATTCTGACTAGAAGAACCCCTGTTGAGAGTTTCTCTCACATGTTCAAAGAAGAGCTAGACAAGTCTGTTAAGCGCTATTCTAAGTCATGTGTCAAAGCTCAAACCTCAGTTGATCCTGCGTGGATTCGAGGGAGAACTCTTCCATCTCTGGGTGAGTTGAGAAAGAAAGAACAGAAGAAGAAAGAAAAGAACTTGAAGAGAAAGGCCTCAGAAGCAGGACCTAATGCTAAGCCAGCTAATAAGCAGAAGCAACCCTTCGATCCTCTCAAAGTACAAACTAATGAATACCTTGAGAAGCGTATTAAGAAAGCTTTTCTTGCAGATTCTTCTGCCTGTTCCTCTCAGAAAAAGCCTCCTCCTTCTGAACCCCAAAATTCTTTCACCATTCCAAACAGTTACCAACCATCTCCTTCTACACAAATTTTGAACCCTCAACCACTAAATGCCATTCCCCCAACACCTTCTGAAAATTCATCTTCATCCACCTTCACCACAGATTCTCCACCTTCTTTAACCCCTGATTTGTTCTCAAGAAAATCCAACCCCTATTGTCTTCTGTACCCTGATTATCGTTTCACCTTTAATCCTCCTGAACCCTCTATTGATATCTGCTTTGACCTGTTCAAGCTTAAGTTCATAACAAGGATGGAAACTTTGAGATCTGCTCATGACTCCAAGTTAGATCATGGTGCTATTCGAAGCTTATGGAAAATATTTAAGAAGGACTTTCAGTTTGATTCTATGAACATCCAGAAGAGATGCGTAACTGAGGCATCTAGTTCTCCTGGTTATTTCTTAGAAGTTGATGATGGTAAGTACTATCATCCAATCAGAAATTGGAGATCTCTTGAGGAGAAGAAGTTTGTAGATGAGCTTGAAGATGAACCATGCCTTGCAATGGTTGTATGGAAGCCTCAGTTTCTTGTTATGACTGGAGACTTTCAGTCTTTATTCAACTGGCTAAGGGAGAATCCCTCGGAGAAAGCACCAGATATGGTATATCCAGCTGTTGAATACCCATCAGAAATTGCTGCTCCTACACCTCCAAGGAATCTGGCTGAGATCCTTCAGGCCCTTAAGAATTCTGATTCTGATCTCCCTGCTCCAAAATATGCTGAAGATGCTTCTATGTCAGAAGCTGGTGCTGAGACTCAAGATGCTGAGAATCTTCCTGCTGATAAACTTCCTGCTCAGGAAAATCAAGATGATGTTCTCATGATTGATGCTGCTGTTGAGCATGCTACTCCTTTGAATGATAGCTGTGAATCTTCTTCTGATGAACCTTCTGTTCTGGTGAACGCCATGAAGGCTCTTCAAAAGAATCAAGCTGATCTAGCTTCTCGTTTGGATAAGCATGAAGATACTCACAATGAGTTTCGATCAT
This sequence comes from Vicia villosa, assembly GCF_029867415.1. Taxonomy (NCBI): domain Eukaryota; kingdom Viridiplantae; phylum Streptophyta; class Magnoliopsida; order Fabales; family Fabaceae; genus Vicia; species Vicia villosa. The sequence goes on along the minus strand of NC_081181.1, from coordinate 51,347,576 downwards.
TTATGAAGACGCAGACTGAAAGCACTTCTGAGATTCAAAACCTTCTGGCCAAAATAGTTTCTAAGCTAGGCTAGTCGTAGTCCTTTGGTCTTAGCTGTTTCTTGTTTCTTGCATCTGTTTCTTGCATCTGCTTCTATCCTTTTGTATCTTCTGATATTTTATTGAATCAATGAAATATTATCTTCTTCACTCATTTTGTTTTTCATCTGAATCTTTTAAATACTTTTTGATGTTATGACAAAAAGGGGGAGAAACATGATAATTGATTTGGTTTACTATATCAGTTACTGGGATTAAGTCTCAACATTCCTAACATTATTTGCAAGTTCTATGTCTTTGAGATTTTTTTGCAGGATTGAAGACATTCTGAAAAAGCTCAACATGAGAAGCAAATACATGGGGAAATGCAATTCTATAAAGAAGCATGTTCTTGGAATTGAAGCAAGCTTAGTGTTGTGAAGCTTCAAGATCATAAGCAAGAAGAAAGAATGTTCTGATATTCTCGTGGCAGAATATGCTCTAACACATTCTTATCTCTCATATGTTCTGATACATATTTCTTTTAAGAACTTATCAAAGTTTGCTCTGATATTTTTTAGCAATGATCTGATACATGTTCTTTCTTAAAAGAATGTTCTGATTCATTCATGCTCTGACTTTTGTCGTCTAGTTTGTTCTGAAACATTTCAGGATGTAAAGATGCTCTGATGATGCTCTAATATATTCAAGAATGTTCTGATACAATCAAGCATGCAATGATTCAAGAAGAAATTCAAAGCTCTGAAGCTGTCCTATGGAAGCAAGAAGCAGAAGCTCTGAATGTTCTGAAGTTCTAGGCAAATGTGAACGTCTCGACTGAAATGAAAAATACTCAGGGAAGTCTTTTATTTATAAATTCTTCCAGTATTTATTTCAGGGGGATATTGTTAATCTCAGGGGGAGACATATTCACACACTATGTTTATATGCTTATGCTATAACTGTGTAATTTTCTTTAGTCATCTGATATTCTGATTGCAATTCATATCAATTATATATGTTTTTGTCATCATCAAAAAGGGGGAGATTGTTAGAACAATAATTGTTCTGATCAATATTCTTAGTTTTGATGATAACATTATATATGAATTTTGTATAAGACAATGTGGTACTCTAATCCTATGCATTTTCCATTTCAGGAAATATATAAAGAGTATGCACAATTCAGCGCAAGAAGCACTGACTCAGAAGGTTCAAGTATGCAACATCAGAACATGCTCTCGCAAGACATCAGAAGATGGTCAAGCAGAATCGGAACATGGTCTATGAAGCATCAGAAGAACTTGAGTTCAGAAGCAGAAGCATTGAAGTTCTTATGGTATCACGCTAGAAGCACTTCAAAGTCAGAAGACAAGAAGATGCTCTGCACCAAGCTGAATGACTCTGATATTCAAATGTTGTATCTACAAACATCAGATCAGAAGCAAGTACAAGATGACAGGCTACGCTGACTGACAAAAGGAACGTTAGAAGCTATTAAAGGCAAAGTCAGTTAAAGCAGAAAAAGCAAGGCTCGAGGTAGTTGACAAAAGTGTGAAACATTAAATGCAATGCTTTACGGATCACGCAACGCATTAAATGCTCCCAACGGTCATCTTCTCATAACGCCTATAAATAGAAGTTCTGATAAGAAGCTGAATACACAACTCCTGCGCAAAAATACAGAAACGCTGTCAAATTTAAAAGCTCTCAAACTTCATCTTCAACCTCACTTCATTTGTAGTATCTTAGTGAGATTTAAGCTTAGAATTTAAGAGAAATATCACAGTTGTGATTATAGCTTATTAAGAAGCATTTCAATACTCTTGTAAGAATTTGTTTTACATTAATTTGTAAAAGGTTCCTAGAGTGATCAGGTTGTGATCAGAATACTCTAGAAGACTTAGAGGGTATCTAAGTGGAAAACCATTGTAATCAAGGTTGATTAGTGGATTAAATCCTCAGGTGAGGTAAATCACTCTAAGGGGGTGGACTGGAGTAGTTTCGTTAACAACGAACCAGGATAAAAATCATTGTGCAATTGTTTTTATCTTAAGAGTTTTTAAAGTCACACTTATTCAAACCCCCCCTTTCTAAGTGTTTTTCTATCCTTCATGTTACTCTCATATATCTGATAGTCTTCTAGCTGACTTTTCATCCAGAGCATCTGTGTACTACTGTAATACAGTGGGAGAACTGACTTTTTGAAATGTTGCGGATAGCAAGAGTCGCCACCGACTTTTATTTTATCCAATTGGAAAGGCAAAAAGAATAGGAAAGACCTTTTAAAAAGATTTGAGTTCGGGGGGTAGGTTATACAAAGGGAAGGTGTAAGCACCCTTTGTATTCATGGTTATCCATGGGCTCTTAATTGCTTAGCTCACTTTTATTTTCAAAATGTTTGAAGTGTAGTGTGTGAATAGGAAATAGATTTGTTAAGGACTTTAGCTTGTAAATAAGCGTAGCCTTTTTTAAAGTTTTTTGAAAGAGGTGTATGAAAAGTAATTTGAAAGTTTGAATGGGTGAGCAAGCATTTAAGAACACCTACCCTAAGATTGTCTTTCTTGTTCTTTAAGTTTTCATTTTAAAGGGCTATCCATACCATAAAGATGGCAGGTAGTCCTTTCATTGGATTTGCGGGTCATCGAAGGGTCATCGAGAAATATCGTTCGCCACAAGATTGTCCCTACCATAAAGAGGGTAGGTTGTCTTCAGGGAAGGATAGAATAGTCATTTAATCTTTAGGCAACCGGCGATGATACCTTAGCAATTGGGATAATCATCATTTAAATTAAGGCAACATCGAGGGACAAGATCATTTTCGTTAAGGCAACTTCGAAGGGACATATGATCTTATGATGATTTATGAACTGAGGGCGACATTTGCTTTAGGTATCCTCGGAATCGAGAGACTTGACTATTTTAGAATCATAATAATAAAAAGGCAACAGGCAACAAGGCAACAAAAAGCGGTTACCCTAAAGGTGTGTGTGTGTGTGTCACAATCAGGTGATTAAATTCATTATATTTATCTTATAATTTAGGCAAACTAAATTTATTAGCAGGCTTGTCACTCCCTAGATTACTAACCACGCAGTATAAAAGCAGAATTAAAAGGTCCTACGCTATTACAATAAACACCTGTGGGCAGAAAATTAAAGGCAGGAAAATAAAATCCTAAATCTATTACAATAAACACCTGCAGAGGCAAAATAATAGAAACCCTAAACTATTACAAGGCATTGGGGCAGATACAGAAATTAGGCAAATGAATAAAATAAACATAATAAAAGGCAAACCCCAAATGGGGAACAAGTTAACCATAGTTAATAGAATAAATAAGGAAGGCGAATGAAAATAAAAAGGCAAAAAATAAAGGGAAATTAAAAGGTTTTTGAAAACAACAGGACGAACCCTGATTTTTAAAATATTTATAATAAAAAGGGTTAGTAAAAACAGTGATTAATAGTCATGATGAAAAATAGTTAGCCAAAAATAAAATCAGGGTTTGAAAACCTAAAAATAATTAATTAACCTAAAATTAAATTAATTAGCCTAAAAATAATTATTAGCCTAAAAATAAATTAATTAGCCTAAAATAATTATTAGCCTAAAAATAAATTAATTAACCTAAAAATAAATTAATTAGCCTAAAAATAATTATTAGCCTAAAAATAATTATTAGCCTAATGTTGCACCCCAATTTTTGACCTCTGAGATCCCATCATTTTCTAAGTGTTATGATCATTATTGTTATACCCCAAAATTTGCCCGCGTCTTTTTTTTTTTTAAAGAGAAGTCAACAGACTTCTGTCTAAAAATTTGGAATTTTATACAATCTTGGATTTTTATTTCATAAATATCCTGATTTTATGAATACTCAATTTTTAGAATTTTTTATACAGTATTTTGGTTCGTTGTTAAATTTATTCTTACATAAACGCCAAATACTGTTTATCACTTCATACACTGTTTATTTGAGATTTATTTTCAGATAAATAATGCTGACGCAGTTGGTACAGAATTAAAATTTGCAGGCGCGGAGTCCGGTTTTCAGATTATACTGCCAGTTACCAATCAAACCCGCTATCAGCGCAATTCTCCGTGTTTGTACCATCAGTCAAATCAATCTTTCGCACTTCAAATTTCCAAGATTTTTGTTCTAGAAGTCTTCTGATAATCACGTGATCAACAGAGACTCAACACTGCACAAAAATCAGGTAGGCCTAACTATCTCCTACACAAACAGTCCCTAACTAGGGTTTTTGTTTTTTTTTCCAGGAGAACGAGTTTTTGAGACCTCAAATGGATTTCATGGATCTCCATATGTCTCAAAGTACCACCATAAAAATTTTCAAACTTCGATTCGCTCGGACGCACAGTCAACAGCTCAAACAGTCAACAGACGACAAGTTTGACCAAAAAGTCAACAGACAGTCAAAAATGCAATTCTTTGTCAACATCCATATTTTGTCAAAAGATTCATCATGTGATCAATGGTTGATCATAATTCATCAAGAAAAGTTCAGAAATCGACAAAACTCCAAGTTTCAAAATTAGAGTTTTTTACCTAAAAGTCAACTGAACTTTGACCGACCATAACTCTCTCATAATTTATCAGAAAAATTCCAACCAAAGCTCATTCTTAAGGAAAATAAATTCTCTACAACTTTGATGTTGGGCCCAAGGTCAAGAAATGCTTCCGCCTAAGAGATATAAGCCAAAACATTACAGGTCATTTTGAAAGTCAACAAAAAGCTGTTTTTTGTCAAAGCCCATATCATTAAGATAACTTCTCCAAATGCAAAAACGCTTCCAAAGTGGCTTGTATAGGACATCTTGGGCTTTCCAAAAAGTACAAGAACACTTTCATAGGATCAAAATTGAGGGAGATATGCCTTGATGAAGCTCACCTTTTATGGAAAAATGCATGAAACAAGTAATGACCAAAACTTGATTTTTTTTCAAAAAGGCCAATTCTTTTGTGATTCAATCTTGATTATAATATGGCTAAGGGAATTCAAAATATATCCATGATTCATGACATTTTTATTTCATTTTTTATTGAATTTTATTTATTTAAAATTCAATTAAAGTGAGATAATTCAAAGATAATTCAAGGATAATGCAAGGAAGCTTCATGTGATGCAAGCAATGACCATTCAAGATTCTTAAAGATAAAATTGCAAGATTGAAGAGAATAATACTTGAGTGATTAAACCATGGTTAAGTTTTTTAACTTAGCATAAAAGAATATTCCATAGTTTAAGCATTTTATATTTTTCAAAAGTTTCAAGAAACTTGTAAAAAATCAAGGCTCATTCAAATAGCCACCTTCAATCAATTTCAATCACTCTATTCCACTCTTGGGACATCATAGAGTAAGTACAATGTAGTTTTTAATATGTAGTAGTGTTAGGAGTTCATGAATTAAAAACTCCATATTTATGCATATTTTCAATTTCTCAAAAAAAATGTTTTAATTTTAGTTTTAAGTTGATAAAATGTTTATTTAATTTTTAACATAAAAATATTTTATTTCTTTTCATAATTAATTTATTTTGCTAATTAATAAGTAATTATGTAAATATTGCTTTTTAATTATTTTCAACCAATCAAAAAACTCCAAAAATATTTTCCTTTTAGATTTAGGTTTATATTTTTATAATCTAATATTTGACATACAAATATTTTATTTTTATTCATAGTTAATTTATTTTGCTTAATTAATTAGTAATTATGTATATATTTGCTTTTTTTTAATTATTTCTAACCTATCAAAAAATTCGAAAAAAAATATTTTATTTTGTTAAATTAGGTTTATAACTAGATTTATTTTTCTTGTTAAGTTTAATTATTTGTATAATTATTTGTTTAATTAGCTTGTTAATTAACTTAAAATCAAATTCCATAAAAATCATAAAAAAAAATGAATTAGGTCTAATTTGTTTTAGATTTAAGATTTTGTCATTTTATTTTCTCTTAACCTAATTATACTTTCAAAATATCTCTTTTATTATTGCGTAAATTTTTTACAATTTCAGGTTTATTTTTGTATATTATTTGATATTATTTCTTATCTTTTTCTTTGTCCCGAATTGGAATAAAAGATCAAATATGGCAGAGATTGTATGCAGTTGATTTAAGACTTTTAGAAATTTATCGTGTAGTCGCTATGATTCTATCAAGCTTCTGATAAATTTTCATTAACTTTAAATCCGAGATCATCATTCACTCACCATCGATCTTCACTAACATCGTGGATATACTTGACTAGCTTCAAGATGATTCGCGTGCTAACATACTAACAATTGACTTTAATTTCCGCATTTTATTATATTGTTCTTTATATTTCTTGTTTTATGCTTTATTTTATCATTCGTATTATTTATGTTTATGTTATTTTCTCTTTGTCCATTTGGAGGTATTATTTATGTTTCTGTTATTTTCTTTTTGTCCATTTGGACGTATTATTTATGTTTCTGTTATTTTCTCTTTATCCATTTGGACGTATTATTTATGTTTCAGTTATTTTCTCTTTGTCCATTTGGACGTATTATTTATGTTTCTGTCATTTTCTCTTTGTCCATTTGGACGTATTATTTATGTTTATGTTATTTTCTCTTTGTCCATTTGGACATATTATTTATGTTTCCGCTATTTTTTCTTTGTCCATTTGGACATATTATTTATGCTTCCGCTATTTTTTCTTTGTCCATTTGGACGCATTGTTTATGTTTCCGTCATCTTCCTTTTGTCCAATTGGACCATATTTTTACCTTTGAGATAAAACATTAATAATCAAGATAAAACTTAAAAAAAAAAAAAACACTTTGCACACTTGCACCTCTATGGTTTTCCCTCTTATTAGTTTTTTTTTTTAATCATACCATCATTTAAGAAAAGGATTAAATGCATAGGAAAGATCTTATAAATTGAGAGTAGGTAATTCCTAATTGCTTGCTCAAACACTTTCATTTTCAAACAACGTATTTTCAAAATTTCTCATCTATTTTCAAAACTTTCATCTGGTATTTGAAGGGCATTATTCCCGGTGAAACTCTTCAGAGACCTATGTGACCTATTGTCCATCTTCACTTCTTCTATTTTCAAAATCAATAAACATTTAAACAAAAGTGAGCTAAGCAATTAAGAGCCCATGGATAACCATGGATACAAAGGGTGCTTAAAACCTTCCCTTTGTATAACCAACCCCCCGAACCCAAAATCTGTCAAAAGGTCTTTTTTCTGTTCTTTTATGCCTTTCGTAAATATTGGACAAAATAAAAGTCGGTGGCGACTCTTGCAAAAAAAAATATCAAAAACAAAAAAGAGCAAGGAGTCAGTTCGCGAAAAACCGAGTTACAGAACTGGCGACTCTGCTGGGGAGTTAAAAAAATATTTTTTTAAAAGAGGGGTTACCTTAGAGTTTTAGATCACTTTAATATTTGCTTATACTTGTTTATTTTGTTATTTTTGCTATTCTGGATATATGTGTGGTTCCGTCACTTGAGATACATTATGAACAAATCCTAACCCGGATTAAGTACACATAAGAATTAGGTGGAGGGTATAGTCATGTATGGCATACAAGGAGTTCAGTCCTTAACAAGCCGTCATGAGAATCCTTCCGCTCAGTGGAGGTTCCTTGTTGGTAGTATATGTTTAGCAAGTTCAGTTGCGAAAACATTATTGCTTTCATTGAGCTGTAGAAGCTGAGTTGACCGTAGAACCCATTATCCCATCCTGGCCTTATTAGGTTGTGATGCAGAAACTATTCAGGTGTAGACTTGGATTAGTTGTCATGCGGAGAATCACACGCAGACGAGTTTTTCTTGAGAATATTATTGGCTCACAAGTTCAGTTGTGCAAGCCGGTAATATCCAAAAGAAGAATGTGGACTCTGACGTATCAGTAGAACATGTTGTGCAGGTGATTAACCCCTAGTACTATCCCATGTTTGGTTCTTTGACCTCATGCTCGTGACGTTGAACTTTCGAACCTATCTAATGTGCACCATGTTTGTGTTACCATGTCTGTATATGTGGCATTCATACATCCATGCATACATACATCCATGCATTCATACATTCATAAAAATCTTTTCCTTTGATTTCCAATGAACTCAGAGGTCTTTTTTGTAAACATCGTAAGTTTCGTCAAACTCAATGGATCATGGGTGTTGATGGGGTGAAAACTCTAATCCACCAAAATGGATGATTGATTTTGATGATAACTTGATCAATGCTTTAATCCAATGCTTGAATGTTTGCAAATTAATATCTTAAGTTCTTCGAAACTCAAAAAAAAAAATATAAACAACAATTGCATCATTTGCATACATACATCCAGGTTATCCATGCAACTTATCCTTGTCTGTATCCATCTTCGAAGTTATCTGTCTACCATCGAGCTGATTCTTCCTCCTCGGAATCCTCTTCCAGAAGGTTTTAGGTCTGATCTTCATTGTCATTTCCATCAAGGGGCAACGGGCCATGATTTAGAAAGATGTTTCCCTTTGAAGGCCATAGTTCAAGAGTTGGTTAGATCAAAGTTGTTATCTTTTAAGATTGTTGGTCCCAATGTTGTCACTAATCCTTTGCCGAATCAGAATGGCTGAAAACGGGTCAGAGACAATTATCTCCCTAAAGCTAGTGTATCAAGACAGGACAGCTCATCCTCGTCATTGATTAGTCACTGGGCCATGTTTCCCTACTGTTTGCATTTCCTCAGTTGTATTGTTTGCTTTTAAACTTTGTTTATTCCTGAATGTTAGTTTTAATGAAATGAGCATCGTATGTTTGAATTCATTTTCATCTACTATGTCTATGTTTATGCTTCTTTTACAAATTTTTTTTTCTATTTTACTTTATCTATCAAACTTGTGTTTTATGCAAAGATTGGAGGGAGGATGATGAAAACGAAATATCCAAGTCGCATTAGTATGCTTTCAAATAAAACTTTGTTGACGATGTACAGGCATTCCTTCAATTCCTAAACACTGGAGATATAAGGATGATAACCCCTCGTTCACCCCTTTGAGCCTAGAAGTTAGTGTTTCTTTCTGTACGAAATAACCCACATTTTAACCCGGGGCAGGGTAGTTCCCAGTTAATTTGGTTGTGCGTTCTATTTTAAGAGAATCATTCAATACACCTTTCAACAAGTGTTTTAATCACAAGCTTTCCTCCACATACATCAAAAAGTGTCAGAGATGCCAAGCAAAAGTCGATGATGGTTCATTATAATCATTAAGCAAGGTAGTCACTATATTTCAAAAAAAAAGTATCAAAAAAGAAAATCAAAGAAAAGCCTGCTAAGTCAAAATCAAAAAATGACTTAGGCAAAAATTAAGGCATCCTGCTGACTGTAAGTTCAAAATAAACAGTTCAGGCAAAAGTTAGGGATATCAAAAGAAGGAAAAAAGGAGAGATAAGTCAATAAATTCTTGAACCACAAAATGTTGTGACTATCAAAAGGAAGAAGTGACTGCCATCTCTAAGTTTTCTTGGCTTGTGAACTTTCATCATTACAACAGGTAAAATTCCAGAAGTCTCTTAGAACCTGAATGCATATTTTGAATTAACTGAGTTTAGGACTGAAGATCATCACGAAGATAGGGTGGGTTACAAAAAAATTTGAGCCTTATACCTTTTGTTTTTTAAACCGTGAATCTGACCATGTTACAACCTTCAAAAGCCCTAATTGAAGCAAGGTTTGTTTGAAAGCATACTACAACAAGGTTGTGTAAGCTGACTCCCAAGAGATTTGCCAATCATTTATGTTGATACCATATCTTTGCTTTATCTTTTACTTTGATTGTCTTAACCTTTGTGTTTTGACCAACAATTGCATTATCTTTACATATATAACATCATTCTAAAACTTTGATTTCAAAAAATATGTTTTGAGCATTGCATTAAAATTACCATTCTTGAACGAACATTTTATTTGCAAGTAAGCACTCATCTTCTAGGAAGTTCAAACAGTCAAGAAACTTGATCAGTGATCCTGTCAGGGGCACATTTCTTCAAGATCCTGTTATTCAGATGTTTAATCAAGATTTGTTGATCAGAATATCCTCTTCAAGATGTATACTATGGCAAGTCTTCCCAACATTCATTTCAAGAGTTGAATCCGTGATCAGTTCATCCCCAACATAGTTCAACTGAAGCCATGATCAGTTAGCTTGCAACAATTATTCAATCAGGGGCAATCTTCTTCAGCAATCCCCAAGCATAGTTTATCAGTCCTTCTCAAAGGATCATTTGTTTAATACAGTTATCAGTGTGACAAGAAGTTTGTTCAAGCATCTTCCGAAGCAGAGTTGGTAGAATTTCCGTGTTGAGGAATCAAAGCTCCAATCTTGCCTCACAAAAGAGTCAATCCCAGTTGTCATAAATAACTACATTTCATTGAGCATTCATCATGCATAGAAAAATTTAACATCATGCATAAAAACAAATTCATGCTCATTTATATTTTTCCAAGTCTTGTTGTTATCAACATCTTACCTTGAGATCGAAGTCCAACTCACTTGGCATTAACCTTTAATATTATTCAATCACACTTTACTCTTGATTGATCTTTATTTATATCCGATCATGTTTTACTCTCGATGCTATTTGATCGTGCTTTACTCTCGGTTGGTGTCTCAATCATGGTTTACTCTTGTTTTCTTTTGATGTTCAATCATGTTTTAGTCTTGATTGCCTATGATGTTATCCAATCATGGTTTACTCTTGATTGCTTTTGATACTATTCAATCATGTTTTAGTCTTGCTTGCCTATGATGTTATCCAATCATGGTTTACTCTTGATTGCTTTTGATACTATTCAATCATGTTTTAGTCTTGATTGCCTATGATGTTATCCAATCATGGTTTACTCTGGATTGCTTTTGATACTATTCAATCATGTTTTAGTCTTGATTGCCTATGATGTTATCCAATCATGGTTTACTCTTGATTGCTTTTGATAGTATTCAATCATGTTTTAGTCTTGATTGCCTGTGATGATGTTCAATCATGGTTTTACTCTTGAATGCCTCTGTCGATTTATATTCCTTTCCAAATTCATTCATGTTTTACTCTTGAATTATTTCTGATGTGGGTTCCAGAGATTTTTCTTTCTGAACGTCTCTGTTGATTTCCTGTCCAAAGTTCCTTTCACGTTTTACTCTTGAAAGCTTCTGTTGACTGTTTCTTTCTTTTGTGAAGTCTGATTCTATTCCTGGATGACGTACACCTATTCCCCAGCGGAGTCTGTTTACTTCTCCCCAGTGGTGTCCTGTTTCCATCTCGTGGAAATCATGTGCATTCATAATCATAAGCATTACATGGCATCTTAGGGCCAAAAATTGTGTTTTTATATATATTTAAGTCTCTTCAATTACGTCGAAACGAAGATTTACAATCATCGTGTCTCCGGATAGAAGAAACTTAAATAGGGGCATCTGTTGCACCCCAATTTTTTACCTCTGAGATCCCGTCATTTTCTAAGTGTTATGATCATTATTGTTATACCTCAAAATTTGCCCGCGTCTTTTTTTTCAAAGAGAAGTCAACAGACTTCTGTCTAAAAATTTGGAGTTTTATACAATCTTGGATTTTTATTTCATAAATATCATGATTTTATGAATACTCAATTTTTAGAATTTTTTATACAGTATTTTGGTTCGCTGTTAAATTTATTCTTACATAAACGCCAAATACTGTTTATCACTTCATACACTGTTTATTTGAGATTTATTTTCAGATAAATAATGCTGACGCAGTTGGTACAGAATTAAAATTTGCAGGCGTGGAGTCCGGGTTTCAGATTATACTGCCAGTTACCAGTCAAACCCGCTATCAGCGCAATTCTCCGTGTTTGTACCATTAGTCAAATCAATCTTTCGCACTTCAAATTTCCAAGATTTTTGTTCTAGAAGTCTTCTGATAATCACGTGATCAACAGAGACTCAACACTGCACAAAAATCAGGTACGCCTAACTGTCTCCTACACAAACAGTCCCTAACTAGGGTTTTTGTTTTTTTTTTCAAGAGAACGAGTTTTTGAGACCTCAACTGGATTTCATGGATCTCCATATGTCTCAAAGTACCGCCAGACAAATTTTCAAACTTCGATTCGCTCGGACGCACAGTCAGCAGCTCAAACAGTCAACAGACGACCAGTTTGACCAAAAAGTCAACAGACAGTCAAAAATGCAATTCTTTGTCAACATCCATATTTTGTCAAAAGATTCATCATGTGATCAATGGTTGATCATAATTCATCAAGAAAAGTTCAGAAATCGACAAAACTCCAAGTTTCAAAATTAGAGTTTTTTACCTAAAAGTCAACTGAACTTTGACCGACCATAACTCTCTCATAATTTATCAGAAAAATTCCAACCAAAGCTCATTCTCAAGGAAATTAAATTCTCTACAACTTTGATGTTGGGCCCAAGGTCAAGAAATGCTTCCGCCTAAGAGATATAAGCCAAAACATTACAGGTCATTTTGAAAGTCAACAAAAAGTTGTTTTTTGTCAAAGCCCATATCATTAAGATAACTTCTCCAAATGCAAAAAAGCTTCCAAAGTGGCTTGTAGAGGACATCTTGGGATTTCCAAAAAGTACAAGAACACTTTCATAGGATCAAAATTGAGGGAGATATGCCTTGATGAAGCTCACCTTTTTTGGAAAAATGCATGAAACAAGTAATGACCAAAACTTGATTTTTTTTCAAAAAGGCCAATTCTTTTGTGATTCAATCTTGATTATAATATGGCTAAGGGAATTCAAAATATATCCATGATTCATGACATTTTTATTTCATTTTTTTATTGAATTTTATTTATTTAAAATTCAATTAAAGTGAGATAATTCAAAGATAATTCAAGGATAATGCAAGGAAGCTTCATGTGATGCAAGCAATGACCATTCAAGATTCTTAAAGATAAAATTGCAAGATTGAAGAGAATAATACTTGAGTGATTAAACCATGGTTAAGTTTTTTAACTTAGCATAAAAGAATATTCCATTCTTTTTCCACAAAATCAATCATGGTTTTTTCCACTTGCTTGGCCTCCAAGATCAAACTCTTTGCCTATAAATAGAGCTTCATTTTCTTCATTTAAGGAGAGAATAAAAGGAGGAGCCAAAGGGAAAGAACAACAACAAACACCAAAGCCATAGTTTAAGCATTTTATATTTTTCAAAAGTTTCAAGAAACTTGTAAAAAATCAAGGCTCATTCAAATAGCCACCTTCAATCAATTTCAATCACTCTATTCCACTCTTGGGACATCATAGAGTAAGTACAATGTAGTTTTTAATATGAAGTAGTGTTAGGAGTTCATGAATTAAAAACTCCATATTTATGCATATTTTCAATTTCTCAAAAAAAATGTTTTAATTTTAGTTTTAAGTTGATAAAATGTTTATTTAATTTTTAACATAAAAATATTTTATTTCTTTTCATAATTAATTTATTTTGCTTAATTAATTAGTAATTATGTAAATATTGCTTTTTAATTATTTTCAACCAATCAAAAAACTCCAAAAATATTTTCCTTTTAGATTTAGGTTTATATTTTTATAATCTAATATTTGACATAAAAATATTTTATTTTTATTCATAGTTAATTTATTTTGCTTAATTAATTAGTAATTATGTATATATTTGCTTTTTTTAATTATTTCTAACCTATCAAAAAATTCGAAAAAAATATTTTATTTTGTTAAATTAGGTTTATATATTATATACTAATTGTATACATAACTAGATTTATTTTTCTTGTTAAGTTTAATTATTTGTTTAATTAGCTTGTTAATTAACTTAAAACCAAATTCCAAAAAAATCACAAAAAAAAAAATGAATTAGGTTTAATTTGTTTTAGATTTAAGATTTTGTCATTTTATTTTCTCTTAACCTAATTATACTTTCAAAATATCTCTTTTATTATTGTGTAAATTTTTTACAATTTCAGGTTTATTTTTGTATATTATTTGATATTATTTCTTATCTTTTTCTTTGTCCCAAATTGGAATAAAAGATCAAATATGACAGAGATTGTATGCAGTTGATTTAAGACTTTTAGAAATTTATCGTGTAGTTGCTATGATTCTATCAAGCTTCTGATAAATTTTCATTAACTTTAAATCCGAGATCATCATTCACTCACCATCGATCTTCACTAACATCGTGGATATACTTGACTAGCTTCAAGATGATTCGCGTGCTAACATACTAACAATTGACTTTAATTTCCGCATTTTATTATATTGTTCTTTATATTTCTTGTTTTATGCTTTATTTTATCATTCGTATTATTTATGTTTATGTTATTTTCTCTTTGTCCATTTGGACGTATTATTTATGTTTCTGTTATTTTCTTTTTGTCCATTTGGACGTATTATTTATGTTTCTGTTATTTTCTCTTTGTCCATTTGGACGTATTATTTATGTTTCAGTTATTTTCTCTTTGTCCATTTGGACGTATTATTTATGTTTCTGTCATTTTCTCTTTGTCCATTTGGACGTATTATTTATGTTTATGTTATTTTCTCTTTGTCCATTTGGACATATTTTTTATGTTTCCGCTATTTTTTCTTTGTCCATTTGGACATATTATTTATGTTTCCGCTATTTTCTCTTTGTCCATTTGGACATATTATTTATGCTTCCGCTATTTTTTCTTTGTCCATTTGGACGCATTGTTTATGTTTCCGTCATCTTCCTTTTGTCCACTTGGACCATGTTTTTACCTTTGAGCTAAAACATTAATAATCAAGATAAAACTTTAAAAAAAAAAAAAGCACTTTGCACACTTGCACCTCTATGGTTTTCCCTCTTATTACTTTTTTTTTTAATCATACCATCATTTAAGAAAAAAATTAAATGCATAGGAAAGATCTTATAAATTGAGAGTAGGTAATTCCTAATTGCTTGCTCAAACACTTTCATTTTCAAACAACGTATTTTCAATTAAAAATCTTGTCCTAATCAAATCCAATCACCATTCATACCATATTTCCAATGTAATTTCGTGCAAGCAAGATTGGTGCAAGAGAGATTGAAATTGGCCAAGATTGGAAACATTATGAACCATATTTTCCAATCAAATTTTCAAGATTGAAATCAAAGATTTAAGAAGATTCAATCCATAATATTCACCCTAATTCAATCCTCTATAAGTATGCAACACATTCAGATCACAAAGACACGAAAAATTCTGCCTCAAGAACCCTAATCCGAGTCCTAAAAATTCAAGAAAATCCCAAGTTCAAATTCCAGGTTGCAGGTCGATTCAAAGCTTTTGAAGGATTCAAACACCTTCCTCAAGTCTCCCTGAAGCTATTGGGATCATCACGCACGAACAGCACCCCCAGAATTACCTCCAAAAGCTCACGGTATGTCGCTTAGCTCTTGAGGTCGATTACAATAATTCACGCATTTATTGTTCATTCTAATTGCATATTATGGTTCCTGATATTGTTCTGAATGAATCTGGAGGTTTAATTTTGTTTTTACGCGTGTTTGCCATAGATTACCATGTTAGGGTTTGTGACTTTCAATTTGGGGCTTTGCGTTCCATGTAAAATTAGGGTTGAAGGTAGGTATCATTGAACTCGTGACACCTGGACGATCGTATCCATAGGGGTGCGCCAAATTTTTGCTTCGTTTTGTGGGGTTTATGATTTTGCAAGTGTAATAAGTATGGCCTTTTATAGCGTTTCTGTAAAAAGCGCTGTAAAAGCGCATTCTGGTTTTTTTCAATGAAGAAGAAGATGGCGTGTCACGCCATCATTGGTCCGTTTGAAACAAAAAAAGGCGCGCTGGTTTTTTGGTTACTGAGGGATTCGGTGTGCCAGTAGTCCATGCACTCACGATGCAACCACGATTCTCCACCCTCAAATCTCATCCGTCCCAGATCTGACGTTCCAGGAGCTTGCGACCACATCATGCGCCCTCAGCCATGCTGCACCTGATCAGAGCTAAGTTTTTTTTAATTTTTTTTATTTTTGATTACATAAATCTTTTTTTGTCATTTATTTATTTCTTTTCTATCTTAATGTTTTTATTTAAATTATTTAAACCATCTTTTATTTGGTAAATAATATTTTCATGACCTTTGAATTTATTTAATCGAAAATTCGATTCTTCTCATAATATTAAAAAAAAAATTTAAACAATAAAAATTATTATTTGTTGTATTTTTTTTAATCAATTAAATAATTAGGATTCAATCCAATAATTATTTAATTGTCATATTTCATCGAACATTCGATTTTCTTAACCTTTAATGGTTAGTTAAAAATATTAAATTATTTACTTTTCATATGTTATTTAAACCAGTTGTTTTAACCCTGATTTATCTTGATCAATTAGGGTTGTCGATCTTTAATGCACTAACTTTTCTCTTCTTTTTTAGGGTTGATCAAGGATTCGATGAAGGCTCGAGATATTTAAATTAATTGTTTTTTCTTTCTTATTTTCTGCCTTTATTCTGTTTTTTTTTTTTTGCCTTTTATTTCCCGCATCAACAGGGAGTAATCCTAGGGAGTGCAAGTCTGTTAACTGAATTAGAATAACTAATTACAAGATAAAATAACTGAATTTAACCACGTGATTTTGCCACACACACACACCTTTGGGGTAACCCCTCTTGTTGCCTGTTGTCATACCCCAAAATTTGCCCTCCTCTTTTCATCTTCAATAAACTCAAGGTTCAAGAGTTTATTCAGACAACATTCTCCTAATCGAGGGCCTCAAAATTAGGGTTCGCAGTTTATCAAAGGATTTCGAATCTCTGAGGCCTCAAATGGATCTCATATGTATCAAGGCATCTCCATGTCAAAAGTCAAGCTTCAATTCCAAGGATTGCTCACTCAATGGCTTAGATGATCAATAATCGACTATATTGACCTGAAAGTTAATTATAGTCAAAATACAGTCAAACTTCAAGATTTTTGGTCAACATCAAGTATGTGAGGTTATATCCATCATTTGATCAAAGTTTGATCATGATCCATCAATGAAAAAATCAGAAACGAACAAATACAAAAGTTCAAATTAGGGTTTTTATAGGAGAAAGTCAACCCAACTTTGACTGGCCATAACTTTCACATGGAGCATCAAAAATTTCCCAACCAAAGCCTATTTTGAAGGAAATTTGATTCTCTACAACTTTATCTCTCACAAGCCAAGGCCAGAAATGAATGAGTTGAGAGATATAGTCCAATACATTACAGGTCCTCTAAAAAGTCAACAAGAAACACCTTTTGAGTCAAGGCTCATAAATTGAGCATGGAAGCTCCAATTGAGGTAAAACCAAAAGGAGGTTTTAAAGGACTCTCTGAGCTTTCCAAAAAAAGCCCTAGAACATGGTCATAGGACAAATAATGAGTGAGATACAATGCGCACAAATTGGTCGATCTTCAAGAGATACATAAAAACCTAAGTGCACAACTTTGCATTCTTTGATTTGATAAGCCTTAGATTTTGATTCCAAACAACCTTGTGACCTAAAAAATGACTCTTAAGACCGTCCTCATATTTTCATTATTTTTACTTATATTTATTTAAATTTTATTTAATTAAAAGGCAAATAAGTTGAGTAAATATGAAAATAATTGATTAATCCACATGAGTTTGATTGTTATGTTTGGAAGGCCCATATTACACTTCATGAGATGCCCAAAAACGTGGAGATTGGTGGAGAAGGAGAGATGACCAATTTTGGAAGGTTTTTATACAAATCATGTAAAAGTTACCAAGATCTCATAACCTAAGGATGGAGGCCCACAATTTTAACCTAATTCTGTTCATATATATGCTGAAACATTTACTAATGAGGGGGGGACGAAATTGTGGCAAAAAGAGCTAGGGTTTCTAAGTTCAAAAAAGGACATAAACTTGTAAAACCCGAAACTCTATGTGCATCCGGTCTAAAAGGATCCCAAGCCTCCAGTTATCTTCCTGATATCTCTAAGAGTCGACCAGAATCATCATTGAGGCTCGGAGCAGTGCCAAATTCCTTCCTCCAAGAATCATGTTTAGTGAGATTTCTGAAATTCGAAATTATTATTATACGTATTGTTCCCCTGTTTAATGCTTGTTTTCGTACTCAGGATATCATATAGAACAGATCGGATCGTTTACATGTAAGGTTTCACGTAAGAATGGCTTTGCACCATTGCTAGGGCTTTAACTTCGTGAAGCTTCGAATGTTATGATACAGCCACATACAGGCCAAACGGACATCACCGGTGGATTCGCAGGCCTCGGTTTAGGGGGGTAGGACTAACCTTGAGTGTTTTTTTGAGTATTTCGCAGGTTGCAATTTTAGGTTCAATCGGAGATGGTGGTGGAAACCACCGGCGGCGGCGGTTCTGCAATTCCCAAGGCTAAGTGCAAGGCGTGCGTGGCATTTCCAAGGAGATTGATTGGCCAGTCAATTCGGCTAAATCCTCTCTCCATCTCTGATTTGCTGGTCAAAAGGTCCGCACATATTTCCCAACTCCAATTGGCTGCACACGAAGTAAAAGGGGGCCCACCACTAACTAAGTTTTGACTTTCAGTCCATCCAGGTTTGTTTTATATATTTATTATATTCAATGTGTTATTCTAACAGCTTGGATGTTTAGCAGAGATGGTTGAAGCGTGTAATAGGAATCTAAGAGACCTGGGTTCGATCCCAGGTCATGCGTATTTTGTTGCTATTTTCTCAATTTCTTTGTTAAGACAAGTTCCCAAATCCTGCGCTACGCACCCCTTGGGATCACCATACACCCTCAGTTATCATCCCCAAGATCTCCTACCATCCAGATCTAACGCACACAATATTGAGGGTTTACCATGCACCCTCAAAGGCCAGCCACACAGGATCGCAGCCCAGGTTCTATATAATTTTTTATTTTATTTATTCATTCATTTCTATTTATTTGTTACTTATATTAGGTGATAATTATTTATATTTAATTTATTTTATGTATTTAATTAGGGTTAGGTTAATAAACTAGGATTAGGTTCAGGATTATCACCCGATTATTCAATTATTTCGGTTAATTAATTTAATTAATTTAATATTAAATATCACAAAAAAACCCTAGGAAGGTTATTGATGCATTAGGGTTTGCCCCAATCCCATTGCCTATTTTGCGAAATATTAACCTTCGATTAATTCTCTCCTCGACCCGACTAAATCTATTAGTCGCATTAGACGAGAGATAAAAAATACATAAATTTAAAACACACTTAATTTGCTGCCCGCGACGATCAATCTATCGATTTGAGTAACCAGCAATGCCTACTAATCTGTTAGCTATACTGATCAAATCTATTGATCACCGCATCTAACAGTGCCAAATCAAATCAGGGTTGTACGCCCAAACACTTAAAACACATCAAACCACAAACCACAGATTTTCATCTCTTCGATACTGCGAAACTACGAAGGTAATTCAAAATACCTTTTCAAAACTGCGAAACGGTAATTCAAAATACCGTCAACACATTCAAACTCTAATTCTAAGGCGTACAACCCTGTGCCCGAACTACGTTGACTCTGATTCTCCATAAGGAGATACATAGGCACTTGGATAACCAAGGCGAGTCCCCTCCCTCAAAACCTCCATTCAGTTCAAATCTCAATTTTCACCCTATTCACTTCCTTATAAACCTCAATATTTAGCCATTAACCTTTATTTTGAACATAAAACCTTAGGAAAGGGTTGAGGGTGCCTAACACCTTCCGTCAACCTGATTATAATAACTTACCCTGAATCTCTATACTGCGTAGGGTTTCCTATTCGCCCTTCAGAATAGGTGGCGACTCTAAAACCTTCATTTTTAGGGCAGGTTGCTACACCTGTTGCCTTATTATCTGTTGCCTTTTGATTATGATTCTGAATAGTCAAGTCCCTCGATTCCCAGGATACCTAAAGCAAAACAAATATTGCCCCCAGTTCATTCATCATCAATTTTGTCCCTCGAGGTTGCCTTACAAACGATGATTGTCCCCATTGCTAAGGTATCCTTGCCTGTTGCCTAAAAGATTAAATGACTATTATGTCCTTCCCTTAGACTACCTGCCCCCTTTATGGCAGGGTCAGTCTTATGGCAAACGATAACTCCGATGACCCTTTACATCCAATGAAAGGACTTCCTACCCTCCTATGGTATGGATAGCCCTGAAAAGCTAAAAGAACAAATTTTAAAACTTAGGGTAGTTGCTACTAATTGCTTGCTTTAAATTCAAAATCTTTTCCCACTCTTTTTCAAAATCAAATTCAAAAAGACTACGCTTATTTACAAGCTAAAGTTCTTCTTCAAAGTTTTTACTACTCACACACAACACTTTTCAAACATTCTGAAAAACAAAGTGAGCTAAGCAATTAAGAGCCCATGGATACAAAGGGTGCTTACGCCTTCCCTTTGTATAACCTACCCCCCGAACTCAAAAATCTTTTTAAAAGGTCTTTTCCTGTTCTTTTAGCCTTTCTATAAATTGGATAAAATAAAAGGCGGTGGCAACTCTTGCTATCCACAACATTTCAAAAAGTCAGTTCTCCCACTGTATTACACCCATCTTCTGGGTAGACTTTTGATTATCTTCTTAACGTGATCAGCTTTTGTGTATCCCTTGTCAAGAACTCTCAATCCAGCAGTCAGAGTTTGGAATCTGGAAAACATTGCTTCAAAATTTTCATCATCTTCCATTCTGAAGGCTTTATACTTCTGGATGAGAGCCAGAGCTTTTGTCTCCTTGACTTGTGCATTTCCTTCATGAGTCATCTTCAGAGATTCAAAAATATCATGAGCAGTTTCCCTGTTTGTGATCTTCTCATACTCAACATGTGAAATGGCATTTAACAATATAGTCCTTGCTTTATAGTGATTTTTGAACTCTTTCTTTTGCTCATCACTCATAGCCTGTATAGTAATCTTGACTCCACGAGTAGTTACCGGATGTGTGTAACCATCCAACACTAAATCCCATAGATCACCATCATGGCATAGAAAGTAGCTTTCAAGCCTATCTTTCCAATATTCAAAGTTCTCACCATCAAAGACTAGTGGTCTATTGAATCCATTAAAGCTAGAGTTACCATTGTTGCTTTGTTCAGCATTAGTTGGTGGTGGAGTAGGAGTTGCCATAGCGTGTTTTTCTTCCTGAATCTTTTCTCTAACACGGTTAAGTGTTTGCACCTAGAACCAGCGCTCTGATGCCAATTGAAGGAGTGAAAAACACTTAGAAGGGGGGGTTGAATAAGGGTTGTTTCTAAAAAAGGCAGATAAAAAATAATCACACAGATATTTTTATCCTGGTTCGTTGTTAATAAAACTACCTCCAGTCCACCCCTTACAGAGTGATTTACCTCAACTGAAGATTTAATCCACCAATCAACCTTAATTACAATGGTATTCCACTTAGGCAACTTCTAAGTCTTCTAGAGTATACAGTTCACAACTTGATCACTCTAGGAATTCCTATTACAAAATTAGTAAACAATATTACAAGAGTTTAATGTGCTTCTAAATAAGCTATAATCACCAAGTGATTTTTCTCTCAAGATTAAGTTCTAACACTCACTAAGATATTACAAGATTTGTGAGGTTGAAGATGAAGTTTCTTTGCTTTTTGTATGATAGCGTTGTGAACCAATTTGACAGCGTAAGTTCTCTCTCAGCGTGTGTTTTTCTGTGTAACATTTTCAACAACCAGAGCTTCTCTTTTATATGGCAGTGAGAAATGTGACCGTTGAACAGCATTAAATGCTTTACGTGAATAGTACACTGTTGCATTTAATGTTTCACTCTTTTGTCAACTACCTCGAGCCTTGTTTCAACTGCTCTGGCTGACTTTGCCTTTTGTAGCTTCTAACGTTCCTTTTGTCAGTCAGACAGATTTGACGTTGTAGCTTTTTCATCTTGTACTTGCTTCTGGACTCAGACTATTAGAATGACGTTTGAATATCAGAGTCTTCAGCGTTGGTGCTGATGTAACTTCAGTCATCAGACTTTGGAAGTTCTTTGTAGCGTGATACCATCAGATCTTCAGAGCCTTGCTTCTGATTGCCATCTTCTGATGCCTTCTAGATCATGTTCTGATTTCCTCAAGACCATCTTCTGATGTCTTCTAGACCATGTTCTGATGAAGCCATCTAGATCTTCTAGGTCAGAGATTCTGAATGATGATTTGGTGCATACTCTTTTAGACTTTTCCTAAAATGGAAAACGTGAATAATTAGAGTACCACATTGTCTTATACAAAATTCATATATAATATTATCATCAAAACTAGAAATATTGATGAGAACATTTCATGTTCTCACAATTCTATCAAAACTAAATCTTATTGATGCTTTCTTAAACTTCAAGGATACGAAGAGAAAACTAGGCCCTTTTATAATCCATTTCTAAAATAACTAAACATAAAGGAAGAAGAGATTAAAGTTTCAATAATATGATTTACATAACTTAACAAAATAAATAAAGATTACATTGAGAATATATATATATATATATATATATATATATATATATATATATATATATATATATATATATATATATATATAGGGGACGACTGAAGTGAGAACACTTGGTTATTATGAGAAATGAGAACAATGAATCACGACCGTTAAATTTAATTTTAATGGACTGGATTGATTTCTCTTTCTAAGATCCTTAATATTTAATGGACTGAATCTTAGAAAGAGAAATCAATCCAGTCCATTAAAATCAATTTTAATGGTCGTGATTCATTGTTCTCATTTCTCATAATAACCAAGTGTTCTCACTTGAGCCGTCCCCAATATATATATATATATATATATATATATATATATATATATATATATATATATATATATATATATATATATATATATATATATATATATATATATATATATATATATATGACGTATCAAATGAGAACTTTGGTTATTATGAGAACTGAGAACTTTTAATAATAACCGTACGATTTAAAATCAATGTCTCAGATTTCACTCAAATTTTAAAAGACAATAATTAATAGATAGATTGTGATTTAAATACATATCACATAAATGCATATCTGAGCATTGATTTTAAATCATACGGTTGTTATTAAAAGTTCTCATTCTCATAAAAACCAAAATTCTCATTTGATACGTCCTCATATATATATATATATATATATATATATATATATATATATATATATATATATATATATATATATATATATATATATATAGGGCATATCATATGAGAATGCCTTTTTTATATGAGAATGTGAGAATGAATCTAAACCATTGGATTTTAAAATAAATGGTAGAGATTATGTGTGAATCTTTTTTTCTCTCCCCTCCATCATTAAAATAAAAGATTGAAGTGAGATACAAAAAGATTCACACATAATCTCCACCATTTATTTTAAAATCCAATGGTTCAGATTCATTCTCACATTCTCATATAAAGAAGGCATTCTCATATGATATGCCCTATATATATATATATATATATATATATATATATATATATATATATATATATATATATATATATATATATATATATATATATATATATATATATATATATATATATATATATATATATATATATATATATAATCGCTAAGTCATAAACCATCATAGAGAAGAGCAGCATCCAAGAGAGGAATCGGTAAAGAGAAGAGAAGCAACAAAAGAGAAGAATCAAATCAAACCAAGAGGTAAGATAAACATCCAAATAGGAGAAACCCATATATAGAAGAATCAATAAAAAGAAAAACAATCTAACAAAAGAACCTACAAGAAAAGATGAACAATCAAGCAAAATAATCAATAAGAACATTAGAAGCCAAATATTGGGACCATCTAGCACAATTATCAAACAAATCTAGGCCAATGCAAACCAGACCAAACATGGCCAGATCAATCCAAATCAACAGAGAGAGGACCCCAAATAAAAACTAAACCGGCAAGAAATTTAAATCACATGAGCCTTTTCAGTTTCATAGAGAACCAAATAGTTGTACATGTTCAGACGGTTAATGTATGGACAAGACTAGAAAGAACACTGACCCCAACTCATGACACTAAACACAGACCCACTCAACATGTGAATGTCACTGAGCTCTATCAATATCGGTTTGCTTTAACCATGAGATAGTTTAGTGGTTACACAACAAAACAGTGACACAAAACATCCCACCAAAAACTTAAAAAACTATATGATAGGAAATAAATTGGAAAATAACACATATCATTATTTTAAAAAATAATTTTTTATTTATTTTTAATTTAATTTCTTTTTAAAAGAGATCATAGAGTGGTTATGATATTGAATGGTTGAGATCTATTCTTGCCTTTCTTGTTTTGATAATTTCTTAACATTAAGCTTTTTCCATAAAAAAAAAATTCATATTATCTCGCTATGTGATATGATTGTGATCAAATCTAATTATCAAAATATTATTCAAAAAAATACTTCCCCGTGAAATGCAGCATTTTTCACAGGTTAACACCACGTGAATGAATCAAAATTTCACTACAAGAATTAGAAGATGTGTTCCACCCAAAAGGGAAACTAGCTAACGTTACAAATTAATCTATAATCTGGTGATCGAAAAGGTTCCATGATTCTAAGTTCATTCCATTTAGGATTTAGGAATAGGAGTTTGTTTTTTTACATATCTTCATTATTTGTGACCATATTATAACAAGGTCTGATTATCCATTTTTTTATATAACACAAGGTATCAAGTAATTTCACTACCACAGTTAAGACTAATTATCAAGCTTGATCAAAGCTTCTTTCTTTGACTTTGCTTTGCAATTCACCCTCTATGTCTTTAAGAATGTCTAGGACACCAAGAATACCCAAAAGGGCTAGTCCACCTGAAAAATTACCACCGCCACCGCCTCCATTACCACCATTGCCGTCATCGTCGCGAGGTGGCAATCCAGGCCCATTGTCATCAAGTCTAGGGTTCTTCACCTTGTCTGTCATTTCAGAAAAATTATAGTAAATTAAATTTGTATAATGAGGACACGGAACATATAATTATTCATAACATAATCAAAGAATAAAAGACATGAAGGGCAAAACAACATTTGCGAGTACATAATGTCACAAATAATGTGTCTGAAAGTTTAATGAATAGAGCTGATTGGTGGATTTCAATAGCATCCATCTATGTATTCTGACATTCTACGAAA
This sequence comes from Vicia villosa, assembly GCF_029867415.1. Lineage (NCBI taxonomy): Eukaryota > Viridiplantae > Streptophyta > Magnoliopsida > Fabales > Fabaceae > Vicia > Vicia villosa. The sequence continues at coordinate 51,322,358 of NC_081181.1, read as the reverse complement.
TACTAATATATACCGTATTATTTATTTAGAAAAGTCAAGTCACGCAATTTGTGTAAGCTGTTTCTGTACAAAATAGCAGTCTGCTTGTCTTTTATATTGTGGCGGGAAACAGAGTAAGAGAAGTTCTCTTCCAAAAGTAACCAAAATATGCTTGAATATATAAAATGTAACCTCCATAAGAAACCATCAAAGAAACACACTCGGACGGGTAAATCAAGCCAACAAAACTGCGCCAAAACCATCCAAGGAAACAGACTACAAAACACTGTCTACAGAAGGGAAAAACTGATGAGATTATAAGAGCACCTAAAAATAAAAATTCCCTATTCTCATCAGGAAAGAAGACAGATTTGAAACTATTTATTTAAGCCTTCTAATATCATAACCCTCTAAAAAAATACACTGTTACCCCTAATCAGTGTTGTCTATGGCAGATTGTGGTCCATGACAGAGAGCCGAAATCCCGCCATACCAGCCGCTTGGTGGCGCTGTCATAGCGGATTATGAAGGAAAAACCCACAATAGCAGCTGATATTTACCATTGCAGCAAGCCCAAAATACGCCACATGTATCCAGTATCCACCATAGCACCGCCATGGCCGATATTCGATAACAATGATCCCATTAAGTCAAGGAGATTGTAGATCATATATCAATCACTTGGATGCATGATTATAAACGAAAACATCCAATAACACTGTTTTTTATGCACTTCAAAGGACAGCTATTTGAAAGAAACAAACATTTGAGTATGCATATCTTAGTTATTAAATGTTCATAGGTTTGTAAAATTAAAAACCTACGCTTCCAAACTGATTTAGTTTTTTTTTTTTTTGATGATTTAGTTATTTTAACAAAGACACTAATGTATGGGAGAAGAGAGAAGAATGAAATTTATATACATAATTTATTGACGATGGATAAAGCTTCAAGTTTTAGCCAACCCCACTTAGTGGAATAAGGCTTGGTTGTTGTTGTAAACATTGACTATGAATGCACATGATGACTAGTATAAAAAATGGAAGAGGCCGACAAAGTGGGAGGTGCTAAATTTTTCCAGTTTGTCCTCATGTAAGACAGTCAATGATATTAATTATTTTTGGAATAAGTTCTTTGAGTTGGAGTTATTACCAGGAGTAACCGTAATTGTCCGAGCATCGCGGGTTACAGTTTGGGTTGCACCAGCAGCATAGCATGTAACATTCTGTAGAAAGGCACACCATATACAAGATATCAGTTTTCTGTAATTCTCAAAGATTCACCAATAAAATACAAACTCTCCATGATTTGGATAGTAAGGAAGGACATAATATCAACACAGCATTTACTTCCATATCCATCATATAAGAAATGCTTAAAGAAAAATCAATAGAACATGCAGGGAATCACTCAATAATCGACATAAAACCAGAGTTATCAATCACAAATAGCGGAGGGGAGCGGCCGACCCCAAAAATGGGATAGTGGGATAGCAGATAGCAGGAGCCAGGATGACCGCTATTTAATTACTTTTTGAACAAATTATATAAATAATAACTATAAAAATAAAAATAAATCCAACAAATAACTCAATAATACAACAATACCCATGATGAAAGATTCATAAATCAAATTAACAAGGTTTAATAAAAAACTCTTAATCAACTCAATATCAACAAGTCTTAAGTTTAATCAAAACATCACATCTCAAAATTCAATCTTAGAGTACTATTATATTTAGAATTAAGATTCAAACTATTCTTCTTCAAACAAAGCAACCTTGCATTAATTTAAAGAAACAAATGCTGACAATAAAACAGGAATATATTGATATAGATAAAAGATTTAGGTCATTTATAGAGGAAGAAGAATATAGGAAGAAGAAGAAGAAAGGAAGAATAGAGGAAGAAGAAAAGAAAAATAGAGGATGAAAAAGAAGAAAAGAAGAAGAATAGAGGAAGAAGAAGAAAGGTGCGAAGACGGCGGCGATGGCTTGCCCTTCGAATGGAATCCAACGCGAGAGAGAAGAAGAACAGAGTCGAACATGAAAGAGGGAGAGGAAATGGAATTTAGGGCAAATGACCAACAAAATTAAGGGTAATTGGGGTTTTCGCAACAGAAAAACAGAAAACGGGTTGGACCGGGAAGCCAATCCGCTTCGCAACCTGCGATTGCTCAAAAAGCGGCCGTGATTGGAAACTGCTCCCCGGTGATAGCGTCGCTATCGCCGGAATTGATGACTCTGCACAAAACATAAAACTTCTCTACTTAAAATAATAACTCAACCTGAAGAGCCCTTGAGCAGGTGAAAATGAGAAGGAGGAGAGGGAAAAATAGCCGAGTCAAGAGTGAAGGGCCTAATGAGAAGCTGCATAAGTAGGAGAGTAGGAAGGCCCTACAAGAGTCGGTGAAGAAATTGGAACTAGGAAGAGATTAAAGTGGAGGATTCAGATAGAAGAGAAACAGAGTAGACAGTTCGCAGCATTTGACTGGAGAGGATCTAGACAGCAAAGCAATAGAATTCAACAGAAATCAAAAGAATAGAACAAGAATTGAATGAACAGGTGATTATTATAGAGACAGCCTTCTAGAGTCCACCACATAATCTCTCAATTTTGAACTACAATTTACAATAATGACAACCTCCCACTATTCACTCTCCCTCCCATTTATTTAGATGTACAGTTAGATACATACTGTAAGCTCATCAAGTGTTAGTTACATTTCTATACGTACATTCCCTCTTATTCCTCCTAACCTAACATAGAACTTTTGCACTAAAGGTATCCTGTCAGAAACATATCTGAATGATTAGGTCTACAGAAACATAATTTCTGGTCAAGTCTGGTGGCCATTGACCATGGGTCTTGGTTGCAGACTGACTGCTTGTTATTGTAGTCTCTACTAGATACCTTCTTTCTGGTTTTTTTATCTATTTCCTACTCTCTCTAGGTTTTCTATCAGGTTTTCTTCTATCATAAGAAGTTGAGATCCCTTTGCTAGAAAAACCAATATTCATCAAGTAACAGTTTTCTTTTGGAACCATACCAACTTTAAAAAAAAAAACTCATTTGATATTGCAATAACACAAAACGCTTTTCACCCTTTCCAACAAAGATAACATATATCGCATAAAAAAAAGCAAAAATTCAACAGCATATATAACAAATCCCAAAAGAAAAACCCTACCATCGCAGCACCGCATTTGAACCGAGATGATGAACTTCGAAAAGTTGCAGTCCGAAGTTTTCCTTTTGTAATTCTATAAGGTAAGGGCTGCATACCAACTATGTTTGGACTGAAATGCTTAATTCGTTCTTGAGTCTGACTAGTACAACTAGCTGCATACAAGAAAACAACAACAACAACAACAACAACAACAACAACAAAATCCATGAATGATTTATGTAACTTCAAAGACAAGACTTTCAAAACCTAATTATTCTAAAGCTAGTACAAATAGTGAGATTTAAAGAACCATTGTACCTGGCAATAATAGAGGTAAAGAGCCAACACAACTTTGCATTGATGGCAACATCTTTTTTATGACCAAATGTTAACTACGCAAAAAACAAATTATCAGTTTCAAATACAATACAATATACATAACAATTGCAGAAAAGCGACCAATTTAGGGCTCAATAGCATAATCGTGGCCAAATTAGGGTGCAATAGCAACCAATTTAGAGAACGATTGGGGTACCGCCGCTACTTTAGGGCGGAATCGCGGCCATTTTATGGCGCAACCGTGAATTTACGGCCAAAGGATTCTTTGAGATTTTCAGGGGCGGTTATCGTTGCGCGCTAAAAAAGTGAAGAAAAATCCAAAATATTCAAATTTAAAGAAAAAAATGGACGAAATTCCTCACTGTTACTAACGTCTCCGACGGCCAACTCCGCCTGTTTTCACCGGAAAATTGAATTCTGCGACACCGACTTGTTTCTGATGCAAGGCAAATTTTCCAGAGAGTTCTGCGTTTAGAGCGACTCTAACTATGTTGGAAATGAATTTATATTCGGTATTTGGTGAATGATGATCGTGGGGATGATGGGCCTCTTCAAACAAAAAGTAGATTGGACTTAGAATCGCCTCAAACGATTTTTATTTGGCACCCCTAGGCATATACCTCACACCGTTATATTTTTAAACAAATTACTTTTTATCTCTTATAATTTATCTTTCTAAATTTTTAGTTTTTAGAGAAAATTTGTTGTTAAAACTTCAAAGCATTTAATAATTGTAAACTCGTGAATTGAAGAGTATGTGTGTTTCTTGAAAGAAGTAGATGTCATACAGGTCAATTATTTAACATAAAGAATGTTTTTATCAAAGTCATTTTTTACCATTTTGAAGTCTGATATCATTTCTTGTTTGTCAAATTTTTCAAAGAATTATTATAATGAGACTAGTGATCACATTATAAATTAGAGAGCTCCAACTTCTAAGTAAATTTGAATAAGCTTTTGTAACTAGTTCTATTAATGTTCATGTCAAACAATCGATCTATCTAATGCCAGGAAATTACTTGCATAAATATCATTTCTTGGATAATTGAATTGACCTTAGAAATTTGCATAAATTGAATATATACTGGTAATACTATGTGTAAATCTTTAATTTTATATCTCAATCAATTGTCAGACCATAAATCAATGTTCTTCCCATTACCAACTCGTCATCTATTATGTTCCTCTAAAAAGGAAAATGAATGCTTGTTGTCAGGCCATATTGAAGAAGAAATATGATGCTTGATTGATTTTTTGTGCCTGAAGTATCTACTGATAAGCATAGAATACCATTGATTATCGATAGTCAATACTTTCCAACAAAGAGATTACACAACCAACTTTGTTTATTGTTATAATATCATTCAGACCAAGACACTCCTTTAGAAAAGGTGAGCAAATAACCTTCTAAGGTGTAGTAATCGAATTTATACTATCTATGTTATTTGTCCATACAAAATTCCTAATGCAAGAATCTAGTTTGTTAAGAAGATTAATTGGCCATCCAAAATTCCTTGTATGACTGACTAGGCCAATTGAATCCTACTCATCATAGAAACAAAGTTACAAGCAGGTAGTTTGGGAAATACTTTATGTAAACCCTAATTTACCCCGCGTAATTATATAAGAAATTAATAGTAAAATAAAACATAATTTCAAAAACATTAGGATGCCATTGTCATAATTACACAAAAGCTCATAAAATAGATATGCAACACATAACACAAATAATCATGTCTGAAATTCTTTTCTTTCAATCGCAGCGGAAAACAATAGTATGAATTATTCATAACTTTCAGCATCATTCTTAAAACATAATTGACGGTATCGTTTTCAAACCAAATAACAACATAAGTAGTAATTGAAAATTCAGCAATGGAGTTTTACAGAGTTTACTCCCAAAACAACTAAACAAACGCGAAACCCCCCAAGTGTTACGTATTAGAGCGACACTGACCCAAATACGCAAAGCAAAGCGATTCCTCAGCTATGCACCTCTTCTAGCTACTTCGGATTATCTACACGTTACCAATATAAAGGTAACATTCAAACAGAAGGGGTGAGATATCTTACAATATAAAGGAATGCATGATAAATAATATATGAGGTATAGATCATACATAATTTCACCACTTCATACATTTCTAACATCATTCATCGTTCGACAATACATCATTCATCATTACTAAAAAAATTAATCCAATCCATCACAACATAGCCATGATAATGCAATGCAACCGACTCCTTAATATGCATGTGATACCCAGGACATCAGCCCACATCATTTTGCCAATTTTGGGCATAATCGAGCCAAGCTCACGTCACTTTGCTAATCTAGGCCACATCATCATCATAATCAATGCAACTATGCAACATCTATATGTGACACATAATAATGCAACACAATTAATCATTCACGTCACTTTGCCAATCTAGGCCACGTCATCGTCATATCAAACACAACAACATCACAATGAACAATAAGGCATAAGCCTATACAATAATTTTTTCATTTCAGGTCAGTAATAACAATCACATCGCAATAATATATTTTACAAATTATGGAATTATCATCCCAACAAACATCTTCATCAGTTATTACCAAGATCACCGAATTATACACAACACTGACACGCGAAATATAAATTAAGAGCAGAAAATATTAATTTAAAAATCCCAAAGTTATGATCATGTTAAAGATAATATTTTTAGCTTTCCAACGGTCCAAACGACACGTTAATCGGACTTATGGATCAAAAGTTATGAATTATTTAAGAAAATAATTTTTGAAAAATTGTCAGGTGTAACCAGTTACTGCATGGACGTTATCCGGTTACGCGTTTACGTAACTTTATTCGCTATTTTTAAAACACGTCTGTAATCGGTTACAGCAGGGCTGTTACCCAGTTACAGCACCCAAAACTCTCAGTTTTCTCTATTTTCCCACGCCGTAATTGGTTACAGCAGGGCTGTTACCTAGTTATAGCGTACCCAGTAGCAAAAATACCTGTTTTTGAAAGCAGATCTCTCTATTCCATTCACTATAATTCATACCAATTCATTACATCTTTTAAATCATAATTTTACAGGTCTAGTATCAGTATCCTATGGCTATCCAACTGCATATATCAATTTCATCAATTGCACACAGATCACACACCAATTCATAACATTCATCAACACTTCAAACATTCAAATCCTACACAAACATGAGTATAAAATTATGGATACCTAACCTCTACCATACCTATTATCATGCCAACCCTTAGAAAGTAAGAACTCCACCCTTACCTCGGATTGGAGAACACTTTAAATTTCCCGGTCGAATTCCCTAGCTTCCTGCTTCGCATAATTCTTCCGGCTTCGCATAATTCCTCGGATTGGATTGTATGTTGAACCATGGATTGTCTTTGTGTAGAAATGTAAGGGTTTATGAACAAAATGCATGAATTTGTGATTAGAAATGTGTTTTGATTGATGTTTGATGATAGATGATGATAGATTTCGTGTTTATACATGTTTAATTGCTGTTTAGAATGAGTTTTGGGTGAGGGAAGGGTGATTATGCAAGTCTGTTACTGTTATCGTTTTTCTGCAAAATCGTGCTCCCGCTAAGCAAACGTGGGTCCGCTAAGCGGATGTTGCTCTATCTGGAAAAATAAAAAGGCTCGCTAAGCAGAGCTAGTCTGCTAAGCGGAGCCTATTTCGTAAAAAGCTTCTGCCTGTCGTCGCTTGTGGGCCACTAAGCGGACCCTGTTTCACAAAACTTGTTCAATCCTTGAATTCATGTATCCTTTGAACCGTAACTTGTTTTTAATTGCCGTTTGAACCTCCGTGACGCTTTAATCAATGTCTTTCCAATGAATATGATTTGAAAACCCTTGAATATCTTTTTGAAACCTTTTCTTGGATTGAATTGTTGGATGTTGTGATTGTTGTTGTGGCATGAAACATTGTTGTATGATGATGCAACATAGCGACGTGGTTGTGAAGGAATGAATTACTATAAAAGTAATGGTGTTTAGTCAATGATTGGACGATGTTGTCGTACGTTGTGAATATGTGTTTTGTAGATGTGTGTTATTGTGTCGCATCCATTGCATAAGTGTCCTTTAGCCTGAGAATGGCAACGACTATTAGCCTGAGAGATGGCAACGACTATTAGCCTGAAAGATGGCAACAACTATGGCCCAATGGCAATGATTAAGACGGGAGTTTTTCTCCGAATGGTACCACATGCATTTGCATAAATTGAGTCATATTTGAATTGCATTTGATGTTGTTTTGAATGTGTGTTTGATGTGATGTGATGTTGAGAGGTTATTGTGATGTATTGAACTCATAATTGTGAATGGAATATGTTGTCGTACTTGTTTACTGACATGGTTACCATTTTATAAAGTGTTTGAATGATGTGAATTGTTGGTAACATGTTATATGGTGAGAAGTGGTAATATATGTATGATCTTTACTGTGCTTTTAAGATTATCATATGTTTCTTTATAATGAATGATATATTACCCCTTCTGTTTGAATGTTACCCTCTGTTAGTAACGTGCAGGTAACAACGTGGAGTAGCCGTTTACCTATTAGCTTGTGTCGGTGTGTCTATGCTCTGATACGTAGCACACGGGGGACGTCTAGTTAGCTTTGATGATGTCGTGTTTTATCATCGTTGTTTTTTCGTTTCTTGTATTATGTCTGGATATGATTATTTCTCTTGGATTATGTTGTTACATCTTTGTGAGTTATGTTGGATTGGTCGATTGCCACGATCGGCGTAAATGAGATATTTTGGTTTATGTTGGTAATGAATTCCGCTGCGATGTTTCTAAGTTATTTGGATTGAATGAAGAGTGAGTTATGAGTTTTACTCTGATGTATGTGCTATGTATCTATGGATTATGAGCATGTTTATGAATTGTTTTAAGTCGAAGTTGTGATGCCTCAAATATTGATGTTCGCTTTGAGACTTTTATACTATGATTTTCCTGTATATTTGCGGGGAAGATTTGGGGTGTTACACAAACATCGACATACTTTACAATACTACTAAAGCTTCTCAAATGATACACTTTGTAACACCCTTCTAAACCCCGTGACAATTTAAATAAAAATAAATCAGAGTAACATGCACAAGGGCGTCACAATTCATAATAAAATAAACATCATCTGTCGTATGTCATGCATTCAGTGAAGAAAAGTCTCGACATAACTCATAAATCAAATATCTCATGTTTACACAGCGGAATTTAAATCGTCAATTTAGCATCACATCATCAATACTTTAATCCTCAGAATAAATTAAACTAAACAGAGTTATTTTCATAAACTTAAAAACATGCGTTCCCCAGTGTTACACCTATCAGAGCACGACACCCGACGCTACCACACATATTGACTCATGAGCTAATCCTCACCAAGTCGAAGCCGCTATCCTCAATCTGAAAAATATAGTATAAGGGTGAGTCTCATTCGCAATTAACAAATATTATTGCATTATAAATGACAACACATCAATAGTTATATCATTCACCTAATCCATCTATATCCAGATAATCCATCATCACACAAACACGCATTACCAATCATAAAAATGAAGTAACTCAATCATGTTATCAAATTCATGCATATGAATGCAACTGACTCTATGCATGTGGTACCAAACATCATCAATGGGGATAACCCACCGACCGATCTACATCGTCCAGATACGGCCCTTCCAGCACAAATTCCACACAATGGGAATTATGCCATTCACTGAATCCTCTCATCATTAGGATTCAGCCCTCATCAATGACTATGAAATGAATGCAACATACATAACATGCTTATATCATCATCATCATCATCATCATTAAGCATGTTCATATGTATATTAGCAATCATTCAATATAATTCAAATCATCATTAAAACACAAGATCATAACACAAGGCTAATCATCATCAAACGACACTCAAAACAGGCCTACAGATCAAAAGTTACGCATCACTGAACTTTCGAAGAAAATCACAAAACAGAAAATTTAACACACAACGGACATACGCGTATCACCTAGCCCATACGCGTATCTCCCCTCATCATACGCGTTTCACCAGAATCAAATTTGCCTAAAAAACATCTCATACGCGTGATAGCCTCTTCATACGCGTATCATCAGAACCAAAATCCTCTTTAAAATTTCTCATACGCGTATGATCACTCCCATACGCTTCCCATACGCAAATCACCAGCACATGGTCTTTGGGACGGAGCAGCTGCGTATCATACGCGTATTGCCCCTGGGGATTGTCCCTCATACACATATGGCCTCATCCCATACACGTATGGCGCTGTTTCATACGGGAAACACCAGAAATTGCCCAGAACCTGCAACTTCGTATCAGTCCAATTCTCACTCATTTTTACTCCTATCAATTCGCGATTTTCAGTCTAAAACAGTCCATTTTCACACTTTCATTCATAGGATTCATTTATACCTATTAGACTATCATCATACATCAATTCATACATCAATAATCCAAATTCTAATCAATCCCTAGAATCCCAAAAACCTAACTCTGACATATAAATCAAATTGACTCAACAACACAACCAAACATGCACTATCATTCATAATTACAATAAGAGATGGTAATTGGAAGAGTTCCCCCTTACCTTAGCCAAATTCCTTGATCTTTGGTCTATTTCTCTTTGTTCCTCTTTCACGTTCTTCGTGTTCCACTTCTCAGTTCTTTCACGTTCTGTCCTTTCTCCCAATTTCCTCTTTGTTTTAAGAAAATAACCTTAATTAGAAAAAGGTTTTACTAACTCACACCCCCTTTCTTGCTAACATCATACATTGGCCCAATGCCTTAAACCTTTCATTTTCTAATTTTATTTTCCATAATTCAACATAATTCTAATATTAATTAAATTTCCAATTTAAATTAAAATTAAAACTATACGGGTGTTACACACTTGACTTTAAAAAAATTGCTCCTCACCAAACCTCTTGACTGCTCCTTCAATTCACTCAACTCAGACGCTGATTGTTGAAGCGGTAAAGTGGCAAACAACAAAAGTTTTGGAAGTATTTATCCCGGAATTTATTGTCTCCACAGGGACTAGTGCATTGAACTGCCGTTCAACAGTTTCCAAAGTTATGAGTTTGAATTGAATTGTTTAAAGCATAAAAACATAAAAGTAAATATCAACACAAAAAAGAATTCATTTTTCAGAAAGAAGAGACTTATCAAGCATTGCATATAATTTACTCACAAACTTAAACTTATCGATCAGTTATACTCCACCTACAATACTCATCAATATCATCAAGCATCGCTCACTCCCTAAGTCATTTCTAACCCAAAGTAGAGAGAACTACTATATCATCTCAGCGGCGATCTCTCAGCCAACCTCAACAACACAGCAGACAACCGTATTGCTCGCGTCGATGATCTCTCAATCAACACAAAAAACACAGAGGCATTAAGCTTCAATACCCACGACAAATATTAGCTCCAAAATCTATCTCTAGAGTTTAGAACTAATAGATATCCATCCCTAATCAAGATTTGTGAGGTATATGTCTATAACAACCCAAATCCAAACATAAAGCAAAAAGATTAAGGAAGACATCAATAATGATTTGTAAAGCAAGCTTTATACAACACCATGATCAACAAATATACATGATGTAGCAACCTGCCCTAAAAATTAAAAGGTTTTTAGAGTCGCCACCTATTCTACCAGGGCGAATAGGAAATCCCTCAAAGTTATAGAGATCGGGGTAAGATACTATATTCAGGTCGAGGGAAGGTGTTAGGCACCCTCAACCCTTTCCTAAGGTTTACATTATAAAATCAAGGTTTATGGCTAAAATAAAGAAAGGTGACAGAAAGTTAATAGGGTTAAAGGCAAAGTTTGAACCTGATTAGAGTTTGGAGGAAGGGGACTCGCCTTGTTGCAAAAGTGCCTACGTATCTCCTTAGAGAGAATCAGAGTCAACGTAGTTCGGGGAAAGGGTTGTACGCCTTAGAATTTGATATGTAATCGTTTGAAGGCTTTTTGAATTGCCTTATCGTAGTTATGATAGTCCGTAGTTTGATATTCTTAGTTTTGAAAAGTGTTTTAAGATTGGGCGTACAACCCTGATTTTTAATATGTACTATTAATCGCAATGATCAATAGGTTTGATCACCATAATTAATAGATTAATAGGGAATTGTTACCAATTCTAATCGATAGGTTCGATTATTACTAATAACAAATAAATGTGTTTTATAAAATTACTTGTTTATTTTTTATCGTTATCCCTCGTAATTGATAGATTCGATTATAAATAATAACGAATTTTTTTGAGAAAAATAGGCTAATCATCGCATCCAATAAGATGATTGAAACCTTTTAGCCAAATAAAACTTATTTTTATTTTAATTAATCAAATATGCAAATAACCGATTATTACCCATCACGATTAATAGATTTAATCGGAACGAATAATAAATTAAATTTTAACATTTATAATATTTTAATTTAATAAAATCATTTTAAATTTATTATTGTATAAATAAATATTAAAAGGTAATTAAATAAATATTTGAATAGTTAAGAAAAAATAAGAAAATTTTAAGATTTGGATTCAGTGTGGCGGATGCAGGGTTCATGGTATGGGTATTAAGCCCTGGGTGCGTTAGATTCAAGTGGTTGGTGGTTTAATGGCCAGATCTGAGGGACTACGGTGATCTAGCGCTAGGTATAAACACTGGATTCCTGAACAAGTAATTCACAAAAAATATATGGGAGCGAGGGATCGAACCCTCGTCCCTTCACCCACATACGCTCCCTCTCACCAACTCAACCAAATCAGTCATTCATAATATACACGCGTCCAAAAAAATATATGAGATTCACAATTATCAAAAACAAACACGCGCGTAAATTCAAACAGGCCAGTGGTACGTCGCCACGTACTCATCTTCCTCACGAAGACCTGTAAAAACCCTGAACATTTAGCTACGGATCTGCTACGATTCCATTCGTAGCCAATACACCTGCAATTTTTAAAACTCACATACACACATATAAATGCTTTGCGACCATGGGGGTTTCTTCGTCCAAAGCCCCTGTACCTAAATACAACCCTAATTCCTCCTAATTTTACTACTACCATAAAACCCCAAATTAAACTCAAGAACCCTAATTCAATTAACAATGGTGATCGGTACCAAACATGCCCAGTAATTTAATTAAAGATCCACAGACGTTCGCAATACTCATCCAAATCATAATATGCAAACAAATTGACATGAGAATGCGTAGATTATTGCCATCGATCCAAGATTCAGAATGACATACCTTGGCTAAATGGAGGTTAATTTGGGGGTGCTGAAGTCGTGTGATGATCCCAACAGATTCAGAATGCTCCAAGGAACATGTAGCAATGCTCAAACCTCTTTGAAACGCTTCCAATCCTTGAATCCGAATTTGAGTTTCTTGAAGAATTTTATGTTCTTGAATGCTCTGCTCTGCTCTGCCCAGATTTTTCAACCCCTAATGCATTGGCTTGTGTTGTATATTTATAGGGGAACAATTTAGGTTAACAAAATAGTCCAAAACCCCTTTGAATCCAATCTTGCAACTTTGAGAAATTTGTTTTAAAATTTGAATGGAATCTTTCTATATTTGTCCAATCTTGCATTAACCTTTTTCCAATAATTATAGCATGAAATTATATTGCAAATTTGCAATAAATATTGATTGGAATTGATCAATATGAGTCCCTTAATCCAATATTTGATTTTCCTTTCAATTATATCACTTTAAATCATTTTTTAAATGAAATAAAATTATATAAAATCAAATAAAAATGATATAATTCGTGGCACATGGTTTGGATGACTTGAGTATCTTATGGACCAAGATTAAGTCATAAAAAGTTAGGCCCATTTGCAAAAAATTCCAATTTGAACCTCTTATTTCACATTTTGCATCCAAAATTGCCCAACTTTAGCAAGGCATATCTCCCTTAATTTTTAAGATATGAAGGAGTTCTAGGACTTTTTGGAAACCTCTAGATGTCCTCTATAATCCACTTTGGAACATATTTTCCATTTGGGGATTTTATCTTGATGATATGCCCTTTGACAAAAAACTGCTTTTGGTTGACTTTTGGAAATGACCTATAATCTTTTGTACCATATCTCCCAAATGAAGCATTTCTGGCCTTGGCTTGTGAGAGACAAAGTTGTAAAGGATTCAATTTCCTTCAAAATAGGCTTTGATTGAGGAATTTTTGATACTCCATGTGAAAGTTATGGCGAGTCAAAGTTGAATTGACTTTCTCCTTTAAAAAACCCTAATTTGAACCCTTTGAATTTGTTCATTTATGAGTTTTTATTGATGAATCATGATCAACCTTTGATCAAATGATGGATATAACCTCCAATACTTGATGTTGACCAAAAGTCAAGAATTGTGACTGTATTTTGACCATAGTTGACTTTTAGGTCAAACTAGTCGACTGTGGATCATCTGAGCCATTGAATGAGCAAACCTTGGAATTGGGTCTTGACTTTTGATATGGAGATGCCTTGAAGCATAACAGATCATAGGAACTTCATTGGAGACCTTATTTTTTCAATTTCCTTAGGAGGGTACAAAACCCTAGTTTTAGGAGATCCTTGCTTGAGAGAGTGCCTTAATGAAACCCTTGAGTTTTGAGTCATGGTGGATGAAATATGGAAGGCAAATTTTGGGGTATGACACATGAGTTCAAAGTAAAATCATATACAAAATCCAACTAAAGAGAAAATACACAAAGAGGAAGAGAAATGAACTAAAAATCTCCCGGTTTGTCAGCTCTGATCGATGATCAATCCACCCCGGATCATCCGTATGCAAGCTCCGAATTTGTTTTCTAAACTAATCTAACTCAAAAATGTTTGGTGATGGAGTGGGAGCAAAAAATACCTAAACCATAACCTAAAAAAATGTTTTTTTGGCCCTTAAAACGAGTTTCTGTCTAGACCGCTTCGCCCGGCGGCTAAACGGCTCGCCCTACGGCTCAACACAACAACTTTTTCACGTTTTTGGTCAGTCAGGCCCGCCCGGAGAGCCCCAAATTCTCCCGGCGAGCCCCAAATTCGCCCGGCGAATTACACCAGAGACAGCATAAAATTCTGCACTATTTCGGCCATAACTTAAGAACCGTAACTCCGATTTGCGCCCGGTTCGAAGCGTTGGAAAGCTTATTCAATGATCTATCTAACAATGACAAAATGGCAACCAAATTGATGATTTTTATCATCCTTATTTTGAGCCTTATTCTTTGATGAATTGGTTTCGTTGCTCAAAATCGCGCGTTTGAAGCCGTGTCTTCGACATTTTATTGCTCATGCTCCACATACGCAAGAATACCTACAAAAAGACACAAAACTATCAAACGGTATAAAAGTATATGAAAATACAACTATTTGCAAAGTATACGTATTTATACACAAAACGGGGAATTATTCAACGAATATCAACAAAAGTCTCGATACGTGCCACAAAATATATATACAAAGGCACTGAAAATTGACACTTATCAAACTCTCCCCAACTTAAACTTGTTTGTCCCAAACCAAGAATCAACTAACTCAAGGAAACAAATGCAAAAAATCCAAAAATCACTAATCAACAAGTTTTGAAAAATGGAAACAAATGTATGGCTTAAATGTAAAACGGTACACACAAAGTAAATATACTTACCACTAACTACGACGACAACATAAACATAACACAAATGCTAAATACAAAGAATATGCCAAACATTCCAAAACAACACTAGTTCGGAAATGAATCACACCTAGCACAAAATCATCGGTAGATGAAAAACACAAAAGTGGGGTATTTTCACTCATCCAACAATCTTGCAAACAAAAGACTAAATTATGCAACCATCCAAAAATCATGTTGAAAACATAAAAGCAAGAATCACAAGGACTTTTCAAGGTTGTAATGTGGTCGGGTGAACAAACAAGGGATAATTCCTAAGGCTAATTGAAACAAAAATTGCCCAAACCTAAGGGAGTGATCAACTCACAAAAGTTCAAACACAAAATTTCAATCAAACTTCTTCATAACCCCAAATTTCTCAAACCAATCACATACTTATTAACACAACATTATTTCATACTTTTTTTTTTGTTTTTTTTTTCAAAACTTTTCTCTTTTCTCTTTCTTTTCACTTCTTTTTCACTTTTCTTATCTTTTTCTTTTCTTTCAACTTCATAGCAATCAACCGCAAATGCATAATCATTTTTCTCCACAACTTGAATTCAACCGTATCATCATGTGAATACTCCCTACTTTCTAAGGCAAGGTAAAAATTCATACAACAACACAAAGTTGAGGGTTCAAGAAAAAAGAAATCAACATCCATACAAAAAGGAAAACCAAACACTCAATGACAAGAATTTAGCAAAACAACATGGACATTGACAAAAGGCTCAAAGGGGTTACTAATGATCACACACTCACAAGGTAAATTGACTATTTGGCTAAGGTAGTTTTGCTCAAAATGGAACAAAAATGCCTTGATCACTTTCATGCATCATATAATCAACACAAACAAAAGATTAAGCATAATAAAATCCAGTTAGAATAAGAATTGTGGTCTCCAGCATATGTGAACAATGGAAAGCTACCTCACAAAAAGGTGGGAACTAAAGTGATTCACAAACGAACAAGTATACAAAAGAGTGAATGACATAAAAGTTGTAAAAAGCCTAAGTATCATGAATATGCTAAAGTCTAGAAAGCGATAAACACATACCTTGAACTTGTACAAAACTTTAACAAAATCATTACCATACACTCGTAAGTCGAAACGATCAAACTTGGAAAATCACCTCAAATTCCTCAAGCTACTCAAAACAAGCTCAAAGACAAACACACAACTATTAATATACACAAACTAAAAGACCATATGAAATTGTATAAACAAATTTAAAAGTGAAGATTTGAAATTTAAAAACTGGTCCGATCTAAATTTGTTTAGACAATTGCATCACACTAACTAAACTAAACACAAACTAAAAAGAATAAACATGCTTGTTTTACGTCGTAATCTCGACGCCTCTTATTTAAGAATGTTCCTTCAAGTTACTTCCGCCCGGCTATTCCTAACCGCACACAAGCAAACGTGAAAGGAAACAAACTATACTATAACAAATTTACAAGTATAGAAAACATGTGCAAGTATAGTAAACATATACAAGTATCAATATAAACAAGTGAGAATATACAATATGTGCGATATATACAAAACTCAACACTATAGAAACTATTGCAATGCAAATTCAATAAAACACCAATCCCCGGCAACGACGCCATTTTGTTGGAGCGGTAAAGCGGCAAGCAACAAAAAATTTGGAAATATTTATCTGGGAATTTATCGTCTCCATAGAGACTAGTGCATTGAACTGCCGTTCAACAGTTTCCGTAGTTATGGGTTTGGATTGAATTGGTAAAGTATTAAAATGGAAAAGTAAATATCAACACAAAAAGAATTTATTTTTCAGAAAGAAGAGACTTATCAGGCATTGCATATAATCTACTTCTCACAAGCTTAAACTTATCGATCAGTTATACTCAACCTACAATACTCATCAATATCATCAAGCATCGCTCACACCCTAAGTCATTTCTAACCCAAAGTAGAGAGAACTACTATATCATCTCGGCGACGATCTCTCAGCTAACCTCAACAACACAACAGACAATCGTATTGCTCGCGTCGACGATCTCTCAACCAACACAAAAAACACAGAGGCATTAAGCTTCGATACCCACGGCGAATATTAGCTCCAAAAACTATCTCTAGAGTCTAGAACTAATAGATATTCATCCTTAATCAAGATTTGTGAGGTATATGTCTATAACAACCCAAATCCAAACATAAAGTAAAAAGATTAAGGAAGACATCAATAATGATTTGTAAAGAAAGCTTTATACAACACCACGATCAACAAATATACATGAGTTCAAAGTAAAATCATATACAAAACCCAACCAAAGAGAAAATACACAAAGAGGAAGAGAAATGAACAAAAAATCTCCCTGTTTGTCAGCTCCGATCGATGATCAATCCACCCCGGATCATCCGTATGCAAGCTCCGAAGTTGTTTCTAAGCTAATCTAACTAAAAAATGTTTGGTGATGGAGTGGGAGCAAAAAATACCCAAACCATAACCTAAAAAAAATATGTTTTTGGCCCTTAAAACGAGTTCCTTTCCAGACCGCTTTGCCCAACGGCTTGCCCGGCGGCTAAACCAGCAACTTTTTCACGTTTTTTGGTCAGTCCGGCTCGCCCGGCGAGCCCAAAATTCTCTCAGCGAATTACACCTGAGACAACATAAAATTATGCACTGTTTCGGCCATAACTTGAGAACCGTAACTCTGATTTGCGCCCAGTTCGAAGCGTTGGAAAGCTTACTCAATGCTTTTTCTAACAATGACAAAATGGCAACCAAATTGATAATTTTTATCATCCTTATTTTGAGCCTTATTCTTTGATGAATTGGTTTCGTTGCTCAAAATCGCGCGTTTGAAGCCGTGTCTTCGACACTTTATTGCTCATGCTCCAAATACGCAAGAATGCCTACAAAAAGACACAAAACTATCAAACGGTATAAAAGTATATGAAAATACAACTATTTGCAAAGAATACGTATTTATACACAACGGTGAATTATTCAACGAATATCAACAATAGTCTTGATAAGTGCCACAAAACATATATACAAAAGCACTAAAAATTGACACTTATCACTGACGTCCCGTGCAGCACCAACGAACAAGTTCAGTTCCAAGGACAAGCGTAACAACAAATTCCATCTCTTTCAAACATCATCCTGTCATAAATAAGTCCATTAAAGCTGCTGGAACCATTTTTAAAATAAATTTCATCTCGTTAGCTTTCCAACGCTTCAAACGGGGCTCGAATCAGACATCCAGAATTCAAGTTACGAATTTTTGAAGTTTCACAAAAATTCAGCAATTTCCTGCGTTTTGCTTACGGAAACCCCACTCTAAAACTCATTTCTCTCCAACTCAATCATATTCCAAACAGCCCTTAACATATCTCCTCAATCCCAAACTTCTTATAACTTATGGGGCACATTCCTTCGCCGAAATTCGGTTTTCGAAAAACCGAGACATCAATTTTCTTTACAAGCTTGCAACTGCAATAAATCCGAGAGGCAAGGCTTCTCCCCCACTTCGCTCCAATAGATTCTTGCAAACAAGACAAACATGTACCAACAGTGTTTCACACACTTGTCGTGCACTAAGGGACAAACAACATATTAGACAACTTGGCTGGACGGACCAAACAACTCTGATACCACTAATGTAACACCCTAATTTATCCCGCGTAATTATATAAGAAATTAATAGTAAAATAAAACATAATTTCAAAAACATTAGGATGCCACCGTCATAATTACACAAAAGCTCATAAAATAGATACGCAACACATAACACAAATAATCATGTCTAAAATTTATTTCTTTCAATCGCAGCGAAAAACAATAGTATGAATCATTCATAACTTTCAGCATCATTCTTAAAACATAATTGACGGTATCGTCTTCAAACCAAATAACAACATAAGTAGTAATAGAAAATTCAGTAATGGAGTTTTATAGAGTTTACTCCCAAAATAACAAAACAAACGCGACACCGACCCAAATACGCAAAGCAAGGAGATTCCTCAACTATGCACCACTTCGAGCTACTTCGAATTATCTGCACGTTACCAATATAATGGTAACATTCAAACAGAAGGGGTGAGATGTCTTACAATATAAAGGAATGCATGATAAATAATATAGGAGGTATAGATCATACATAATTTCACCACTTCATACATTTCTAACATCATTCATCGTTTGACAATACATCATTCATCATTACTAACAATTTTAATCTAATCCGTCACAACATAACCATGATAATGCAATGCAACTGAATCCTTAATATGCATGTGGTACCCAAGGCATCAACCCACATCACTTTGCAAATTTTGGGCATAATCGAGCCAAGCTCTCATCACTTTGCTAATCTAGGCCACGTCATCACCATAATCAATGCAACTATGCAACATCTATATGTGACACATAATAATGCAACACAATTAATCATTCACGTCACTTTGCCAATCTAGGCCACATCATCATCATATCAATCACGACAACATCACAATGAACAATAAGGCATAAGCCTACACAATAATCTTGTCATTTTAGGTCAGCAACAACAATCACATCACAGCAATATATTCTACAAATTATGGAATTATCATCCCAACAACATCTTCATTAGTTATTACCAAAATCACCGCATTATACACAACATTGACACGCGAAATATAAATTAACAGCAGAAAATATTAATTTAAAAATCCCAAAATTATGATCATGTTAAAGATAATATTTTTAGCTTTTCAATGGTCCAAATGGCACGTTAATCGGACTTATGGATCAAAAGTTATGAATTATTTAAGAAAATAATTTTTGAAAAATTGTCAGGTGTAACCGGTTACTGCAGGGACGTTACCCAGTTACGCGTTTACGTAACTCTATTAGCTCTTTTCAAAACACGCCTGTAATCGGTTACAACACCCAAAACTCCCAGTTTTCTCTATTTTCCCACGCTGTAAGCGGTTACAGCGTACCAAATAGCAAAAATACCTATTTTTGACAACAGTTCTCTCTATTCCGTTCACTCTAATTCATACCAATTCATTAAATCTTTTAAATCATAATTTTACAGGTCTAGTATCAATATCCTATGGCTATCAAATTGCACATATCAATTTCATCAATTGCACACAAATCACACACTAATCCATATCATTCATCAACACTCAAACATTCAAATCCTACACAAACATGAGTATAAAATTATGGATACCTAACATCTACTATACCCATGATCATGTCAACCCTTAGAAAGTAAGAACCCCACTCTTACCTTGGATTGGAGAACACTTTAAATTTCCCGGTCGAATTCCCTACCTTCCGGCTTCGCATAATTCTTCTGTTTTCCTCTTCCCAGCATAGCTCTCCGTATCTCTTTTCTGTCCTTCTTTCTGATATCTCCAAAACCTAGTCTCTTCTTCCTTCTCTTCTTTTTCCTTATAATATTATAATTCCACTTAATAATATTATTTCTCTTATTGGGCCTACTATTTTGAACCTCCACTAATACTAACACCATCACATAAATTGAGCCCATGTAATTTCTCTTATAACTCAAATATTATTCCTGTTAATATTCTACAACTCAAATCAACTCATCAATTAAATAATTAATTAAATTATCGGGGCGTTACACTCTATCTACTATAATTTGAAGATTATGAGTTCTAAGCTTGCCTATAAATATATCTATTCTAAGATAGTTAAATGGTGTTCGTCCCATAGTGAATCCAAGCATATCTACTATGTGTCTCGTCCTAGATCTAGAAGTACCTACACCATAAAGCTTGCATTTAGTTAGACTGATGTGTTTGCAAAATATCATTAAGCCATATGGAAAAAAATGTGGCTAAGAATGGTTATCTTACTATTTGATATGCGTGTTAAATTACCTTGATCTACCAATAAAGATAACTACCAACTAAATATCTCTTCACCAATGCAGAAGAGCAAGAGAAATTAAGGATTTCCTTTCCTCACTCCTCTAGAACAAGAAGCAAATTATGAAACTTTTCCATTTATCATGATTGGTAGTTTGACTGAGTGTATAATGGTAGGTATCAAATCACAAAAAATTTGATCAAAACCAAGTTGAATAAGAACCTTAATAAGATATTGTCAATCGAGAGTATCAAAGGGTTTTCTGATGTATATCTTCAAAACCATACCACCTCCAAAGGATTTCTTGTCCAACATATTAATGGATTTTTAAGTAATCCTAAGGCACTTATAAACATGTATGCCTCCAATGAAGCCTATTTCGTGTTTTGAGAAAATTTCAAGAGCTAAGATGGCCAACCAGTCTTCAATGATCTTAGTGATCATTCTGAATTGAAAATTTGCAAGTGCAAGAGGTCTATACTGCTCTATACAATCAACTTCATGTTTTTTAGGTATCAAATTCACATTGATTGAATTGGGATTAGAAAGGCTCCAACTTGGTTCAAAGAATTGATTCACTAGATTGATCACATCATTCTCTACTATATCCCAATAGACTTGGAAAAAATACCCCCAAAGCCATCAGGCCTGGAGTAGAATTATCATCCATATTGTGCGATGCATTCTTAATTTCCTTTGACTGAGGTATTCTAGTGAGAAAATATTATCCATGTGAGTTTTAAGTTGTGGAATATTTCTCTTCATTAGATCAATATAATTCTAATTGGTTTCTGAGCTAAACAAATTTTTGTAGAAGTTAATAATATGATTATCTAACACAACGTCGTCCTCTAAAAAAATATTTTTGTGCCTCCTTCTACTGATTTTGTTACTAGCATATATCAATTTAATTCTGTTGTGGAAAAACTTTGAACTCCTATCTCCATCCTTAAACCGCTTATTCATTACCTTGTTCCTCAAAACTGGTCCAACATATGCAATGCCTAATCTAAAAGAAGTTGAACATTCTTTCCTCCAATCCAATATCATCATTGTAACATGCATCATTAATTAAAATTTGCATCATGTTAACTTCATCATTAGCTTGAGTGACTTTAAGACTAGGTTTAAGAGATCTTAACTTAGTAGATAAAACAAACATAGGGCAACCAACCATATAATATTCGAATTATCAGCAACCAGTTGTTTACATCTATCATCTAAAGTCAAAACATTAATAGATTTGAATGGAATAGTCAAATCAAATATACCTTTTTACAACGGAGAGAATAAGGTAATGTTCTAAGTGATTATTGATCAAAATGAAGCAATTGACTATGTTCCAATTATCTAGCCAATTCTTATTGCAAATGGCTATGTCAAGCATCACAGAAGAGTAAGCGCCACCTTTCCTCCTTTTGGTCCAAGTGTAATAGTTATCATTAGTGTTAAGATGCATAAGCTCATTTTTATTTGCCCAACTAAGAAACTCATCAGTGGAAGTGTTTTTAGGAAGACATCTACCAAATTTCTTATGAGAACCAATAACTGCATTGAAATCACCTAGCATGCACCAATGGCCAAGATTTTCTTGTTAAAGATTGGTAAATTCATTCCATAATTTTCTTTGAATCATATGAGATTTACTTGCATATACAATTGCAATGAAGAGTAGTATGATACATTTCTATATAAAAAGTTACATGTTATTCAAATAAACTCAATATTATATGACTCATATCTATTGCATAAAAGCCCATAGGTTTGAATCATAATTATATCTAAAATTAAATGCAAATCCCTTAAGTTTGGTTTGTTTAAGACACTTAGCAGGGAAATGAGCATAAGAAATCATTGATTCAACAATCAAAAGCAAGTAAGGCTTTTATTTGTAACGCCCGGAAAAATAATTATTTGCTTGATTTAGATATTTGTGCTGTTTATTGAAATTTTTGCGTTTTGGGGTGATTTAGTCGGTATAAGTTCGGGATAGCGGATCGATGTTTAATCAGAAATTTTAATATTTTTAGTATTAGAAATATTAATGAGCTAATACTTAGCGTTTTGGGAATTTTCTGAGTAATTGGGATTAGACCGGAAATATGAGGCTTTGAGTAATAAACCAGTTTATTAAATAATCAGATTTTTTTTTTTGTTTTAATAGAAAATAAGTGGAATATCATTAGAAATAGTATTTTTAATTTATTTGGAGTTAGTGAGTTTATTGGGCCTATTTTTGACTAAGTGAATAATAGAATTGTGGTATTGGTTATTAAGCCCAATCTTTTACTAAAAGGAAAATAGGTTTAGTGTAGTAGAGTTTTAAGTTTGTGTAGACAAACCAAAAAAATAGAACCATTTGGAGAGAAAGAAAGCTAGGTCTTGAAGTGGAGAAGAGGAGCCCCAATCCAAGTGCTAGGGTTTGTAGAACTTTCTTCAATCCAAACAAGAGGTAAGGGTGGGGTTCTCTTCCTATAATAGGGCTTATGAAATCTTGTATGTTGGGGATTAGGGATTTAGGTTACTAATTTGTTGTGTTGAATCTGTTTATGGGTTTTGTTTGAAATTGACGTGTGGAGTGTTTTTCTAGAAATTAAAATTATGTCGTTGTTGTTGGTATCAATATATGAATTATTTTACAACTACTATGTGTTTGTATGATTCTACTTGTTGCTGTGGTGCTAGTAATGTGAGTCTGGGCATCAAATAAGAAAAGAAATGTGCAATACGTAGTGACGGACGTCACTATCAAATAAGGATGTGTGATAGAAAAATCATCAAGTATACTAAATCATTTCAATTGGACACTGTTAATTACTCTTTACTGTTCCATATATGTGTTTCATATATATGCTAAATCATTTCAATTGGATACTGTTAATTACTCTTTGTTGTTCCATATATGTATTTCAATTGGTTTCATGTTGCAGACTGTTAATAATAGGAACATATATAATGGTATAACATCATGGAAATGAACTATAGCTATGTGATGATATATATATATATATATATATATATATATATATATATATATATATATATATATATATATATATATATATATATATATATATATATATATATATATATATATATATATATATATATATATAACTAAAATAGTAGGAAAGAAATAAGTATGTAACAATAGAAATTATGGAATATAATGAAATAGAAAACAGTCCCGTTTGATCGAAATAGCCGAATTAAGCAGTATAATTAGTTGTCCGAAATTTGATGAAAATTTACGTGGTAGCTAAGTTTAATTAGTATATTAACGTGGTGGTGTTATTTTGTCGAAATTGTGATGTTAATCGGTCGATTAATTTAATAGTTGAATTAATTTTCAATAAGCCTATTTAATTGGAATAAACTTGGACTTAGATTAACTATTCGGTTTATCGGTAAATTACGGTATCATGAGAATTTGACCGAAATGGTGATTTGTTGTGAATATCTTTGTAATTATTTTGCTAATGGTATTGACCGTTGATTAGGTGAATTGTCGGAATTGTTCCGTTGTTATATGAAGTTGTAGTATTATGTGTGAAGTGTTATTACCTTTTTGATCGGTGATAATTGTGATATGAGCGTGTGCCTTGTGACGAATATTTTGTGAAGTAAATGATGATGATGATGTTGTGTGATGTTCGGTCCATCGAGTCGCATACATTTGCATATATATTGTGACGGCCTGGATTGGCAAATTAATGACGAAGGCTTATGCCTTGCGCCTCTGAATTGGGCAATTAGTGACGGGGGCTAAAGCTCCGATTGGTACCACATGCATATGCACGAGTCATGTTCCATGTGTCTTATGTGATTTATATATATATATATATATATATATATATATATATATATATATATATATATATATATATATATATATATATATTGTGACGCTTTATGATGATTGTATTGTTGTGACTTGCTAAATGATGTAATTATGTGAAAATGTGAATTTGTGATTTAAGGAATAGAATGATGATATCAATACTTGCGAATGCGATTAACCGAATATGTCTAATTTCTGATATATGATTTATCATGCGCTCAATTATATGAATTGATATCTCACCATTTCTTTGTTTTGCCGTTGCCTTTATATTGGTAATGTGCAGGTGATTCGCATTGAGAGGAGGTTAGCCAAGTTGGTCTTGAGTCGTTTCCGCTCTGATACGTAGCACTCGGGGGGACGAACGCGTTGATTTACTTGCTTTTGATTTATTATGTTTTAGCAAATACTTGAGTTGTCTTTCGGAGATTGCCACTTTAATTGTGTTAATTGTTAAATTATGATACTATGAATCTTTGAACTAACTGTTGAGTTTCTGTTGCACTTCTATGGAAGTTGTTTTATGTTAAAGACTATCATTTGATGTCGTCGATTCTTCCGTATTTTGTGAATGCTATATATCCGCTTTATGCGACGAGGTGATTTGTCTTTATGAATGAATATGTGATACCTCATTTGTTTCATTTGTGAATTTTTACACTCTAATTTTTATTTAAATTCCGCGGGTAGAATTGGGGTGTTACATTAGTGGTATCAAAGCAGGTCGGTCTTGTCCGGCCAAGTGTCGAGTCGTAGTGTAGTCTAACAATCGTGTGTTGTTGCTTGTCTCTTTTATTGAACGCCTTGATCATACGCTTCTGATACAACTGCCCATGACACACGGCCGCAAGCCTTTTCTCATCAATTAGGTTTATCTGGTCTAGTCGAGTTTGGATCCATTCATCTTCCTCTAACTCTGCATCCTTCATGATCCTTAGAGATGGAATCTGAACTTCAATTGGTAACACTGCTTCCATGCCATAGACTAGTGAAAATGGGGTTGCCCTGGTTGATGTACGTGCTGAAGTCCGGTAACCATGAAAAGCAAATGGTAACATCTCGTGCCAATCCTTGTAAGCCACTGTCAACTTCTGTACGATCTTTTTTATGTTCTTGTTGGCGGCCTCTACTGCGCCATTCATCTTTGGTCTATAAGGAGAAGAGTTGTGGTGCTTGATTTTGAACTGCGTGCAGAGTTCGGTAATCATCTTGTTGTTCAGGTTGGTACCATTGTTTGTGATAATCCTTTCGGGGATGCCATACCGACATATGAGGTTATGCTTAATGAATCGGGCCACCACATTCTTGGTAACGGAAGCAAATGAAGCAGCTTCTACCCATTTGGTGAAGTAATCAATGGCCACAAGGATGAATCGATGTCCATTGGAAGCAGTAGGTTTGATTTCCCCGATCATATTGATGCCCCACATTGCAAAAGGCCAAGGAGCAGTCAGAACATTCAGTGGAACTGGTGGTACGTGTACTTTGTCAGCATAGATTTGGCATTTGTGACAAGTTCTGGAATGCTGTTGGCAAGTCAGTTTCCATAGTGGACCAGTAGTAACCCGCTCTCAGAATCTTTTTAGCCATAGTGTGTCCACTAGAATGAGTTCCAAAGGTACCGTCATGCATGTTTTCCATAATCTCTTATGCTTCCTTCTTGTTCACACAGCGAAGGAGAGTTGAATCATGATTGCGCTTGTATAGGATACCATTGCTCAGGAAGAATTTGGAAGCAAACCTTCTTAAGAACTTTTTGTCATTGATAGATGCCCCTTCAGGGTATTCCTGAGCTTCGAGGTATCTTCTTACTTCATGAAACCATGGTTTTTCTTCAACCTCGTCAGTAGCTACCTCGTAATAGTATGCCGGTTCGTCATGCCTTTCAATGATAACTATATGAGCCTCGTTGTCCCATCTGACCTTGAACATGGATGACATAGTAGCTAATGCGTCTGCCAATTGATTCTCCTCTCGAGGAATATGTTCAAAAGTAATCTCTTCGAAGTGAGGAATCAAAGATAGTACCAAATCCTTGTAAGGCATGAGATTAGGATGCTTCATGTCCTATTCTCCTTTGATCTGACTAATTACTAGGGCTGAATCCCCATATACTTCTAAGAACTTGATTCTTAAGTCAATAGCAGCTCTGAGACCTAAGATACACGCTTCATACTCAGCCATATTGTTGGTACAATCGAAACATAGTCTTGCTGTAAACGGGGTATGTCCACCTGCTGGAGAGATAATCACAGCGCCAATACCATTACCAAGTGCATTCGAAGCTCCGTCAAAAACCATGGTCCATCGGGATCTGGTTCAGGTCCTTCGTCCCGACCAGGTTGTTCGTGATCAGTAACAAGCATAACATCCTCATTTGGGAATTCAAAACTCATAGATTGATAATCGTCTACAACTTGCTGGGCCAAGTGGTCTGCCAACACACTTCCTTTGATTGCTTTTTGTGTCGTGTACTGAATGTCGTATTCTGTTAGTATCATTCGCCATCTTGCTATTCGTTCGGAGAGAGCGGGTTTCTCGAACACATACTTGATAGGATCCATTCTAGAGATCAATAAAATGGTATGGTTCAACATATACTGTCTCAGTCGGCGAGTAGCCCATGCCAAAGTACAACAAGTTTTCTCGAGCACTGAGTATCTTGTTTCACAGTCGGTAAACTTTTTGCTAAGGTAGTATATTGCATGCTCTTTTCAACCAGACTCGTCATGTTGCCCCAGTATACACCCCATTGAGTTCTCCAACACTGTTAAGTACATAATTAGAGGTCTTCCTTCAACGGGTGGTATCATAATCGGAGGTTCTTGAAGATACTTCTTGATCTTGTCAAAAGCTTCTTGGCATTGGTCATTCCATTTCACTGCTTGACCTTTCCTCAGTAACTTGAAGATCGGCTCACAAGTAACGGTCAGATGGGAAATAAACCTGGCAACGTAATTCAAACGTCCCAAGAATCCTCTAAATTCTTTCTCATTCTATGGAACCGGCATTTCTTATATGGCTTTTACTTTCGCAGGGTCGACTTCAATACCTTTACTGCTAACAACGAACCCTAGTAGCTTACTAGACCACACCCCAAAAGTACACTTGTTTGGATTCAGTCTCAACTTGTATTTCTTCAACCTATCAAACAATTTCTGCAGGTGGACCAGATGTTCTTCTTCAGTGTTGGACTTTGCAATCATATCATCAACATAGACCTCTATCTCCTTGTGAATCATATCATGGAACAGAGCTACCATTGCGCGCTGATACGTTGCCCCTGGGTTCTTCAATCCAAACGGCATGACTTTGTAACAGAAGGTGCCCCAAGGAGTAGTGAAGGTTGTTTTTTTCCATATCTTCGGGTGCCACCTTAATCTGGTTATATCCTGAGAAACCATCCATGAAGGAGAACACTTTGCACTGCGTTGTACTATCAACTAGGATATCAATATGTGGTAGCGGGAAATCATCTTTGGGACTTGCTCGATTCAAATCTCTGTAGTCTACACATATTCTGACCTTTCCGTCTTTCTTAGGTACCGGGACTATATTAGCGATCCATGGTGGATAGCTCACCACCTTTAGGAAACCGGCATTGAACTGTTTCTCAACCTCTTCTTTGATCTTCTGAGCCATGTGAGGTCTGCTTCTTCGTAACTTCTGCTTAACCGGAGGACTATTTTCTTTGATAGGTAGTCGGTGAACCACAATGTCAGTATCGAGCCCAGGCATGTCTTCGTAAGACCAAGCAAATATCTCAACATTGTCTCGTAGCATCTGGATCAATTTTTGTTCGACACCCTCTTCTAGCTCAGCCCCTATCTTGATTTCTTTCTTTTCTTCGTTGGTACCTATATTCACAACCTCAATGGGCTCATCATGCGGCTGTATAGTATTTTCTTCTTGCTCTAGCAACCTGGCAAGTTCTCTAGACACTTCACAATCTTCCTCACCTTCATCCTCAGCTTGGTAGATCGGATTTCCAAAGTCATATTTAGCAATAGCAGAGTCGTTATCGATGGGATCCAGAGTGGATATGGATCTGCAGTGCATTATATGGGTGTGTGTGAGAACACATAGCTATAAAAGAGTATAGAAAAATAAAAGCGAACACACAATTTGAATACGAAATGTCCAATGCTTTATTGAATGAAAATATGCTTATGAAATGATAAGCCCTAAAAAATGGACCATTGTGCCCCGAGCAAGACACACGGCTTTAAAGTTTATTGTTTATTGAAGTACAGAAAATAAAACTAGGAAACATAAAAGCAAAACAAAACTAGAAATGGAAATTACTCCTGACTATAGAAGATAGAGACAATGTCTTCAGTCTTCCAGTTGTCCAGCCTTTCGTCAGGTGTAGGAAAGATCCACTTGTCCAGGTTGCAATCATCTTCATCTTCTCCTATGGCATTTACCCCTTTGCTGATGAAACGATACTTCAAACCTTCTGGGCGAGAGTGTTGTTCTCCATTCTGATCTTTAGCAGTGCAGCCCAAACCCCATTTGTTAGATTTGTAAGGAATATTAGGGAGTTGCCCCCAGATAGTACAACCACCTTCTTCAACCACAACCCTAGCGTCCTTCAGAGAAGCCATTGTAGGAGGAATTCCGGTAACTTTAGGAGTAGTGTAGGGAGGCTTAGCCTCAGGAGCCACTTGAGGGACCAACTCGAACGCTTGACGAGGAGATTCAAAAGCTTCTCCAGTAAACTCAACATACTTGGTCTCATCTATAAAACTAACCACATATTCCTCCTCACCATACACAGTGACGATCTTGCCTTTCACCGGGTATTTAAGTTTTTGGTGCAGAGTTGAGGTCACAACATTTGCCCCATATATCCAAGGGCGCCCAAGCAAACAGGAATAAGCGAGATGGATGTCCATCACATTAGAACACAATATGGAAAGTCTGAGAACCTACTCTGATTGGGAGCTCCACTTCACCATATACCGCACTCATTGAACCGTCAAAAGCTTTCACTATCACATCACTGGATTTCAGCACGATTCCTTCAGGGTTGAGTTTGTCCAATACCATCTTGGGTAGCACATTCAGAGATGAACCATTGTCAACTAATACGTGGGCCAGGGTGGTGTCCCCACATTCAATGGAGATGTGTAGCGCCTTGTTATGATTCTTTCCACTGGGACTCAGATCAGCATCAGAAAACCCGAGGTAATTGTCTGTCGTCAGATTTGCAATACAATTCTCGAGTTGGGTGATAGAAATCTCTTGTGGCACATGGGAAGCCTCTAGAAACTTCATCATGGCTTTAGCGCGAGTCTTGGAACAACTTAGGAGTGACAGCATAGAGATCTTGGAAGGAGTATGCCCCATCTGTTCAACAATGTCATAATCGCTCTTGCAGATGATCTTCAAGAACTCATTTGCTTCCTTAGGAGATGAATTTCCAGTAACAGTCTCAAGTGGTGTCTGGATGGGTTCATGCAACGACCCTTTACCTCGGGTATCAGCATTCTGATCAGGAATAGGGGTACTAGTAGGTGCCGCAGTGTTTGGAGAAATCTCTGGAGAAAACACTCTTTCGCTTCTTGTTACTTTACTAGTTCCGGCAATATTGCCCACATCAGGATTAATGTCTTCAGCAGCCTTATCAGCTACAAGTTCTTGTTTAACTCCCTGGATATAGACCTCGGCACCATAGTTCCAAGGGATAGCCTTATCAGAAAAATATGGAATTGGACCAGGCTTAGTGATGATCACATGAGCCACACGGGGTTCGGCAGAAATCTTGAATGGAGCCTTAGTTGGGATCTTCAGTGGAACTTTGGAAATTACCGATACGTCTTCAATCTTCAAGCCATAGGAGAAACCTTCGCACAAATTCTCTATAGAAGGAATCTTTTCAAACCTGATAGTGCGACGATCCGTCCAGCCTTGAATTCCTCTTTTCAGGTTCTCACAACCATTGGGTTGGGATGTACAATAATAACAACCTGGGTCGCACCCCGGAAATAAACCGGCTTGCAGAAGCTTTCTCTTGATATCCGGGAAAGGAGTTGACAGATCTCTTACATCATAGACATGGATCGTGTCCATGATAGCATTAACGGTTTTATCATGTTTTGGCATAGGGGCAGTAATAACATTCGGAGTTTCTGGAGGTTCAAACTCAATTTCACCAGAATATATCATGTCTTGAATTTTATTTTTCAGTGCCCAGCAGTTATCAGCATGATGTCTAGGACTATTGGAGTGGTACACACATTTTGCATTAGGATCATAGTTTGGAGACGTTGTAGTAACATTCTTCGGGGGATCTCTTATGGCGATCAAGTTGGCCTTTAACAGATGTTGTAGAGCTTGAGATAAAGGCATGTTGATCTTAGTGAATTGCCTTCTGGGTGTGTCTGACCTGTGCTGATACCCTTGTCTGGGAGTCTGTTGAGGTGTTGGTGCATAGATTAGGACGGCCCCAACAGATTGATTCTGATCGTTCTTATTACAACCCTTCTGACTGTGCACAGCATTAGATTCATTCTTTCCATGATATGGCTTCTTTGTAGTACTAGAGGTAGCACCTACCTGAATCTTCCCACTTCGAATACCACTCTCAACACGCTCTCCAGTCAATATGAGCTCCGTAAAACCAGAGGATGAACTACCTAGTATGTGACTATAGAACGGGCCAGTCAGCGTACCCATGAACATGTCAACCAACTCCCTATCAGTTAAAGAAGGTTGAACTCTTCCAGCTAGATCTCTCCACTTTTGAGCATAATCCTTAAAACTCTCTTTTGGACCCATAGCCATGCTTTGCAATTGAGTAAGAGTAGGTGCGAGATCAGCATTGTATTGGTATTGTTTATAGAAAGCAACAGCCAAGTCTTCCCATGTATGAATGTTAGCGCCATCCAGTTGATAGTACCATTCGAGTTGGGTTCCAAATAAGCTCTCTTGGAAAAAGTGGATCCATAGCATTTTGTCAGTAGTGTGAGGCTGAATCTTCCTCACATAGGATTTCAGATGCATCTTGGGACAAGAGACTTCGTCATACTTAGCGAAGGTCGGGGTCTTGAACTTTAGAGGGATAACGACTCCAGAGATGAGCCCTAATTCCTCAAAATCCAGCCCAGGTACCTTCTGGATTTCCATAGCCTTCATACGTTCTTCTAATTGCTTGTACCTCTCTTCAGGATATTCCTCCTCATAGTAATAGTCTCCTTCTTCATCATCTTGCTTAGCAGAAGCGGCGTTAC
This sequence comes from Vicia villosa, assembly GCF_029867415.1. Lineage (NCBI taxonomy): Eukaryota > Viridiplantae > Streptophyta > Magnoliopsida > Fabales > Fabaceae > Vicia > Vicia villosa. The sequence continues at coordinate 51,290,186 of NC_081181.1, read as the reverse complement.
TCATTACATCAGTCTTGATGCTAGCATCATCATCTTCTTCTTCATCGTCATTGGGAATTTCAGCTTCTTTGACCTTTTTGAGAGGGCCCTTGAATCTTCTTCCCATGTTGAGAATACCTACTGGTTTCCTGGTCTTCTTCTCCTTCTTAGTTATAAGGGATTTCAGCTCATCTTGCCCCTTGGACAAGTTCAGGATCAAAGCTTGGAACTCAGCATTCTGAGCCTGGAGATTCTTGACAGATTGTCCGAGATCCATTTCTTTACTGAAATAAACAGTGGAAAGATGAGAGACCTGTTTAAAAAAACCTGTGATGCAAGGTTTATGAATGGTATGCGTATGCGTATGCAATGTTTTCAAGGACCTTGGAATTCAAATTCGTTTAAACCAAACAAGAAAGAAACTTCATTAATAACGCTTAAAGGAAAAAATTGTCAATTGTTTTATTATTTCTCTTTTACAAAAGGGAAAGCCTAAAAATAGGAATAAAAATAAAAATAAAATAATAAAGAAAGAATAAGGTTTTCAAGTCTCCCATGGACGCTTCCTCTTAGAACCAATGTAAGCGTTGACCTTTTGTTCGTCTTGAAGTTGCCTTGTAAGCTCCAACACTCTCTTCTCTTTAGCACGGAATTGAGCTTCAAAAGTATCTCTTTTGAATCCAAGATCTCTTTAGTTCCTCGATGTCAGTTGGCATGTCTCGATGAGAAATAACCTGAGGAACCTTTTTTTCGCAATCGGGCTCCACAATTACGGGTCTGACATATGGATAAGGCATGATGAAGCGTTGAGCACGAGTGCGCACCCATATGAGGTAAGTCCCTAAAAGAATGGAGTTCCTTTGCCCCCAGCTCTTGCTATCAATTCTGTTTACCATATCCCATGCTCGTATAAAGTTCCGGCGGTGACCTTGAGCATCATCTTCATAATCAAACACAACCCCTTGTATAAGCATCTGATGAGGACCATCTCTTCGAGCGTAACCAAACTGACATAGGGCCAAGCAAGGATTATAAGTAATACCCCCTCTTATGCCAAGTAAAGGCACATTAGGATATTGTCCACATCGATCGACAATAGTAACATTCTCCTTGGATAAGGAAAGCCAACGGATATCAGAATGAGAAAGTGACATTATCCTCTTATGCCATTTCATCCCTAAGTCATTCCTCATTACTGAACGGGGAAAGTGCGAAATAAACCACTTAGATAGCAACGATATGCAACACATAAGAGTCCCTCGTTTCTTCATAGTACGAGTGTGAAGAGAGTGTAGGATGTCTCCAAGCAAAGTAGGCACCGGGTTGCGTGTCAGAAATATCTTTATGGCATGCACATCTATAAACTGATCAGGATTAGGAAATAGCACTAAACCATAAATGAGTAAAGCTAATATGTCTTCGGAAGCTTGATAACTCATGGTCTTCAAAAACATACGAGCTTTTCCGAATAAGAACTTAGCGAGGAAACCCTTGACTCCACTTCTCGTTTCCCAATGACCTTCAATTTCAGATTTCTTAAGATGTAGAGTAGCGGCAATGACTTCCATTTTCGAAGTTTCTTCCAAACCAGTGAACGGAATCTAATCTTGAATAGGGAGGCCAAGCATGTCAGAAAATTCCTCCATATTAGGTACTAGCTGATAATCCGGGAAAGTAAAACAATGGTGCTCAGGGTCAAAGAATTGAAACAGTACACTCATCATCTCTTCTTCGAAACCTGATGTAACCAAACTAGGCAAGAGACCATATCTTTCAGTGAAGCGGGAACCTCCAGGAATCTCTAATACCAACTCTTTCAGCTCGGTAGGTATCTTCACAAAGTTAACTCGAATGGTGTTTCTAGTCTCCATGACCTACAAAATAGAACAAAGATGAATTCCTTGGTCCTCGAAACGGTTAGCGGAATGATATGTCATGATGTCATGATGCTTATGATGTCATGATGTCAGGTAGATAACAAACACAAACAAGTCACATAATTTCCTTAGGGTTAGGCTTGCATGTAGTCCAAGGGTGCATACCCTCCCACTGAAGTTTAGTTGGTTTCAACCTGTCCTATATAAAGATCGGGTTCTAGGGAGCTCATATCATTGACCTTTCTCGAAGGCGCTTATCTCAGTTCAGCAATCGAATCACTGACCGAAAATGTCCTAAAAGTCCAGTCCATATGAGTGTAGCTTCGAGTATCAACCAACTTCAGTCGGAACCAAAGCCAGCCATCTCGCTACTTTCTAATAAGCCAACGTCAAGTTCAACTAAGGTTCTAAGGGAAAATTAGTGCTTAATGACACCACGCGGCAGCCAAGCATTTCCTCAAGTCGGATCCCAAGGAACACCAGGACAAACCAATGTGTCACACTAACGATGGCCATCATATCAACCACATCAGTATACGCTGTGCAGTCTCCTTGATCTCATGCCATTTACCTAAGGTACTCAGATCCGGGTTAGGATCTTTCACACAAGTAAACCCAAACGGGCCCACATATATAAAGCAAATAATACAAACAATTGAAAACATTTTTAAAGTGAATCCTAAACTTTAAGGTAACCCCTCTTTTATTCGAAAGTATCCCCAACAGAGTCGCCAGTTCTGTAATACGATGAATTGACTTTTAAAATGTCGCGGTAAGCAAGAGTCGCCACTGACTTTTATTTTATCCAACTTAAAGAAAGGCTAAAAGAACAGAAAAAATCTTTAACAGAAATTTTGAGTTCGGGGGGTAATTTATACAAAGGGAAGGTTTAAGGCACCCTTTGCATCCATGGTTTTCCATGGGCTCTTAATTGCTTAGCTCACTTTGAAATGTTAGAAAATGTTTGCAGTGAATAAAGAAAAAGATTTGAATAAGGACTTTATCTTGTAAATAAGCGTAGCCTTTTTGAAGGTTTTCTGAAAAAGGGTAAAAATAAATTTAAACCAGAGCAAGCAATTAGGAGGTAATTATCATTAAAGTTAAAAAAGTTCTTTTAGCCTTTCAGGGCTATCCATACCATAAGAGGGTAGGAAGTCCTTTTATTGGAGGTTGTCGCTACCGCGAAAATCAACAGAGTCGCCACTAACATATTTATCCTAAAAAGGAATGGAATGCCAGCAATTCACAAAACAATACAACGGTCTCACGACCAGAGAAAATGGGTAAGGGAGTCGGTTACGCGTGGGGAAGGTGTTAGCACCCCTCGCGCCCATCGTACTCGATGGTATCCACGCTTGCGTCTAAATCTATGGGTGTGTAACAAATCTATGCTAACCTGGACTAAAATGAATGCAAAATGTAGGGAAAAGAAAGGATTATGCTCGCACGGGCCCTACCCCGCTGCCTACGTATCTGTTTTGCTTAATCAGAGCTACTGTAGCTCGACTAACTAATTTCTGTTTGTTTTGTGTTTTTTAGGTGAACAAGTTACATTCACACTCCGCTGCTCGACCTTTGGAGGCTTAGGCTTGAGAATGGAGCGGAAATAACAAGCTCTTAAGAAAAGAAAATCAAAGAGTTTGGTTTGTGTTTTAAAGAATGCATGAGGAATACCTAAGCTAAGGGGGGAAAGCTTGCTACCTAATGTTATCATACAAAGGGTACAAGTCTAAACTAGCCAAACAACCTATGGGGGAAAAGGCGAAAGAAAACAATAATATCACACAAACGAGCTCCGCTCGTAAAGCAAACAAGACCACCGGCACTGGCCGAATGGTAGAAAAACGGTCCCGCCATAGCCAAGGGGAGCGAATCACCCGAGTCAACCAAGCATTAGACCTCGCGAAAATGATTGGGCTATAGACAAGAGGAGCGGATCCCTCTCAGCAACCAAGCCATCACGGATCAGAAAGGAAAACAGTGCGTGCGTACACCGAGCATCAACGTCGAGCAACGCGAGCTATAGGAAATGCGGGGGTCCGGTTGCCTGAACCCTTTTCCTGACATACTCGATAACAGGATCTTGTGTAGGTTCAGAAGTGAGCAACGCGTAGCGTGCGCATACTGAACGGACTCGATGAGATTGGGTGGGGGTTGATTTCTAACCCTTTCCGCATGCCTTCCACGAGGACTTAACGGAGTGCCATATAGGACTTATTACACCGTGACTCCCTGCCGCAAAGCACAAATATAAACACACCAACAAAAACAGAGCCTCTTTTGAGGGCTTGGCCAGATGCATGTCTTAGTCCTACTTCTCATGTTAAAGGATGATGCGAGAAAGCGATAAAGTGCAAGAGAAATAAAATGAAACAGAATCAATACCAAACGGATGATGATCCGTAAACTAAAACGAAGAGAGCAAGGAAACTAGGATCCCGCGAGCGAGCTAGCAAAACAAAAGCAAATAGTCACCACACCGATTAGCCATGAAATCACACAAAGGTCGACATGCGCGTCGAGCATAATCACAATACACTTGCAAGAGGAACAAGCAAACCAAACAAGCAGATATAAAGTAAAAGAGACGTGTCTCCAGGATGAGAACACGAAGCAAGTGAATGAAGTCGCATCCCGCAGGTAAAGCGGGACACTCACATAGTAAGCAGCGATCGGTGACCGTCAAGAAGCCTCGCACATTAACACACAAGTTAGAGATAACAACATATTGCAATGGATAACAAAATAAGATGTGGAAATATGAAACAAGTATCCAAAACAGAATGGCAATGACACACATAAAAGTATAAGAAAACATGTCGAAACACACATCAAAGCAAACGACAATTACACACGAGTAAACGTGCACAACAAACATACAGGAAGCGGTCCAAGATACAATCATGAAGGACATAAAATTCAGCAAGACAAATCAATCCATCAGAAAGTACATTTTGCAAGCTTTTCAACGATATAAAGAACGCGCAAAACGGAGTTACGAGTCAAAAGATATGAATTTTTGAAGTTAGGAACAAAACACACAGCCGTAACCGGTTACGGCCTGGAGTGTAACCGGTTACGCTGCAAATAGAAGCAAAAACAGGGCAAAACACGGGTTTGTAACCGGTTACGGCCTGAAGCGTAACCGGTTACGCTGTACACAGAAGCGAAAGTAGAGGCAAAAAACAAGCTCGTAACCGGTTATGGCCAGGAGCGTAACCGGTTACGCTGTGTACAAAAACAGCGCAACAAGGCAAACACGGGTTCGTAACCGGTTACGGCCTGAAGCGTAACCGGTTACGCTGTGCACAGAATCAGAAAAACAGCACAATCAACATTCCAAGCAATTCAAACATGCATCCATCAAGAATTATGATTAAGCACGAATTAAACTCGACTTCCACAACGTTATGAGCATCAAACAACCACAATTAGGCCACAATCCACATGGATTTCAAGTCAACATCATTAATTACCAAGCAAAAAATTCATACAAGCATTGTATCAAACACATAGTGCACCAAACTTGTATCCACATGCAATCGCAAGCAAGGTTTCAATGAATCTAACATTTAATCATCATCAACATCAATTAGGCATCATCAACAACTAGATCTAGCATTTGAATCATGTTAACATCAACAATTAAGCACTTAATTCAAGGCTCAAAGGCTTACCGGATGAAGATCTAATCCGACGCGCGAATACGAACACCACACGAACGCGAACACGAACGAAATCGAAAAGCAAATCCGGAGAGGAAAAAGAGTGTGATGCGCGCAAGCTAATGGAGATAGAAGCGAATCCGAACTCGAGATCTTGAACTTAAATCCATATTGCTCTTGATTCTTGAAGAAAGTTGATGAATGTTGATGAAAGTTTTGTAGAATTTGTGGTTTTTGATCTTTGAAAATTGAGAGAGAAATGATAGAAAGTGTTTTATGAAGATTTTTGGTGAATTGAAGTTATAAAGTCCTCCTCCTTGATTTGTGAAGAGCAAAAAGTTTATATATTGTTAACGCGAAATGTCCAAATTGCCCTCAGTGCGTCTTATTTTGGCTCGTTTTTAAGGAAACTCGGTTCGGCTCTGAATTCCGGAACGAAACCAATGCCACTGCGAAGATGACCAAATTCGCGACTCGTCGCCGCAAGAATCGTCTCAATCCGACAAGCGATGAATAAAATACGCATGTTTGAATGACGAGAAACGCCAATTCATCTGGCGCGACTGTGTAGAATCCTGTGAGTGCCGCTCAAAGAACTCGATAAAACCCCATCTTCGGCTCAGAATCTGAACATGCATGTGTGATGAAGAATCGAAGCCAACAAGATTTCCAAGGGAATGCCGCCTGAGTGGACTTCATACGATAAAAATCGAAGAAGTTATGAATTTTCAAACTTAGCGCGACATACTCGAAAACACACTTTTTTCCGGAAGACTACGACGTTCCTCAAAATGCTGGGAATTTTCAGTGCATAATTGGTCTTCGGTCCAAACATATGAAATCTCGGTAATGATGACACGGAGCTCCATTTAAATTTTCGAGCGAATCCGGCAAGCGGATTATGAGATATGAATTTTCCGAGGCCCGAAACCCTACATTCAGCACCATTTTTTACTGTGAGATCTCAAGTAATTTGCAAATTTGACGACCTTCCTCAAAGAACTGGGTTCCGATCCAAACACGAAAGTTGTAGATATCGTTGAAACATTCGGGATAACACGGGAATTCATGTCATATCACTTCCAAAACAAGACTTGTGAATTTTCTCGTATTTCCACTGTTTTAAACCATTATTCACATCGCGCTCCTTAAAACCACGAGAACTCTTTACTGATTTTCTTCAATTTTTGAACGATGAAGTAAACGTCGTTAATAACTTATAGCTCAAATAAAGAGGGCAAATTTTAGGGTGCAACAGCTGCCCCTATTCAAACTTCTTGAACCTGACGAGTGAGAAACGAAAGTTTCGAACCGTTGAGGTGTAAGGAGATTGAATACCAGAATGAACTCAAAAATTTGCGCTCTTGATCAACAGAAGACCCCATCTTGTAAAAAGAAGGAATGTACCATCCCGCAAGCAGGGAGAAAAAACTTCAGTTGATCTGGATAAATAAAAAGCTCCAACTTGTGATAAGAAGGAACATGTAACCCCACAGGTAGGGGAAGAGACTTCAATTGATCTGGGCATCAAGAGAAGGCACATCTTCGAATGATCTGGGTATCAGACGTAGTAGATGTCTTCCGAACAGGAATCGGGGATAGATTTCTAAGTCGATCTGGGCATCGAAATGAGATATTCCAACTGATCTGGGTATCAGCAGCTTGCTCCTTCGTAAGATCGACGAGATCCGGAGGCGGTTCCCTCAATTGAAAGTCTGGTTTATCAGGACAGGAACAATATCTCTTTCGAACTGTGTACGCCGGGAAAGGAAGTCTTTAAACTGATATGGGCGCGATGCCAGAAAATAAGTAGAACAATCCTCTTATGAATGACAAAGTCAATCAGGCAGATATCTCCATCTGATCTGGGCATCAGTGGCTTGCTCCTTCGTAAGATCGACGAGATCTGGAGGCGGTTCCCTCAACTGAAAGTCTGGTTTATTAGGAATAGGAACGGATATCTCTTCCGAACTGTGTACGCCGGGAAAAGAAAACATCTTCAACTGATATTAGGCATAAGGACTGGGCAGACGAGTTCTTCTTCTGAACGAAAGGAAATCGTCAGGACGTAGATATTTCCAACTGATCTGAGGCATCAGCAGGCTTGCTCCTTCGGAAGATCGACAGAGATCTGGAGGCGGTTCCTTCAACAGAACTGAAATCAGGATAGGAACAAATTTCTTCAACCGATTTGAGGACATCGGGAATAGGAATGTCTTTAACATGTGAATTGACAATCCTCTCCTGATCTTAATATCAGGATAAGCGCCTGTAATGATTAGGCGAGTTGCTCTCTGGGAGGCATTTGTATCTTGATAACTTTCTTGCAAAAAGAAACAAATATGATATGATTTATACATGATGCATGTATGAATGTTTGTGGAATAACGTTCCTGAGAAGGAAGACGTTATACGCTTTGAGAATGCAATGCGAATGATGCATGATTCGGATGCTGCTTAGGGAGACAGTGGAGAAGCATCTGAATTGCTGAAGAAGTCCTAGAGAGAGTATAGAACTCTGCGGGGAGGACAAAATGAGTGACCAGAAGTCACAAAGTGCGAGCTGGCAAAGATGGATCAGAAATCTGCTGGAGACGATCAAATCTGGATGCGAGCTCTGTTTGGGGAATAAATCCTTCTTGGGGAATACCCTGGAAACTTCATTGGAGAAGAAAATTCTCGAAACTCTGGGGATGTGGAGATAAAGGCAAGTCATGGAGACAACTCCGATGGGGAGTGACCAACTTGCTTGGGTAAGACGCATTCCGCTGGGGAAGTCCTTGACGGGAATAGATTCTGCTGAGGATGCATGTGAATCTTTGGTGAGGAAAGACTCCGTGGGGAAGATGAATACTTCTGCATGAAGATCCGCTGAGGAGATGAGAAATCCGCTAGGGATAAGGACCTTGGTACAAGAACCTTTTACAAAGACGCCTCCATCGGGGAATATGATGACTCTTTTGGGGGAACAGGTTAATCTGTTGGGGAGAGAAACACTCTTCTGGGAAAAATGAGGAACTCGGGCAAGGAACCTCATTAAGAGCTTGCGGGGGAATTAGATATCCTTCAGTCATGACTCAACTGGGGAGAAGATACCCCACCGGGGAATAAGACTTCTAAGGCACAGCAATTTCATTAAGATGTGCTTTGCTGAGGAGATGGGAATCTTGGAACAAAGAAGATCTCATCGGAATGCACTCAGCTGGGGAATGAGGACCTCTTATTTGGCTAGATCCGCCAACGCGCTGACATGGTATACTCGAAAGGATGTACCTGCGAGATAAACAAATAAGAATGCCCCAGGATATAGCATGGTGTCTGCCATCCTAGTTACACAAAACTTCGAACTAAATCCAAAGATTTTATCATTTCTAATCATGTATTGTAAGAGCAATGCAATTTTCATATGCAAAGTTTAACACAAACTCAGGACGTTTTGTGCAAACAAAACAGTGAAAGAAAACAGCTTTTAAGATGAAAGGAACTTTATTAATTGACATGAAAAATGCCCGAGGAAGGGCGAATACACTTGGGAAGCAATTCCTAGTAAGAGGTAACTGCAAAATGTTGAGTACAAAAGAAATGGCAATGTGAAGCGGATATCCATTGGTTTCGATCCCGCTATCACTTTTATAACCTTGACGTTCTCATCTCCTTGCTTTGGAAGACCGTACTTATTAGGATTGATCACTGCCCGATTTGACGACCGGTTGATGTAACACAACGGAGCTTGTGGACCCGACTGGGATTTGTGAACGCTTTAGGGATTTGAGCTGCCAGCGATGCAAACTCAAGAACCCAGAGTCTTGCTTATCCCTCGGTTGGGAGCCCTAAACACAACGAATGGGGTTTGTGAATGCTTTAGGGATTTGAGTTGCCAGTAATGCGAACTCAAGAACACGGAGTCTTGCTTATCCCTCGGTCGGGAGCCCTAAACACAACGAATGGGGTTTGTGAATGCTTTAGGGATTTGAGTTGCCAGTAATGCGAACTCAAGAACACGGAGTCTTGCTTATCCCTCGGTCGGGAGCCCTAAGCATTTCAAACACGTATGAAGAGTGATTGCCAAACAAGTATGAAGAGTGATTGCCAAGGTGTCATGCGAGATATAGTCGTTCGCTTTTGTCCCTTTTTTGCCTAAGCCGCCCTTTCGGGTTTTCAACTTAGCGGGTATATTTGTTTCTTTTTCATTCTTTTGCCTGATTCATTTCTTTTTTTTTCTTTTTTTTATTTTTATTTTTTATCAGGTCTATGTGAAATATTTTTTGACTACATCTGCGTTCACAGGGTGCGGAAAGTTCTCGCCATCCATCGTTGCAAGCATCATGGCACCGCCAGAGAATACTTTCTGCACAACAAAGGGGCCTTCATACGTCGGAGTCCACTTGCCTCGAGGATCGTCTTGAGGAAGGATGATTCTTTTGAGTACCAGGTCGCCTGGTTTGTAGCTCTGGGGTCGCACCCGCTTGTCGAAAGCTTTCCTCATCTTCTTTTGGTACACCTAACCATGACCAATAGCCGCTAAGCGCTTCTCATCAATGAGGTTCAACTGATCCAATCGGTTCTGCACCCATTCTAACTCGTCAGGCTCGACGTCTTTCATAACCCTTAGGGAAGGAATCTCAACTTCAACTGGTAGTACCGCTTCCATACCATAAACAAGTGAGAAAGGAGTCGCCCCAGTCGATGTACGCACAGAAGTGCGATAGCCATGCAAAGCAAAAGGTAGCATCTCATGCCAGTCTCGATAGGTCACTACCATCTTCTGCACAATCTTCTTAATGTTCTTGTTGGCCGCTTCAACAGCGCCATTCATCTTTGGACGGTACGGAGAAGAATTGTTATGCTTGATCTTGAAGGACTCACAAAGCTCCTTCATCAACTTGTTATTGAGATTCGATCCATTATCAGTAATGATCTTTTCAGGAATCCCATAACGACAAATTATATTGTGCTTGATAAAGCGGGTAATCACTTGCTTGGTGACGTTCGCATAAGATGCGGCTTCAACCCACTTGGTGAAGTAATCGATGGCAACCAAGATGAAGCGATGTCCATTAGAAGCAGTAGGCTTAATCTCTCCAATCATGTCAATGCCCCACATTGCGAAAGGCCAAGGAGAAGTCAAAACATTCAAAGGCACAGGCGGCACGTGCACTTTGTCAGCATAGATCTGGCACTTGTGACAAATTCTGACCTGGTTATAACAATCGGTTTCCATAGTGGTCCAATAGTAACCGGCTCTCAAGATCTTCTTAGCCATTGTATGCCCACTAGAATGGGTTCCAAACTCGCCTTCGTGCATTCCCTCTATAATTTTCGAAGCTTCTTCCTTAACAACACACCGGAGTAACACACCGTCATGATGCCTCTTGTACAAAACTCCACCGTTAAGGTAAACCTTAGCTGCGAATCTTCTCAGAAACTTCTTATCAGTCACCGATGCCTCGGGAGGATACTCTTGAGTTTCGAGGAACTTTTTGATATCATGATACCAGGGATTACCGTCCAATTCAACATCAGCCTCAAAGCAGAATGCTGGTTCGTCCAACCTGTTGATGGTAATATTAGGCGCTTCATTGGCCCATTTCACTTTGAACATGGAAGCCAAAGTAGCGAGAGCATCAGCAAGGTTGTTCTCTTCTCTAGAAATGTGCTCGAATGTGATCTCATTAAAGTACGGAATGAGTCTCATCACATGCTCCATGTATGGAATCAGATTCTGATGGTGAGTTTCCCAATCTCCATTGATCTGGCTAATGACAAGATTAGAATCCCCATAAACTTTCAAGTACTTGATTCGCAAATCGATCGCAGCTTCGATACCATAAATGCAAGCTTCATACTCAGCCATGTTATTAGTGCAATCAAAATAGATTTTGGCTGTAAATGGAATGTGAAAACTGGAAGGAGAAGTAATTACAGCTCCAACACCATTCCCGAGTGCATTAGAGGCGCCATCGAACACGAGTGTCCATCGCGATCCTGGTTCGGGTCCTTCCTCTGGTCCAGGAATGTTACAATCTCTGATTTACAAGACATCCTCATCGGGGAATTCAAACTTCATCAGTTCATAATCTTTGACAGGCTGATGTGCAAGATAATCTGCCAGCACACTACCTTTAATGGCTTTCTGGGTAGAATACTGGATATCATATTCAGTCAAAATCATTTGCCACCTAGCTACTCTTCCGGAAAGAGCGGGCTTCTCAAAGACATACTTGATAGGATCCATCTTGGAAATCAATAAGGTGGTGTGAACCAACATATACTGCCTCAGCCGGCGAGCAGCCCACACCAAAGCACAACAAGTTTTCTCGAGCAGTGAGTATCAGGATTCATAATCGGTAAACTTTTTGCTAATGTAGTATATTGCATGCTCTTTTCGGCCAGACTCGTCATGTTGACCCAGCACACATCCCATTGAATTTTCAAGAACTGTGAGGTACATAATCAAAGGCCTTCCAGGAACTGGAGGCATTAGTATCGGAGATTCCTGCAGATACTCTTTCACCTTTTCGAATGCTTTTTGACAATCATTATTCCACCTAGCCGTCTGATCTTTTCTTAGCAATTTGAATATTGGTTCACAAGTGTCTATAAGATGAGAGATGAATCTAGTAATGTAGTTCAATCTCCCTAAGAAACCACGAACCTCTTTTTCTGTTCTCGGCTCAGGCATCTCTTGTATAGCTTTTATTTTCGCAGGATCGACCTCAATACCTTTTCTGCTAACAACAAAGCCCAACAACTTTCCAGATCGCACTCCGAAAGTGCATTTGTTTGGATTCAACCTCAATCTGAATTCCCGAAGCCTTTCAAACAACTTCTGCAAGTGCACCAAGTGCTCTTCTTCAGTATGAGACTTTGCAATCATGTCGTCGACATACACTTCAATCTCTTTATGAATCATGTCGTGAAAAAGAGTCACCATGGCGCGCTGATACGTTGCCCCTGCATTTTTCAACCCAAAAGGCATGACTTTATAGCAGAAGGTTCCCCACGGTGTGATAAATGTTGTTTTCTCCATGTCTTCTGGTGCCATCTTGATCTGATTATACCCAAAGAAGCCATCCATGAAGGAAAACACCTTAAAAGGGGCGGTATTATCCACCAACACATCAATATGGGGAAGAGGAAGATCATCTTTAGGACTCGCCATATTCAGATCTCAGTAATCAACACACATCCTGACCTTTCCGTCCTTCTTAGGCACGGGAACAATATTAGCGACCCACGACGGGTAATTCACAACTTGCAGAAAGCCAGCATCAAACTGTTTCTCAACCTCTTTCTTAATTTTCTCAGACATATCTGGGCGAGTCTTTCGAAGCTTCTGCTTGACAGGAGGGCTATCTTCCTTGAGAGGTAAACGGTGTACCACCATATCTGTATCGAGACCAGACATATCCTCATAAAACCAAGCAAAGATATACGCATACTCTTTCAACATAGTGTCGCTACCGCAAAAAATGATCAGAGTCGCCACTGATATATTTATCCCAAAAGGGAAAGGAATACTAGGAAACCTAACTCGAAATAAGGACAAGGTCTTTCGACCAGAGAATAGGGTACGGGAGTCGGTTACGCAAGGGGAAGGTCCTAGCACCCCTCACGCCCATCGTACTCGATGGTATCCACCTATGTTTGTTTCTATCTAAAGGGTGTCTAATGTCTAAAGCTAAATGCGAATGCATGCAAAAGAAACACGGGGAAAAGAAGGAATTATTTACAAGTGTGCTCGCTTAGGCCCCGCGACCCAATGCCTACATATCCTTTTCAGGAATCAGAGCGACCGTAGTTCGGCTCAATAGTTTCCATTTGTTTTGTGTTTTTTAGTTGAACAGAGGTTAAGGTCACAATCCACGATGCTCGACCTTTGGAGACTTATACGCCTAATTTTGGAAAGGACTTAACTTGTTCTTAAGAGAAGAGAAATTGGGTTTGTGTTTTTTATGTAACTACATGATGAACAAAACCCAATACAAGGTTTCGCACCACTTCGTCACTTTGTTTTAATTCAAGCCTTTATTAAGTGTTTTAAGTGTTTTTGGTTGAGTATTTTTTAAGGGGATTTACATTGCGATTTGAATCACATAAAAATGTATAATGATCGAGAAACAGATTAGGGAATGAATCCCACTCATTTCTCTCCCATTAAGTAGTGATCGAGAAACAGATTAGGGAATGAATCCCACTCATTTCTCTCCCATTAAGTAGTGATCGAGAAACAGATTAGGGAATAAATCCCACTCATTTCTCTCCCACTAAGTGATTGAGAAACAGATTAGGGAATAAATCCCACTCATTTCTCTACCACTTTTAGTAAGGTGTGATTCACATCTCTATTTATTAGTGTTTTAAAGTTGAAAAGAAAAAGAAATGAACAAGGGGGAGACTAACCTAATCAAGTCTAGCCTAATGATTATTATTCTAGTCTAAGTCTAATGTTAACATGGTGACTAAATTCTAAAAGGAGCATTAAAATGGTATTAACAAAGTAGGCCAAAAATATGGCGAAAAACAAGTAACAAAAAATCACATGACAATTACACAAAAATGACATGGAAATAGTACAAAAGCAATTCAAGCATTAGTGCGAAATTAAACTAAAAAATACTACTATTTTTATGAATTTTATATGAAAGAATTCAATCAACTAATGTCAACATTAAACTAGCCTAAACTCTAATTAAGAAATTGGTATTTTTATGACCTTTTTATGAGGGAGAATTCTAAAACTAAAATTAATCCTAAAAATCACCTAAGAACTAACAAAATTTTATTATTTTTATTATCTAAAACTAACATGAAGAAACTATGTTAAAAAACCTAAGATCTAATCTAAAAAATGATTTATTCATTATTCATCTAAACTTAAACTAATTCAAACTAGAAAATCAATGATAGATCAGGGGGTGAAGGTGAAAAAGTGGTGTGCAGAACACAAGAAGGCGCATGGGCCTAATGGGATTAGCCCAACAGATTTTTGTATCAGTTTTTTGGCCAAAAATGGTGTGTCATGGGCCATGGTAGGGTATGAGTCTAGCAATTTCGTGTGAGGCCCAACACTAGTTTTGATCAGATTTTATGTAACAAATCATAGATTCATGGGCTCACAGAAGGGGTATGAACAGTGATTCGGTGAGGGAGCCCAAGATTATTGTTTAGATCCATCACAAATTTTTTTATCCAGATTTTATACTATCAATTTCCTTTAATCACACTTTATTCAATTAATCACAATTAATCAATAGCTAATCACATTCACACTTTGCAGTCAGTTAATAATAATCTTATTTTCATGTCAATTAGTCATCAAATTCACCTAATCTTATGTTAATTAATACATGTTAATTCAGGAAGTAAAACAAAAGAGGGACTAGGTTAAAATGTCATGTGATGATCAGAATTACCTGAAGCTTCTTCCCCCTCCTCTTTGCGATAACGGCGGTGCAGCGACGGAGATCCCTCTCCGATCGATTCCTTCTCTGATGTCTCTCACTCTCAGACTCTCTTCATCTCTCTCGGACAATCGGTGCGACGGCACCACTCCTCTCTTTCTCACAGACGCGACGGCGACGGCGACGGTGGTATCATCTCCGTCTCTGATCAAGCATTTAAGTCTTCGTCTCAAACGATCCTCTCTCTCTCTCTCTCTCTCTCTCTCTCTCTCTCTCGGTTTGTTTCAACTTCGTTTCTCTGCCTCAACACGTTCTTCCTCTCTCACACTCATCTCGATTCTCTCGCGCTTCTCCGATTCGGATTCGAATCGACCTAACAAATTCATCAGGTAAACGCCTTCAATATTTTTGTTGCTTTTTCTTCTTCTTCTTCTTGATTCTGTTTCTTCTTTTCTCTTCTTCTACTTCTTGTTTTTTCTGTTACTAGTTAAACCGTGATTGGTGTGGAATTGCGGTTATGATCGTTGTTGTTGCGTTGAGGGAGAGTGAGGATTTAGAGGCTGAGAGATAAACTCAGTGTGTAGGTTGCAGAGAAGATGAGAGATTGCATAGATGAAGAAGGTTGCTTGAAGATTGATGAAGGAGATGGTGTAGTCGCAGGGCTAAGCTCGACTGATAAGAGCTTCAAACGTTGAAGCTCTACCAATGTGGATTGGTGAGCTTTGAGTGAGGTTGAGGGATGTGAAGGTGAAGGAGCTGCAGAAGAGAAGTGATGAATGATAGGTGGTGATGAATGAGAATGATGAAGTGGATGAAAGGTGAATTATGGCCTGTGAACCCCTGAATCTGAGAAATGAAGATGATTATATAGGGATAGTTGATTGGAGATGGCAGTTAGAGATGAGTGAATGTGAGCTGTTGGATCGAAATTTCAGTTGGAGAATTGAATGGTGAGGATTAAGACTGATTTTTGGTTAGTTGCAATTCTGTTTTTTCTGTTACTAGTTGGTTAAAGTTGGTTCTTTTCTGTTAGAGGTTGTTAGGATATGCTGGTTGTTTGTAACTGATTTTCTGGAAGTTAGTTAAGAGTTAGTTAGTAACTGTTTGGTGGTTAGGTTGAGTTATTGGTTCTGTTAGTTATGTATGGTTATGTTTCTGTTTAGTCAGTTAGGGAAACTGTTAGTTACAGTTGGTTGGAAGTTGTTTACAAGCTGCTAGAAATATGGTAGGCTGAGCTGGTTATTGATTTAGTATGTTTATGAATGGATATGGCTCCTGGTTTTGTAGGAAGACTGACTTTGGTATGATAATGTAAACCAGTTTTTTTTTAATGAGATGTGAATGTATGTATTCTTATGCATTTGAGTGTGATGGGAAGAGATTAGTTAATGGCTGTTAGCATGAAGGTATGGGAATTTGTGTGTTGAGTTTATGATTTTGATTGAGTGTTACATGCAAACAATTGCTGCTGATGTCCTTCTGCCGTGGATTTTCATGACTGTCACATAGCTTGTTTTTATTCTTTATTTTTTTGAACCGTTTCGTGTTGGTTGTAGGGCTGGTTTTGTATTACGAAAGTGAAATATGATGACTGAATGTGTGGTTTTATATGTATGGATGAATGGTGTTATGGTATGAGTTATTGTTTCTTGGTTATGATATTCGAATGTGACTCTTTTTTCTGTCAACTTGAATCACGAAACTGATGGATTACTCAGTTAGAGCTTAGGGACTGACTTTGAACTGTATTGGTTTGGCTGATTTTGAACTGGTCTATGGTGCAGGTTTTTCTTCTTCATGTGTAGGCCATGATTCAGTTTGGTGATGATGGTTGAATTGGTTGGAAAGGCGTATCGAGGGGCTGATTAAGGACTTGAACAAAGACATGGTTTAGAATAGGATCCAAGCATTATGTATTGAATTTTCATTTTGTGCATCTGTTTTAGATCATTGGTGAGTCATGTTGGATTGATGTGGATCCTATTGTAGCAGAATTGCGGAATCATTTTAAACATGCAGACTTGGAGCTTGAAGATTTAGGAGTTAGTCAAGGTTCTAAGGTCAATGGTCCACTGTTGTAGATTTGCATTTTTTTTGTAATTCCACTTTGTAATGACTTGTATATTCTAGCTTGTAATCCAAGAATATTGTGACTCACTTTGAACGTCGTCAGAACCTTCTCTCCTCTTTCAATTCAGAATTCAGATTATTTAATTCTTGGGATCTTAAAGAATGAGATAAAAATCTCAAAGTGATCTAAAGATGACTTAGGTAAAAAGTCAACTTCTTGAGATTGCCTTTCATCAAAAAGTCAAAGCCTTTGTCATAACATTTTGACCTTAACAATGATCCAATACACACCATTTCCACCTCAAATTCTTGCATGAAGTCTTGCCGTCTCTGAACTCAAAGAGCGAACCCCGACTTAATTGACCTCAATTGAAAACCTTGTCGAACTCAAACATAGGGAAATAAACCATAGTTCTTGACCATTAAGGACTTTGGATGAAGGGTAACTTTGTATGCTGATGAGAAGAATGTCCCTATTGATCGTGAGCCAAACCTCAGTCTCTCTGATCCGTGCTCCTAGAGAATTCCATTGAGCTTGCATGATATGGACATTTCAAACCAAGTCAGATCCTTTTTTATTCCATGATCCTTGATCCGCTGCCTTAAGAATTTGTTTAATGAATGAATGCATGATGTGTTAGATGATCTAATGGAAGGTATGTACATGGATGCGAAGCCTAAGCCAGTTAGTAATAAAATTAGGTGGGCAAATTTTGGGGTGCAACACATAGCAATAAGCCTCTGCTTCACACTATCCTCAAGCGTAGCCCCTACCTTGACTTCTCTGACCTGCTCTTTAGTGCCAACATTCACCATCTCGATTGTCTCTTGATGCGGCTGTATCACTTTCTTTTCTTCCTATTTCAACAATCTGGCCAACTCATCGGGAAGGTCACAGTCTTCATAAGCTTCCTCCTCGGCTTGGTAGATCGGATTGTCAAAATCATAATAAGCAATAGCGGAACTGTTACCAATGGAATCCGTGGTGGTGAAACATCTGCATGATTGATGCTTTTATTTTAGTTTTATTTTTATTAAGCTATGTGCAAGTGTGTGCAAAAACATTGCCATTTAAAGGAAAAAGTTAAAAGAAAGACAAGGAGCAAAACATTTGAATGCAAAAAACGTCCTTTTTATTTCATGATTAACTTTGAAAATGCGAACTGCATGGCCCTACAAATGATTCACTACGCCTTGGGCAGAGCGTAGGAATTATGGCATGATAAGAAAAGTAAAAAACAAGAAATTAACTCCTGAGCTTGTGTGACTTGAATGACGTCTTCAATTGTCCAGTTGTGAGGCATTTCTCCAGTAATACTTGGACGAATCCAGCTATCAAAATCACAGTCACTATCCACCTTTTCACCCTTCACAATGGCATTAACCTGACCGTTCTGAATGATACCACCACTCACAAACTTGATCGGGATGAGGGTATTAGGCTTGGGCGCCGCATTCTGCTTCCCAGGACTGAAACCAAGACCATTCTTGTCAAATTTGGGACACACATCAATTACTTGTCCCCAGACTTCCACCTTTCCAGTCTCAACAACCACCTGAGCATCTTTCAAAGAAGATATAACCGTTTCTGGTTTCGTGATCTCACAAAGAGGAGTTCTTACACCATTCACGGCTTCGAACGCTTGGAATGGTGTCTCATGTATTTCACCTTCGATCTCCACATATCGGAAAGTAGACAGGTGACTCACGATGTAATCCTCCTCACCACAAACTATCACCACCTTACCATCGACTGGATACTTCAACTTCTGATGAAGAGTGGATCTCACAGCGCCGGCCTTGTGAATCCAGGGTCGTCGCATCAGACAATAGTAAGCAGGTTGAATATCCATTACATAGAAAGTCGTGGTGAAGATCTGAGGACCAACTTTGATTGGCAGATCTACTTCTCCGAACACAGACCTCCTTGAACCATCAAAAGCGCGTACCACCAACTCACTGGGCCTCAACTCAACACCAGCATAGTCAATTCTCATAAGGGCCGATTTGGGAAGCACATTCAAGGAAGAACCAGTATCAACCAAAATACGAGACAAAGTCGTCCCCTTACACTTCATTGAAATATGCAATGCCTTGTTATGGTTTCTCCCCTCAGGAGGAAGATCACGATCGGTAAACCCCAAGCCACTTCCAGCTGAAATATTATTGGCCACCGCCTCTAACTGATTCACAGATATTTCATGTGGTACGTAAGCACCATTCAGAATTCTTAAGAGAGCATCTCTATGACCTTTCGAACACATCAGTAATTGCAAGATGAAAATCTTTGATTGGGTTTGACCCAACTGCTCAACAACTTTGTAGTCGGACTTCTTGATGATTCTCAACAACTCCTCCACATCCTTGGAAGATACAGCACTACCAGGTGCCCATTCTGAACCGGAGAGTTCTGATCATTAGTCACCACCTGTTTGCCTTTGGCCTTAGCCAAGGCATCTGCATTGTTTTATACAAGCTGAGGAGAGAACACCCTACCACTGCGAGTGATCCTACCAGTACCGGTGAAACTATCAGCATTTGCAACCGCATCCTCAACAGATTTGTCTTTCAACTCATCCTCTTTCTTCGTACCATAGTAATACACATCTGCACCATAGTGCCAAGGAATGGCCTTCTCACTCTCATATGGAATCGGCCCAGGAACAGTGATCATTAAAGCTGCTGGTTGCTCTGCATAGGGAATGACGATAGGTATCTGAACAGGCACCTAAATACTGATAGGAGCCACAGGATCATATGGAATGTCAATTACCACCACTTCGTCATTTGCCACCCTCACGTTTCTCCTCTTTCTATAGAACAGGAGAGGACCTTCGTCCATCAATTTCTGAACCATACTCTTCAAATCAAAACAGCCCTCAGGTTGATTCTTGCAATTCTCACAGTCGACACCACAACCAGGGAAGATACCGCTATTAACCAGATGTTGCTTCACAGACATAAGAGGAAAAGTCACACAGCCCACATCAGATATCACATTTATCTCTTCGCTCTCAATAGCATTCACACCCGAACCTCCGCCATGGGCAGGCATGGGATTGTTGACAATGTTCGGTGTCGGAGTGAATTGAATGACCTTTTGATCCAACAAATCTTGGACTTTGTTTTTCAACGCAATACATCTCTCTGTATCATGTCCAGCAGCACCAGAATGGAAAGCACATCGTGCATTTGCATTATAGTTCGGAGACTGACGATCCGGAGCATTCGGAGCGTCTCTCAAGGTGATCTTTTCAATGCTGAGCAAGTGCTGCAACAGCTGAGCATATGTCATAGGAATCGGATCAATCTTCCTATCCCTTCTCTTCCGATACTGGTTATTTTGATATTGAGGACGCTGCCCCTGTTGTTGTTGTTGCTGCGGCATAGGAATAGTAATAGCGTTAACCTGAGAATTGCCTCTTCCTTAGCCACTTCTCCCATACACAACATCCGTGTTTCCTTCTTTCTTTCTGGTATAACCCTCTGACGGTTTCTTTCCACCAATAGAACTAGCGACGCCACCCAACTGTATCTTTCCCATCTTCAAGCCCATCTCGACACGTTCACCACATCTAACCATCTTAGTAAAACTTGCAGAAGTACTACAAGCCAAATAGTAATGTCCCGACAGAGTGCTTGTGAACATATCAATCATCTCGCGCTCAGTCATTGGCGGCTGAACTCTCGTAGCTAACTCACGCCATTTCTGAGCGTATTCCTTGAAAGATTCTTTGGACCCCTGAACCAAACTCTGAAACTGAGTCCTATTGGGTGCCATGTCAACATTGTACTGATAGTGCTTAATAAAAGCCTCGACGAGATCTCTCTATGAATGAATGTGAGCATGCTCGAGTTGCATCTACCATTCCAAGGAAGCTCCAGCCAAGCTATCCTGGAAGAAATGCATCAAGAAACCTTCCTCCTCTGAGTAAACCGGCATCTTGCGGTAATAAGCCTTAACATGAGTCAAGGGACAAGTAACTCCGTTGTACTTGTCAAAGGTAGGAAATTTGAATTTTGGCAGAATCCTCAAGCCTGGCACCAAACCTAGATCATTGATATCCATGCCCAACACCCCTTTGCCTTCAACAGCCCTCAAACGCTCCTCGATCAGACAATACCTTTCAACTTCCTCCTGCGCACCCTCAGCATTATGCCTAGACAACTGATCACCATTCTCGAAGTTGAAATCCTGATTACCATGATTCTGATTATCTCTCCTCCCCAACAGACGAGACGGAGGTGGTGGAGGGAAGCCCTGATTCTGGTTGAAAGGATTATAAGCCACATAGTGAGGACGCCTGAACTAATTCTCATCATGATGATCATTAATACGGCCCGACACATCATCAAACAAACCAAACTGCTGTCCGTCATTCTCAGTCCTCCTGGAATTCTCGACGAGAACTCGCAAATCCTCTTGACCTCTGGTGACGTTAGCCAACGCCTCCATAAACTGTGCCATCTGCGCATTCATCTGTTCAGTTAACTGAGTTCGCATCTCAGCCATTTGCTCCTGTATCTGCTCCATCTGTCTTCGCTGATTGTTCCGAGTTGGATATGAATGAATTGCCGTCTTAGAACGCCTTCTGATAACAAAACAGCGAGACATAAGATATAAGACCTACAAAACCTGCAAATGTATGACATGTATGATATATGAATGATATGCATGAAATGTTTGTCAGTTTTCGGGTATCCAAGAGTTCATCCCACTTTCAGATAGGACATCGAGACCCTGATACAGAATATAATCGAACAATGATCCACATACGAGAATACTTCAGCAAACAGAGCATATTTCGTTCAACATGACTGCGAATTTGAGTTCGTACAAACAAAACACATAACCGTGTCACAAAGTGCTCATAAGGCATACAAAATAAATCCAGCATATCAAAATGCGACCCCATCCAACAATCCTGGATATGGGCGACAAATATAAAAATAAACAGCCAATCAACATTACGGACCAAACGAATCCAGCAACACTAGGATCGTCTGATAACAGAATGAGCTCCCCCATCTCCTCTCCGTTGGGCTCGGAGTCTTGTTAATTCTTCCTCAAGTCGAGCAGACTTGGCCTTCTCTTCTGCTAGCTGTTTATCTGAATCCCGCTTCTGCCTCTTGAGACTATTCTCTGATCTCTGTAACTGTAGACACTCCTGTTGCTTGCGATGCAAATCTTCCTCTAGACTCTCGTAAGGACGCCTCTGGAAACTGGCCTGACTTGAACTTGCGCCTTCGGCTTGCTTGAGCTGGTGCATTAAACTTATCTTCGCCTCTCTCTCTTCAAAGAATTTTAAGTTGGTCTCTTGTTCTCTTTCATGCAACCTGTAGTTGGTAACCAAAGCATTCTTGTAAAGTTCCGTTGGCACAAATTCAGATAGAATCAAAGGAGGTTGCTTTTGAAGTGGCGGAACTTTGTCATATGGCAGCAACAAATTTCCAACCCGCTTCACAATCCATTCCACATACGGCGTCAAAGCAAGCGATTCTTTCTTCCCTAAATGAACTCCACAATCCTTACGAACCTTTTTCCAAGCCACAACTATACTTCTCAATTTCTCCGGATCCGACCCCTTCTCAAAATAGACCGTCTCTGCTACCAAATGATCTGCTGGCTTGTCCTTCAAGGTATACCCCAATTGACGCAAAGATACCACGGGATTGTAATTGATGCAACCCCTAGTACCAACCAAAGGAACATTATTGAACTCTCCGCACCCAACGATTACTTCAGAGACATTAATTTGGTACCTTTGCCATTGGATATCATAGGAGGTAAGTGACATAATCCTTTGGGTCCACTTGAGTGTTTACCTTGTTTTCACAAAAGGTCCCTTGCTGGGTAACAAAGAGAGGAACCAAATGAACAACAACTAAAGGCAACAAGTGATAGCACCACAACCCTTCTCATATCGGGAATGAATGGCGTAATAAGTATCAGCCAACAATGTAGGGACGGGGTTCTTTCCCATGAAAAGGTGTACCGCGATCGAGTCTACAAAATCGGGAACATTCAGGAACATCCCAATCCCGTAAATGGCCACAGCGAGAAATGCATTGTACGCGTTCCAGTTCTCTTTTCCAAATTCCTCTTTAGCTTTTCTTATCAAGAACTTCAAAGGGAACCCCGAAACTTCACTCGACTTCCAATTATCAGATACTTCTTTTATGCTCAAATAAAGAGCAACAGCGATTGACTTGAAGTTCACTTCCTTAGGAATATCGATGAATGGCACTTCGTCTTTTAGCTTGAGATTAAGAATAATGGAGTACTCTTCCAAGGTAGGAGCCAACTGGTAATCCTGAAACGTGAAACACCTCATTTAAGGATCATAGAATTGTACCAAAGTTTGCAAAGCAGGAGTGTCAACCACGGTTTCCAACAAAGTCAAAATGTTCCCATAATTATTTGTGAAACTCTTCAAGCAAAAAGCGGTCATCAACGAACTCAAACCCTCTAAGGCAGTCAAAGGCTCTCAGAAAAAACTGTAGGTGTGCGTATGTCTCTTTGCTTCTTTGACAGTATCAGTGGGAGTGTCCATCTTCAACCTGAATGAACTCTTGAATATCCCTGAAAAACATGACATGCAAATGCTTGTTATTATATATATATATATATTTTGCGTTTCTTTTGGAAATAAATATGCTATGATGCAAAGTGGTGGGACTTATTGCCGCCCACCGGGCATTCTGGACTGCCGGTGACACACATAGTACCAAGTCAAAGGTTCGGCCCCAAATGGTATACCACACGGAACATGGAATGTCAATCCACGGAACCAAAGCCCATAGTCAATAGCACACTGGAATAGAACACAGATTACCACTCGAACAAGAACCATAGTACCCCATGAACAGGAACCAATAGTACACTCGAACGAGATCAACGGTAACCCACGAACAAGAACAGCGGTAACCCACGAACAAGAACAGCGGTAACCCACGAACAAGAACAGCGGTCACCAACAATGTACCTGTTATATGATCATTGATTCCCGCCCCACTCACGGGTAAAATCTAGGCCAAGGTAAGGTCATGAAATGCAGTATACGGTCCGGCCGAAGGTAAGCACCGTCACAGCGCGGATGCGGGTGACGATAATACCTTCGTTTGAAACCACTACTCTGCTCGTGGTCACATAATCCATCCTGAGGCGTACACCTCGAGACAAACCATGCTCCCACTCTGTCCTAGGGTACCTATGGTTCACACATAGCCTGGGTATTGGGTCTTTTACCTCTTGTAACACCCACCCAACAGACAGAAATCCAGACAGTCTAGAATATGATGCAGAAAAGTAAAAGCGCACATAGAATGCAATGCAAACAGGTAAATATGCAAAACACTAAAACACCCAAAGATAAACACACAAGCGCTAGGATCGACTCGCTAAGTCCGGACCCGCAATAGGTCGAGACGTCCCCAGCAGAGTCGCCGGCTGTCGCTACCGCGAAAATCAACAGAGTCGCCACTAACATATTTATCCTGAAAAGGAATGGAATGCCAGCAAACCACAAAACAAAACAACGGTCTCACGACTAAATAAAAAGGGTAAGGGAGTCGGTTACGCGAGGGGAAGGTGTTAGCACCCCTCGTGCCCATCGTACTCGATGGTATCCACACTTGCGTCTAAATCTATGGGTGTGTAACAAATCTATGCTAATCTGGACTAAAATCAATGCAGAATGTAGGGAAAAGAAAGGATTATGCTCGCACGGGCCCTACCCCGCTGCCTACGTATCCGTTTTGCAGAATCAGAGCTACTGTAGCTCGGCTAACTAATTTCTGTTTGTTTTGTGTTTTTTAGGTGAACAAGTTACATTCACACTCTGCTGCACGACCTTTGGAGGCTTAGGCTTGGGAATGGAGCGAAAATAACAAGCTCTTAAGAAAAGAAAATCAAAGAGTTTGGTTTGTGTTTTAAAGAATGCATGAGGAATACCTAAGCTAAGGGGGGAAAGCTTGCTACCTAATGTTATCATACAAAGGGTACAAGTCTAAACTAGCCTAACAACCTATGGGGGAAAAGGCGAAAGCAAACAATAATATCACACAAACGAGCTCCGCTCGTAAAGCAAACAAGACCACCGGCACTGGTCAAATGGTAGAAAAGCGGTCCCCCCATAGACAAGGGGAGAGAATCACCCGAGTCAACCAAGCATTAGACCTCGCGAAAATGATCGGGCCATAGACAAGAGGAGCGGATCCCTCTCAGCAACCAAGCCGTCACGGATCAGAAAGGAAAACGGTGCGTGCGTACACCGAGCATCAATGTCAAGCAACGCGAGCTATAGGAAATGCCGGGGTTCGGTTGCCTGAACCCTTTTCCTGACATACTCGATAACAAGATCTTGTGCAGGTTCAAAAGCGAGCAACGCGTAGCGTACGCATACTGAACGGACTCAATGAGACTGGGCGGGGGTTGATTGTTAACCCTTTCCGCATGCCTTCCACGAGGACTTAACGGAGTGCCATATAGGACTTATTACACCGTGACTCCCTGCCGCAAAGCACAAATATAAACACACCAACAGAAACAGAGCCTCTTTCGAGGGCTTGGCCAGATGCATGTCTAAGTCCTACTTCTCATGTTAAAGGATGATGCGAGAAAGCGATAAAGTGCAAGAGAAATAAAATGAAACAGAATCAATACCAAACGGATGATGATCCGTAAACTAAAATGAAGAGAGCAAGGAAACTAGGATCCCGCGAGTGAGCTAGCAAAGCAAAAGCAAATAGTCAGCACACCGATTAGCCATGAAATCACACAAAGGTCGACATGCGCGTCGAGCATAATCACAATACACCTACAAGAGGAACAAGCAAACCCAACTAGCAGATATAAACTAAAAGAGACGTGTCTCCATGATGAGAACACGAAGCAAGTGAATGAAGTCGCATCCCGCAGGTAAAGCGGGACACTCACATAGTAAGCAGCGATCGGTGACCGTCAAGAAGCCTCGCACACTAACACACAAGTTAGAGATAACAACATATCGCAATCGGAATTGCGTTATTGTACTACATGCTAAATAGAAAATGGATAACAAAATAAGATGCGGAAATATGAAACAAGTATCCAAAACAGAATGGCAATGACACACATAAAAGTATATGAAAACATGTCGAAACACACATCAAATCAAACGACAATTACACACGAGTAAACGTGCACAGCAAACATACCGGAAGCGGTCCAATATACAATCATAAAGGACATAAAATTCATCAAGATAAATCAATCCATCAGAAAGTACATTTTGAAAGCTTTTCAACGATATAAAGAACGCGCAAAACGGAGTTACGAGTCAAAAGATATGAATTTTTGAAGTTAGGAATAAAACACACAGTCGTAACCGGTTATGGCCTGGAGTGTTACGCTGCAAACAGAAGCAAAAACAGGGCAAAACACGGGTTCGTAACTGGTTACGGCCTGAAGCGTAACCGGTTACGCTGTACACAGAAGCGAAAGTAGAGGCAAAAAATAAGCTCGTAACCGGTTACGGCCAGGAGCGTAACCGGTTACGTTGTGTACAAAAACAGCGCAACAAGGCAAACACGGGTTCGTAACCGGTTACGGCCTGAAGCGTAACCGGTTACGTTGTGCACAGAGTAAAAAAAAATAGCACAATCAACATTCCAAGCAATTCAAACATGCATCCATCAAGAATTATGATCAAGCACGAATTAAACTCGACTTCCACAGCGTTATGAGGATCAAACAACCACAATTAGGCCACAATCCACATGGATTTCAAGTCAACATCATTAATTACCGAGCAACAAATTCATACAAGCATTGTATCAAACACATAGTGCATCAAACTTGTATCCACATGCAATCGCAAGCAAGGTTTCAATGAATCTAACACTTAATCATCATCAACATCAATTAAGCATCATCAACAACTAGATCTAGCATTCAAATCATGTTAACATCAACAATTAAGCACTTAATTCAAGGGCTTACCGGATGAAGATCTAATCCGACGCGCGAACACGACACGAACGCGAACGCGAACACGAACGAAATCGAAAAGCGAATCCGGAGAGGAAAAAGAGTGTGATGCGCACAAGCTAATGGAGATAGAAGCGAATCCGAACTCGAGATCTTGAACTTCAATCCATATTGCTCTTTATTCTTGAAGAAAGTTGATGAATGCTGATGAAAGTTTTGTAGAATTTGTGGTTTTTGATCTTTGAAAATTGAGAGAGAAATGAGAGAAAGTGTTTTATGAAGATTTTTGGTGAATTGAAGTTATGAAGTCCTCCTCCTTGATTTGTGAAGAGCAAAAAGTTTATATATTGTCAACGCGAAATGTCCAAATTGCCCTCGGTGCGTCTTATTTTGGCTCGTTTTTAAGGAAACTCGGTTCGGCTCTGAATTCCGGAACGAAACCAATGCCACTGCGAAGATGACCAAATTCGCGACTCGTCGCCGCGAGAATCGTCTCAATCCGACAAGCGATGAATAAAATACGCACGTTTGAATGACGAGAAACGCCGATTCATCTGGCGCGACTGTGTAGAATCCTGTGAGTGCCGCTCAAAGAAATCGATAAAACCCCATCTTCGGCTCAGAATCTGAACATGCATGTGTGATGAAGAATCGAAGCCAACAAGATTTCCAAGAGAATGCCGCTGGAATGGACTTCATACGATAAAAATCAAAGAAGTTATGAATTTTCAAACTTAGCGCGACATACTCGAAAACACACTTTTTTCCGGAAGACTACGACATTCCTCAAAATGCTGGGAATTTTCAGTGCATAATTGGTCTTCGGTCCGAACATATGAAATCTCGGTAATGATGACACGGAGCTCCAGTTACATTTTCGAGCGAATCCAGAGAGCGGATTATGAGATTTGAATTTTCCGAGGCCCGAAACCCTACATTCAGCACCATTTTTTACTGTGAAATCTCGAGTAATTTGCAAATTTGACGACCTTCTTCAAAGAACTGGGTTCCGAGCCGAACACGAAAGTTGTAGATATCGTCGAAACATTCGGGATAACACGGGAATTCATCTCATATCACTTCTAAAATAACACTTGTGAATTTTCTCGTATTTCCACTGTTTTAAACCATTATTCACATCGCGCTTCCTTAAAACCACGAGAACTCTTTATTGATTTTCTTCAATTTTTGAACGACAAAGTAAACGTCGTTAATAACTTATAGCTCAAATAAAGAGGGCAAATTTTGGGGTGCAACAGAGGTTGAAGGGTCATCGAAGTTATCGTTCGCCATAAGACTGTTCCTGCCATAAAGAGGGCAAGTAGTCTAAGGGAAGGATATGATAGTCATTCTTAGGCAGCAGGCGAGGATACCTTAGCAATGGGGACAAATATCATTTTACCGAGGCAACTTCGAGGGACAAATTTGATGATGAATGAACTGAGGGTAACATTTGCTTTAGGTATCCTCGGAATCGAGGGACTTGACTATTCTGTAATAAACAACAAGATAAGGCAACAAGGCAGCAAATTATAAGGCAACAGGCAACAAGAGGGGTTACCATTAAAGGTTTGTGTGTGCCACAATCAGGTGGTTAAATTCAGATATATTATCTTATAAGGTTTAGTGATTCTAAGTTCAATTCAAGGCTTGCACTCCCTAAGATTACTAACCACGCATTTAATAGTAAGGCAAACAAATAACAGGCAGAAATTAAAATCCTACGCTATTACAATAAACACTTGCGGGGAAGGGGAAGCAAAGATAGAAAAATAAAGGTAAAAACATAAAAGGCAAACCAAATGCCAATGCCTCGAGCCTTCGTCAAATTCCTGATTAACCTTTTTGATCTGTTGTGGCGCGTGGCTGGAGGATCTTGGTTAACCCTGGAAATTTGGCACGAAGAAGAGAAATTTTAGTGCATTATAGTTCCACAAATCCTAATTTTCAAACCCTGATTGAATAAAAATAATTTTTAATATTAATAATCATTAAAGGTTAAAGAAAAAATCGAGAGTTCGATTAATATACCCATTAAATAATAATTATTTGATTAATTAAGGTATTTATAAAAAAGAAATTGAATTTAAAATAAAAAACAATTATCAATAGAATTATAAAAATTCGAACTTTCGATAAAAAAAGAAAAAAATAAAATAAACCATAATATAAAAATATAAATTTTAGTAAATAAATAAAAAGATTTTAAAATAAATATTTAATAAACAAAAGAAAAAAATAAAATAAATAAATAAAAGACTATGTAATTAAAAATAAAAAAAATTAGAAAAAACTTAGCTTTTATTCAGTGTGGTTGGCTTCCGAATGTGTACGCTGCGCCTGCGTATTGTGGGATGTTAGATCTGCTGGGAGACTCATCCAAAGGTTGATGCGCTGAGGGAGCATCCTATTTACGTGCGTCTTAAAGCACTAGATCCGTCTGATTCAAACCAAAACGGGCGCGCAGTCCAGCCAGTGGGGGGTGACGCGTGGTCATCTTCAACCTCCCAACCGTCGTTTTAGGTCTGCAAACACCTTTAGCGACAGTTCCCGGTTGTTGCTATATCCCTGTCAATACGAATGCATCCAAAACAACACAAAAATGTTTCGCGAGGTTACCTATGGGTTCGTCTAAACCTCACGAGTTCAACCATGACCAACATTTGGCCTAATTTTCCGTGTACGCAAAAGCCCTAAAACAAAGCTCGAAGCTCCAACAATGGTAGTCGGTTATAACATACACAAAAACACAATTAAACTTCCAGATAACACTATTATCTTATCACGATCAAGAATATATAATTTAATTGCTCAGACAATGCATGAATTGGTGCAATCGATGTTAAGAAAGTGATGACATACCTTGGCTAATAGGATGTGATTCTGGGGGTGTTGGTGTCGTGTGATGATCCAAATTGCTTCAAGGGACTTCAGGGAACGCGTTGGAAACCTTGGATTGGATTGAATCTTCTTCAAACTCAAAAACCGAATGTCACTTTTTCTTGAATTTTGAAAGCTTGAAGGTGGTTCTTTTTTGCAGAGAGAATTCGTGTCTTGGGGTCTGCAATCCTTATACTTATATAGTGGAATGTATTAGGGTTGTTATTTTGATTTGAATCTTCAAGAATCACTAATTGGCAATCTCAAAAATATGATTCATGGATGTTTCTATATTAGGTCCAATTTTAATCTTTTATGACCAATACCAAATTGCACGAAATTGGCTATAATATATGGTGTTTATTTGATGGAATTTGATTGGAAATCAAATCCAAATCATATCTTTTCCATATTTTTTTGAATATTTGATTTAGATCACTTTTTAAATGTATAAAAAATAATATAAAATCAAATAAAATTCATAAATTTGTGGCATTTGGATTTTGAATCTTGGATATCATGAGGATGAAGATTGGGCCAAAAAGGACTGGGTTTGTTTGCAAAGAATTTCATTTTGAACCACTTTTACTTCACATTTTTCTTTCAAAATTGTCCAACTTTGACAAGGCATATCTCCATCAATTTTTAAGATATGGAAGAGTTCTAGGACTTTTTGGAAACCTCAAGATGTCCTCTACAAGCCACTTTGGAATATTTTTTCCATTTGAGGATTTTATCTTGATGATATAGGCTTTGACAAAAAACTGCTTTTGGTTGACTTTCAAAACGGACCTATAATCTTTTGATCCATATCTCTCAAATGAAGCATTTTTGGACTTGGCTTGTGAGAGACAAATTTGTAGAGAATTAAATTTCCTTATAAATTAGCTTTGTATGGGAAATTTATGATATTCCATGTGAAAGTTATGGCTGGTCAAAGTTCAGTTGACTTTAGGTCAAAAAAACCTAATTTAGAAACTTCAGGTTTTGTTGATTTCTGAACTTTCCTTGATGAATCATGATCAATCCTTGATCAAATGATGAATGATACTTCAAAATAAGGATGTTGACAAGAAATCAGGAATTTTGACTGTACTTTGACCATATTGACTTTTAGGTCAAACTAGTCGACTGTTGACTTTCTGAGCAATTGACTGGGCAATCCTTGGAGTTGAAACTTGTACTTTGCCATAGAGATAGTTTGAAACATCATAAGCCATATGAAATCCATTGGAGACTTTGATTCATTGATTTTCTTTAGAGAATTCAAAACCCTAGTTCATTGAGCCATTGTTTAGGAGAGTGTGTCTTTGAGCCTTGAGCTTTGGTATGAGCTTGAAAGGAGAAATGAGATGAGCAAATTTTGGGGTATGACAGTGTTTATTGAAATTTTTGCGTTTTGCGGTAATTTAGTCGGTATTAGTTCGGGATAGCGGATCGATGTTTAATTGGAAATTTTAATATTTTTAGTATTAGAAATATTAATGAGCTAATACCTATCGTTTTGGGAATTTTCTGAGTAATTGGGATTTGACCGGAAATATGAGGCTTTGAGTAATAAATTAGTTTATTAAATAATCAGATTTTTTTGTTTTAATAGAAAATAAGTGGAATATCATTAGAAATATTATTTCTAATTTATTTGGAGTTAGTGAGTTTATTGGGCCTATTTTTGACTAAGTGAATAATAGAAATGTGGTATTGATTATTAAGCCCAATCTTTTACTAAAAGGAAAATAGGTTTAGTGTAGTAGAGTTTTAAGTTTGTGTAGACAAACCAGAAAAATAGAACCATTTGGAGAGAAAGAAAGCTAGGTCTTGAAGTGGAGAAGAGGAGTCCCAATCCAAGTGCTAGGGTTTGTAGAACTTTCTTCAATCCAAACAAGATGTAAGGGTGGGGTTCTCTTCCTATAATGGGGCTTATGAAATCTTGTATGTTGGGGATTAGGGATTTAGGTTACTAATTTGTTGTGTTGAATCTGTTTATGAGTGTTGTTTGAAATTGACGTGTCGAGTGTTTTTCTGGAAATTAAAATTATGTCGTTGTTGTTGGTATCAATATATGAATGGTTTTACAAATACTATGTGTTTGTATGATTCCACTTGTTGTTGTGGTGCTAGTAATGTAAGTCTGGGCATCGAAATAAGTAAAGAAATGTGCAATACATAGTGACGGACGTCACTATCAAATAAGGATGTGTGATAGAAAAATCATCAAGTATACTAAATCATTTCAATTGGACACTGTTAATTACTCTTTGCTGTTCCATATATGTGTTTCATATATATACTAAATCATTTCAATTGAATACTGTTAATTACTCTTTGTTGTTCCATATATGTATTTCAATTGGTTTCATGTTGCAGACTGTTAATAATAGGAACATATATAATGGTATAACATCATGGAAATGAACTATAGCTATGTGATGATATATATATATATATATATATATATATAATTAAAACAGTAGGAAAGAAATAAGTATGTAACAGTAGAAATTATGGAATATAATGAAATAGAAAACAGTCCTGTTTGATCGAAATAGCCGAATTAAGCGGTATAATTAGTTGTCCGGAATTTGATGAAAGTTTACGTGGTAGCTAAGTTTAATTAGTATATTAACGTGGTGGTGTTATTTTGTCGAAATTGTGATATTAATCGGTCGATTAATTTAATAGTTGAATTAATTTTCAATAAGCCTATTTAATTGGAATAAACTTGGACATAGATTAACTATTCGGTTTATTGATAAATTACGGTATCATGAGAATTTGACCGAAATGGTGATTTGTTGTGAATATCTTTGTAATTATTTTGCTAATGGTATTGACCGTTGATTAGGTGAATTGTCAGAATTGTTCCGTTGTTATATGAAGTTGTTGTATTATGTGTGAAGTGTTATTACCTTTTTGATCGGTGATAATTGTGATATGGGCGTGTGCCTTGTGACGAATATTTTGTGAAGTAAATGATGATGATGATGTTGTGTGATGTTCGGCCCATCGAGTCGCATACATTTGCATATATATTGTGACGGCCTGGATTGGCAAATTAGTGACGAAGGATTATGCCTTGTGCCTCTAAATTGGGCAATTAGTGACGGGGGATGAAGCTCCGATTGGTACCACATGCATATGCACGAGTCATGTCCCATGTGTCTTATGTGATATATATATATATATATTGTAACGTTTTGTGACTTTATGATGATTGTATTGTTGTGACTTGCTAAATGATGTAATTATGTGAAAATGTGAATTTGTGATTTAAGGAATAGAATGATGATATCAATACTTGTGAATGCGATTAACCGAATATGTCTAATTTCTGATATATGATTTATCATGCGCTCAATTATATGAATTGATATCTCACCCTTTCTTTGTTTCTTCGTTGCCTTTATATTAGTAATGTGCAGGTGATTCGCATTGAGAGGAGGTTAGCCGAGTTGGTCTTGAGTCGTTGCCGCTCTGATACGTAGCACTCGGGGGGGGGGGGGGGGGGGGGGGGGGGGGCGAACGCGTTGATTTACTTGCTTTTGATTTATTATGTTTTAGCAAATACTTGAGTTGTCTTTCGGAGATTTCCACTTTAATTGTGTTAATTGTTAAATTATGATATTATGAATCTTTGAACTAACTGTTGAGTTTCTGTTGCACTTCTATGGAAGTTGTTTTATGTTAAAGACTATCATTTGATGTCGTCGGTTCTTACATATTTTGTGAATTCTATGTATCCGCTTTATGCGACGAGGTGATTTGTCTTTGTGAATGAATATATGATACCTCAATTGTTTCATTTGTGAATTTTTATACTCTGATTTTTATTTAAATTCCACGGGTAGAAATGGGGTGTTACATTATTGATATAAGAAATTTTAATAGCTAACCTAGTATCAAGGTTTTCTACTCCTTTAGTATTCCAATAAATGGCTTTCATTGAGTAATGTTGTGTTTATTCGACATGGCTCAAGTCTTAATTTCCATTCTAGGTTGAGTAAGTTTATGCCTTCCCTTGTCCTTTTTATTCACCATAGTAAATTATTTTTGATGTGGCTAATGAGGATTGTCTTCATCACCCAAAAAGTTATTATTCTTCTCCAAATGCAAACCATCACATGGATCTCTCACTGAATTTTTACAACTATTTTCCATAACCACAAGTTCATGATCAATTTGCCCCCTTCTATCATCATATATCTCTTTCTCAATCACTGAACTCTCATTAAAATCATTAACAATATATACTACTATTTATTCTTCAATCAAAGAACTCATTTATGATAAATACTCCTCATTAGAATTAACCTCATTATCTGGATGAATGGCCACAACAAATTCATTCTTCTCTATATAATTCTCAAGAGTATGATTTCCTGCCTTATTTAAATCTACATGGTCATCATTCACTATGTCATTCATCATGACACTTATAGATTCACCAGTCTCTATGTCCTCCACACTATCATTAACCGGTATAACCTGTTTGGACTTTTTAGGCGTGTATCTTGTAAATTCTTTAATCAGTGGCTTCCCCACATTGTTGCCTTTCACCTTCTAACATTTTTCAATACTATGACCAACACACACACACAATGATCACAGAAACAGGTAAACACTCGTATTCCAACTCAACAAAGAACACATAACCCTCTAGTTCCACCAAACTATGACCATGGAGAGTATCTGACATGCTAAGGTCTATCTTCATACGCACAAAATGCCCCCTAATGTTCTTTTACTTGTAGGCTCATCAATTGATAAAGGAGTGTCAATACCATAAACAATTGCAAATAAAATAGTTGGTTCCCAATACTCTAATGGCAAACCATGCAACTCGGCCACACTTGAGCATGTGTAATCTTCAAATTTTCAAGTTTAAATCTGGCATCCACACAGACACGCACACAAGTGAGGTCTTAACTTTCCATGCCTATACTCAACAATTTATTGAGATCCTCCCTTGATTTGAATGAAAATTCAAAATAATCATGTTCCAAAGGAGTTAAATTCCAATAAGTAATTAGACTCTATAATTTCTTTTAGAAATTAATCTTTTAAATCATTTATATTTTATAATTAAATATCCGTTTATTTTATTCGTTAATAACTTTTAAGCTATTCAACTCGTGTCCGTGATGGGTTTTACCCGCGAGTACGAATTTTTTTAACATCCCTAGATACAAATTTTTCTCTCTGTTTTTTAAAAATAATTTTTATAAAGTTATGTTTTTGTTAAAAAAAACTTAAAGGAGAGTTTTTAAAAAAACAAAATAAAAATTGCTCTAATTACTTTTTATAATATTATTATAATTTTTTAAAATATTTTTACAATAACTTTTTCTAAAATATATATTTTTAAAATGAATAAAATACAAACTATTTTGAGTAATTTCTCATAAAAATAAATTGACTTAATTATATTTTTGGTCCATCTATTTCACCTCATTCATAGAATTAATTTCACTATTTTAAGTTTAAACAATGTTGTTTCTCTTATCACATTTTTGCATTTGAAATTGATGACATGCCAATTTTTTAATCATATGTCACTTATATTTTTGTCACGTTTCACAAGTGGTTTAAAAATAAATACATCATTAACCTTAAGTGTGAAAATGTGAGAAAGAGATAGAAATTGTATGAATTTTAAATAGGAGATTAGTTTTGTGAATCAACTAAAAGAGGAGGAACAAAACAACTCAAAGAGAAACAACTAAGATAACAAATATAACATAAACATAAACCATAGAAAAAAAAATAAAGAACAAGCCCAAGTGAGAGAAAGTTTCATCTCGTCCTAAAAAATACACAATTAATGCAAGAATCCTCCTGAAAGACCATCAAGAACACTCCACTGCAAGGTCCAAGACACTTAATTTGCTTTCAGCTTAAACAAAAAATATGACTCTCTAGCCAAGTAGAAAAAATACATAAGCTTCCCGCATACCTACCAAGATACCATTTCTAAGTCAGAAAAATACTCTTAACTTCTACATCTTTCACACTAGTAGAGGAACCAAAAAAAGATCATTTTGGAATTTCAAATTGACCAAGCTACATAGAGCCAAATCATAGATAGACCGCCCATAAACCTAGACTTACCACCTAGCAATGTAAACACCTGAAAAAGAGTCAAAATATTCCTAAGAAAATCTAAGCACCATCCAAACCACCTAAAAATATTATATCAAAAGGAAACTTATAGACAGGTAACAGGCTCTAACGACCCTCTACAAAGTGGACAAGACACACTCACAAGACCCAAAAACACCTTATGTTTCAGTAGATTCTCTATGGTCAGGGATTAGTTTTTTGAATCAACTAAAAGAGGAGGAACAAAACAACTTAAAGAGAAGTAACTAAGACAGCAATTAGAATACAAACATAAACTAAATTGCTGATCCAAAAAGAGAAAAACAAAAATAAAGAACTAGGCCAAGTGAGGGAAAGCTTCATCTCATCCTAAAAAAGACACCATTAATGTAAGAATTCTCCTGAAAGACCATCAAGAACACTCCACCGCAAGGTCCAAGACACTTAATTTGCTTTCAGCTCAAACGAAAAATATGATTCTCTAGCTCGGTAAAAAAAATACATAAGTTTATCGCATACCTACAAAGATACAATTTCTAAGCTATAAAAATGCTCGTAGCTTCCAAATCCTTCACGCTAGAAAAGGAACCAAAAAAAGATCATTTCAGAATTTCAAATTGACCAAACTATAGAGGGCCAAATCATAGATAGACCGCCTATAAAATTAGACTTACTATCTAGCAATCTAAACACATAAAAAAGAGTTAAAATATTCCTAGCAAGAACTAAGCACCACCCAAACCACCTAAAATTATTATATCAAAAGGACACTTACAGATAGGTAATAGCCTATAACGACCCTTTACAAAATGAACACGACACACTCTCAAGATCCAAAAAAACCCTATGTTTCAGAAGATTCTCAATGATAAAGGATTAGTTTTGCGAATCAACTAAAAGAGGAGGAACAAAACAACTTAAAGGACATAAATAAGACAACAAATAAAATACAAACATAAACTAAACAGCAGGCCCAAAAATAGAAAAACAAAAATAAAGAACTAGACCTAGTGAGAGAAAGCTTCATCTCATCCGAAAAAAGACTCCATTAATGCAAGAATCCTCCTGAAAGACCATCAAGGACACTCCACCATAAGGTCCAAAACACTTAATTTGCTTTCAGCTCGAACAAAAAATATGCTTCTCTAGCCAGGTCGAAAAAATACATAAGTTTCCCGCATACCTACCAAGATACCATTTCTAAGCTAGAAAAATACTCTTAACTTCCACATCTTTCACGCTAATAGAGGAACCAAAAAAGATCATTTTGGAATTTCAAATTGAAAAAACTATAGAGGGCCAAAACATAGATAGATCGCCCATAAAGCTAGACTTACCACCTAGCAATCTAAACACCTGAATAAGATCCAAAAGATTCATAGGAAGAACTAAGCACCACCCAAACCACCTAAAAATATTATATCAAAAGGAAACTTACAGACAAGTAACAAGCTCTAACGACCCTCTACAAAGTGAACAAGACACACTCATAAGATCCCAAAACACCTTATGTTTTAGTAGATTCTCAATGGTAAGGGATTTGTTTTGTGAATAAACTAAAATAGGAGGAACAAAATAAGTTAAATTGAAATAACTATGACAACAAATACAATACAAACATAAACTAGACAGCTGATCCAAAAAGAGAAAAACAAAAATAAAGAGTTGGACCAAGTGACAGAAAGCTTCATCTCATCCTAAAATAGACACCATTAATGCAAGAATCCTCTTGAAAGACTATCTAGAACACACCGCAGTAAGGTCTAAGACAATTAATTTGCTTTTAGCTCAAACAAAAAATATGGTTCTCTAGCCAGGTGGAAAAAATACATAAGTCTCCCGCATACCTACCAAGATACCATTTCTAAGCCAGAAAAATGATCTCAATTTCCACATCTTTCACGCTAATAGCGGAACTAAAAAAATATCATTTCATAATTTTAAATTGACCAAACTACAGAGGGCCAAATCATAGATAGACCATCCATAAACCTAGACTTACCACCTAGCAATCTAAACACATGAAAAAGAGTCAAAAGATTCCTAGGAAGAAATAAGCATCACCCAAACCGCATAAAAATGATATATTAAAAGGACACTTACAAACAGCTGACATGCTCTAACGATCCACTACAAAATGGATAAGACACACTCACAAGATCCAAAAACACCTTACGTTTCAGTAGATTATCCATGGTAAGGGATTAGTTTTGTGAATCAACTAAAACAGGAGGAACAAAACAACTTAAAGTGAAACAAATAAGACAACAAATGAAATACAAACATAAACTAAACAACTGATCCAAAAAGAGAAAAAGAAAAATAAAGAACTGACCTAAGTGAGAGAAAGCTTCATCTCATCCTAAAAAAGACACCATTAATGCAAGAATCCTCCTAAAAGACCATCAAGAACACTACACCACAAGGTCCAAAACACTTAATTTGCTTTCAGCTCAAACAAAAAGTATTGCTCTCCAGCCAAGTAGAAAAACCACGTAAGTTTCTTGCATACCTACCAAGATACCATTTCTAAGTCAGACAAAATGCTCTTAACTTCCACATCTTTCACGCTAGTAGATGAACCAAAAAAGATCATTTCGGAATTTCAAATTGACCAAACTACAAATGGACAAATCATAGATAGACTACCCATAAACCTAGACTTACCACCTAACAATCTAAATACCTGAAAAAGAGTCAAAAGATTCCTAGGAAGAACTAAGCACCACCCAAACCACCTAAAAATATTATATCAAAAGGAAACTTATAAACAGGTAACAGGCTCTAACGACCTTTTACAAAGTGGAAAAGACACACTCATAAGATCCAAAAACACCTTATGTTTCAGTAGATTCTCTATGGTAAGGTATCACGGAGCATTTTCCAAGAAAAAATAACTATTTTAGAAGGGATTAAACTACACCCATATAAGAGACAAAGACAAACTCACATGATTGGGAAGAAGATCAGTAAAAAAATATGTCATTCAGGAAAATATAAACAAGTAGAGGGTACAAAATATATGTCATATTTAGAATAACATAACCACCACCTATCATAATCAGTGGAAAAAGGTGACATCCCGAGGAGTAATAAAAAATTGATAATCATATCCTTCAGGTAATTGAAAAGGGATTTCTTCCACTTCAAATCCCAAATCAGATTATCATTCAAAAATATACTAACCTGACTTATAGAATAATCTTGTTGGTCAAAGTTACTGGAAAGCCTTAGAAACCTGTCACAAAGAGGGATGTATCCTACCCAAAGATCCTTCTAGAAGCGGATAAGATGAATAGTTTCAACTCTCTTCCTAAGACTATCAGCAAACTATTCAAATGAATCTTCAAATTTAGAGCCATGGAGGGACACACCTTTCCACCAGGTAGAGACAGGCCGAAGACTAGCCATCATACCCCTTTGGGAGGAGGAAATAGTATAAACACCATACCTAGCGGATATAATATCAAACTAGACACCTGATGCTCCTAAGATAAGTCGTCATCTAAACTTAGACAAAAGGACCAAATTGAACAATTAGAGATCTTAGACACCTAGAACACCTTGATACTGCTTACAGATATTAAACCACTTAGCCCAAGCGATGTTAGAAACACATTTAACCATGCCCTAGAGAAACCTTATTTGAATACTAATAATCTTCTTCCAAAATTTAACGCCCATATTTAAGAAATTTAAGAGGAAAGTATATATAACATTCAAAATAGAGTTGAGTAAGATAACTTGCCCCCTAGACTGATATACATATGTCTTCACAAGTTCAATCGTCTAAAAATTAGACTAATTCAAGGTTACCACATAGTTCAAGCCGACGGTTAGCCCCCCCCCCCGGTAGCCTTATCTACTTAAAGGCTAGTGTCTCTTGCTTATACTGAAGAAAATCACCAAATATGAACAAAAAAACTCGGATCCATATTAACCCCTATAAGGTTACTCTTCACAAAATTAACACGAAGCCCCAAAGTTAGCTAAAACTCCCGAAGAATAGACTTAATCGACCAAATATTATTAATTGGAGCATCTGCCAAGATAAGAATGTCATTCGCATTCTAAAGATGGGGAGACATATAAATTTGAGGGGCCAACTTTAAACCTAGAAAAAGATCGAGGTTCATTGCCCTAGTAAACAAACAACTCAACTCTTCAACCATAAGTAGGAAAATAAAGGGAGTCAGGGGTTCACCACCTTGCTTCAGCCCCCTCGTGATATTGATTTATGGGTCAGACAATTGTTGACTAAAAAATCAATATTAATAAAAGAGACACATGCACTCATCCAAGAGCTTCATTTAGCATTAAAATAAAACCTAACAAGCATTTAATCTGAAAAGCTCTAACCAACTAAATCAAGAGGAAACTAAGGATAACATTCCAAACAGAGTTGAGCAAGACGATCCAGCCCCCTAGATGACATACCTATGTCTCCACGAAGTTAACGATTTAGAAATCTGACTTATTAGAGGTTCCCTTGCAGACTAAAGTTGAGGGTTAGACCTCATCGGCAACCTTAGATACTTGAAGATAGCTTTTCTTTCTTACAATGGAGAAAATCACCAGCTAGGCCCAAAATAAAATTGGATCCACACTAACCCCTATAAGGCTTCTCTTTACAAAACTAACAAGAAGCCTCTAAACCAGCTCAAAACCTTGAGTAATAGCCTTAATCAATCAAAGATTATTAATTGGAGCATCTGCCAAGATAATAGTGTCATTTGCATACTAGAGATGGGAGACATATAAATATAAGGAACCAACTCTAAACCCAGAGAAAAGATCGAGAACCAACTCTCAACCCTTCAACCACAAGTAGGAAAGGAAAGAGAGCTAGGGGGTCACCTTGTTTTAGCCCCATCATGATGCTAGTTTCTTGGGTCAGGCAACCGTTAACCAAAACATCTATATTACCATAAAAGACAAATGCTCACAATCTAGATATCCATTTAACATTAAAGCCAAACCTAATAAACATATAATATGAAAAGTTCTAACTAACTAAATCATACATTTTTTCAAAATCCACCATGAAAATGATGCAAGATTTTTTAGTTTTTTTTTTTACCATATCCACCATCTCATTAACAACCATCATCCTATCCACTAACAATCTTCCTTTAAGAAAAACCGGTTGATTCAGGAAAATGAGGTTGTCCATTACCTATAAAAACCTAGTTCCCAACAGTATAACAAGCTTATAAAGAGACTCCATCAAAGAATTTGGTCGAAAATCATCTAACTGATATATATATATATATATATATATATATATATATATATATATATATATATATATATATATAGAGAGAGAGAGAGAGAGAGAGAGAGAGAGAGAGAGAAAGACTTAATCATTGGAATCAAGGTGACAAAAACAGGACAATAAAGTATGAGATATAGATGCAAAACTGTGAAAATGATCAAACATCACATCTAAGTTCTCCCTAGTATTACATTATAATTAAATTCTGAATAAATTAAAAGAAAACATAGAAGGAAATAATCCTCAATCTAAACAGAATTTAAGAAAAAAAACAATAACTCACTAATCTAATCTATTATCAATCTATCAAAAATGAAGTACCTAGAAATTCCAAGTTTAACCTTTTGTTAAAATGTTATAACTTTTCTAATTCCAGGGATAAAAAAGACTAATCAACGTTATGCTGCTACCACATTCATTTCGCAATTAATTATGTTGATGTATCATTCATTATTATATATGATTTTCTTTCTCCACCAAGTCAAAACTCTTTCTTTTCCACTCCCTCTATCCTCATTCTCTAACGTTTTTCTGCAGGTAAAATGTTCACCTTCCCTTGATTTTTCATCATCAAGTTTTATTATTCCTCTGCGTCAAGTATAATGTTAACCTTCCCCCATTATCGCGCTGAAGAAGTTCTCGGTTGTGACTGGTATGCTTCATTCCAATTTCTTCGATCTGAGTCATAGTTTACGATTCAATCTTTCCTTTTCTCGGTTTTTTATTGCAATCTTCATATTGTGATTTCGATTTGGATTTGGATTTTGTTTTTCGGTGTTGCATTGAAATTAGGGTAAATTGATTTTCACTTGGTAAGCTGTTAAACACCACTTCTCTTGATCTGATTATTTACAATTTTTAAATATTTCAGAGGGTTAGTGCTGGGAATTTCTCTTACAGTTTGCAGAAGAGAAGAAAAAGCTGACCATGAAAGGTATATATCTCTATTCATTAACTTATCTATTTTGTTGTCTCTAATTGTTTTTCGTTTTATTGTGAATGGTATATTTTGGTTTTTCTCTGATTGTGTTCGTATACTGCCTATGTTTCTTATCAATTTAATTTTGTTTATTTGCTTTGTGTAGATGGTGCAGTTATATAGAAACATGTGAGAACTTGAAGCTTGGATAGGAATGGACAGGGAGGATTCAACTATCAGTTATGGGATCAAGTTTCGATTTTCATTTATTCAATTTAAATTTGATGATTCAGGATTTTCAAATCAGACTGTTATGATTTATTATAGGTATGGTTTCATTTTTTATTTTAAACTGATGATTATATGGTTTGTTTATATGTCCACATGGAGGATTATACTTTTACTTTTTTTTTTCATTGATTTAGTTGTGATTTGTTTACACAGAAAAATCCAGAATAAATCCAATTGGACTATGATCCAATTTTATGGAGGAAGAAAGTCTATTGAAGACAAGAGATTGAAACTTACACTTGGAGATAAGAGTTTTCTCTTGGCGTTATCCTCATATATGAGATCTCATATTTGTTTCATGAAATAATTTATTTATGGTTTGTGTTAATGTTTATTTGATTCTTATCACTGACATCATTTGCTTATGCTTTATGCATTTTTTTATCAGGGCGTTTTCTGTGTTGTGTTTTTGATGTTGTTGTTATATATAGTTGTGAGATGTTGAATAGTATTTGGTGTTGTTTTGAGTTGTTGAGTTTGTTGATATTTATAATGTTTTGAAGAATAAAATAGGTGTTTCATGGTTGTTGGTAGAGCGAGAAGAGTAATCTGCATTGAGAATACAATTCCCGTGTGACCTTTCATCTCAAAAGTTCCATTGAGCAGAGTAAGAGTCTATTTGGTAAGACAAAAAAAGAGCTTTTAGCTTTTAGCTTTTAGCTTTTCAGCTCGTATTAATAAAAAAAGCTCTGTTTGGTAACTCTATTTTATCTTTTAGCTTGTAGCTTTTTTACTAGCTTTTAGCTTTTTTTTCAAAAGCTAATTGAAGTAGCTTTTGAGCTTGTAGCTTTTAGCTTGTGAGTTTTTCTTCCATTAATACCCTTATTGTTTTAACTAAAATATATTATTACCCTCATTAATTAAAATGCCATTAATGTCATTTTGTATCTATCAGCTAATGAAACAGCTAATTTACCAAACATTCACATTAGCTTATCAACTATCAGCTACCAGCTATCAGCTACCAGCTAAAAGCTACCAGCTACCAGCTATCAGCTAGTTTTACCAAACAGAGCCTAAATCTGAATTGAGAATACAATATCAAATGGATTTTCAATTTTCAAAGTGTCTCTTGAGTTGCAGTGTAATTGATTTCTCTTTGAAAAATGGAATGCTATTTTTTAATTCTGCACAATTTATGTGTTTTGCAATTATGAGTAATGGTAAAAAAGAATGATTTAATGGGGTAAAAGAGTTAAAAGGGTGTATTAATGATGATAATGTTGTATATTATATTATTTTCATGGCAATGATAAATCAAATTAGTTAATTGACCATAAATTTTTTGTATACATTTATTATATTTTATAATATAAGAAATATTTATTAATTGTAAATTTTCTCAAAAAAATTATTTTTTAATTATTATTATAATATGTTAATTATATGCATTAACTTTTCGGATATTATACAAGTGAATTATTTTTTTTAACATCTTTAATTATATATCTTTATCATTATATGTATTTAATGATATATAAAAAATATAATCCAAATTATAAAATTCCATTATATTTATTATTTAATTCCTAAAGTATGCAAAGTAAATAAATAGTTTTTAATTATACCATAAATATTCTTTATATGAAATTCTTGGTATTAGTATTTAATAATTTAATACGGTTGAATAAATTCAAAGACGGACTCTGCTACGATTTTATTGAAAAAAATTATATCATCTTAAAATATTTAATTCATATATGTATTAATATAAAAAAATTTATACTTCAAACAACTTTTTATTTTTCAATTTTTTTCTTTCCAATATATAAAAATCTAATTAAAAAGAAAATAAAATTGACAAGTTAATTCTTATAAGGTAAACTCTTTAATTAATGAGATGCAATTTTATTTTATTTTTTAAAATTTATTTTGACAATATTATTTTGTTTCTAAAGGGAGCAAAAGGGATGCTCCACT
This sequence comes from Vicia villosa, assembly GCF_029867415.1. NCBI lineage: Eukaryota > Viridiplantae > Streptophyta > Magnoliopsida > Fabales > Fabaceae > Vicia > Vicia villosa. The sequence continues at coordinate 51,245,837 of NC_081181.1, read as the reverse complement.
CCAATACAAAGAGATTACAAGACAAAACACAAAAGAGATTGGGTATTCCAACCATAAAAGTTACACAACGGCACCTTCTTATAAAAAGAACCTAGCCAATTCCATGAAATGATAACAATCTACGACATGCACTCTATAAAACTAAAGGATTCATCTTTGAAGATAATAGCGTTACGCTTAATCCACAAGGTCCAAATCGTAGCTAGCCAAACCACCGACAAGTTAACTCTCTTAGAAGGACAATTAATCTTTGCACAATTATAGAAGAATTCTATAAAGTCCTCTAAAGACAAAAAATCCCCGACTCCAAGCCACATATAAACACGACGCCAAATTCTAAGCGTCACTTCACAATCCGAAAAAAGATGCACAAGGGATTCTTCCTCCGACGAGCAAAGAACGCATTAAGATTCACTTCCCTCAATCAAAATACCCCGACTCACCAAAATATCTCTAGTAGCAATACGATTGTGAATAAATCTCCAACAAAAGAAAAGGATTTTAGAAGGTACCTTGACTTTCCAAAGATGAGAAAGAGCCCTAACCTTATCCACATTCAACGACGGACCCGACAGCTTAACTTTGAAAAAATCATAACAAGACTTAACCGAGTAAATCCGTCCGAAGCCAATCTCCAATTAAAAGTATCAGGTTCATCCTTATTCAAAACCTGAAGAAGAAGCAACTCCCGGAAAGCCAAGAAAACTGGCTGCACAGCAGCTCTGCCGGAATCAGCTGCAGCTGGAGCTGCTTCTCCACCTCCCTGCGCTGACAACCTCCCTGTCCATGGGCCAGCAGCACCGACAGTATCCCCTTCCACCCCGTATCCGTTCTCCGCCACTGCATTAGCTGCACTACCAGCCACAAAGAGATTAGGCAGAGACCAACTCCAGCAATTGTTCACAAAAGAACCTGCAGAGGAAATAGGTTGAGCATGATTGAGGGCCATAGAAAACAGAGAAGGGTAACATTTCATTAAAGAATGTTGTCCGGTCAAATTCGCATACCACAGAGGGGTTGAAGCCCCATTACCCACACTAACATGTAAAGCACTAGTAAAATTGTCCAAGAGAAGATTATCATAATTGTCCGAAGTAATTAAATCTCCCCACCAAATAGAATCTTTTTTATGCACCACCGATAAATCTCCTACCAAAACCTTAAGCTTAATGTTACCGTACCGCACTTCTAAAAGATCTCGCCAAACCGCATCTTTATCCGTAATGATACGCCATTTCCATTTACTTAGCGAAGCCACATTCATGATCTCCATATTTTTAACACCCAAACCACCTTCTTCCCGGGGTTTACAAACTGTATCCCAAATCACCCAATTAATAGAACGTTTTAGCTCTCCACCTCCCCAAAGGAACTTGCGTTGAATCGAACACACCTCATTCAAAACCTTCTTTGGAGCCTTATAAAAAGAAAGCGTATAGATCGGTAAAGCATTGATAACCGAATTTATTAAAACAACCCTCCCCGCCCTGCTAAGGTTAGATCCTTTCCAAACCGATAATTTATTTTTGAACATCAAAGTAAAATTACTCCACATTGATAGTTTCCTCAGATTATCTCCCACCCTAACACCGAGAAATTTGAAAGGTAACAACCCTACCTTGCAAGAGAGGAAACTAGTCGCGGCTTCCATGAACCAATCTCCGGAGTTAACCCCATACAAATTACTCTTATGGAAGTTAATCCGCATTCCCGACATCATCTCAAAACCTCTAAATATTTCTTTTAAGCTCCACAAGTTAGCCAAATCACACTCGGCAAAAATCAAGGTATCGTCCGCAAATTGAAGCAAGTCCACCTCCTTATCACCACTAATCTTAAAACCACGGAACTCTCCCAACTCTTTGGATTTTTTTCATAAGCACCGTAAGAACTTCCATCACTACAACAAACACAAAAGGAGACAAATGATCTCCTTGACAAAGACCTTTCTCCACCACAAAGTCTTTAGTAGCACTCCCGTTAACAAGAACCGACATCGAATTGGTGAAGATACTACTATCCATCCATCTCATCCATCTCTTACCAAACCCCATTCTCTTAAAAACATATCTAGTAAAATTCTAACTTACTCTACCATAAGCCTTCTCAAAATCTACTTTCAAAACCATACAACTCCGCCGCTCTCTTTTAGCTAAATCTAGCACCTCATTAGCAATAAGGACACCATCCGAAATATTTCTACCCGGTATAAAAGCCGTTTGATTTTTCGAGACCAATTTGCCCACCACACACCTAAGCCTAGCTGCCAACAACTTAGCCAAAATCTTATACAAGCTTCCCACCAAACAAATAAGACGAAATTCCTTCAAAGATTGAGGATTCTTGACTTTTGGAACAAGAGTAATAAAAGATGAAGTACAAGCTTTGGTTAGTTTTCCTTTTTCATGAAAATCCATAAAACACTTATACACGTCCTCCTTCACCACCTCCCAATTTAACTTAAAGAAATCCAACGAATACCCATCCGGACCGGGACTTTTATTACCATCACAAGACCAAACCGCCTCCTTGATTTCTTCTTCGAAAAACTCTCTCTCCAACCAATTCTCCTCACTCTCCTCCAACCTCTTAAAACAAAGGCCTTCCGGAACCGGTCTAACAAAGTCTTCTTCTTTAAAGAAATTTTGAAAATAACCACGAATCTCCTCTTTAATATTAGCAACTCCTTCAACTCTACCATCATCTCCTTCTAAAGAAGTAATTGAATTACGTCTTTGTCTCTCCTTTAAAGAGTTATGAAAAAATCTAGTGTTCCTATCCCCCTCTTTCAACCAAAGATTGCGAGACTTAAGTCTAAGCATTCACTCTTTGATATTCATACCGTTCCGAAGATCATAGGTTGCATTCCTTCTATCTTGAACCGCCTCGTCATTGTTACCACCTATATTATCCTCTATCTCCTTATCCAAGACATTAATACCATCCCTTGCCTCCTCCATCTTTAGATCAACCCAACCAAAAACCTCCTTATTCCACCCTTTGAGATTCTCTTTGAAGCTTTTCAACTTCTCGTATAGCACAAAATCACCCCTTCCCGAAACAACCAACTTCTTCCATTCTACTTCCACAAACTCCTTAAAACCTTCATGTTTAAACCAAGCAATATTAAACCTAAACGGTTTTGGACCCCAATCAAGCTTTCCCACACCTAACCGAATAGGAAAGTGATTCGAAAAATCTCTTTTATCAATCCGTTGATCACAAACCTCCCACTCCTCTATGAACTTTTTTGATAGAAGAAATCTATCAATTCTACTCAAAGCTTTGCCATTATCTTTAAACCACGTGAATTTACCTCCAACACAATTTAAGTCGACCAACTCCATTTGATTCACAAAACACCTAAACTCCTCCATGCCTTTAGAAAACCGAGGAACTCCCTCTCCTACTCTTTCTTCCTTCCTCAAAACTTCGTTGAAATCGCCCACCACACACCACTCTTCACCCCCTAGATCTTTTTAAAGAAATAAGAGAATTCCAAGTTATAAGCCTCTCCGCCCTATTACACGCCGCATAGATATTAACCAAATTGTACCCTACACCCTTCCAATCAATGTTTATCCCAACAAACCCTTTGCCCACAAAACTGTAATTTAAAGAGAGAGATCCTCTCCTCCACAGAATCACCATTCCCCCCGCCGCTCCGATAGAATTACACGCAGTCCACTCGACATCCTTTGAACCCCAAAAGTCACAAGCATGGGACTCATTAAAAATAGGTAACTTAGTCTCTTGAAGAAAACAAACATCAATATTATTAGAATGAATTAAGAAGCTGACTCTCTTTATTTTGGGCGACAAACCTCCTCCCCTAATGTTATAAGAAAGCAGATTCATGGAACAGTAAAAATTTCCGCCTTCTCACCACTGACACCCTCCTTGTCCCTCAGCTCCATTGCATTAATTAAGTTAACAACCTCAGGAACCTTCCTGGAACTAACAACACCCAATCCAGAAATAGAGTTCCACACCCTATGTCCAATCTCTGACTTCCCTCTTAATCTATCATTGCAACGAACAATATCTGAATCAACTTGAGTTTCAGAAGAAAAATACTCACCAGAAGAAATCGTATCCTCAGAAGAACAAGCAGATGAACCTCTGACGTTCGCCTCCTTAAAAGAAGCCTTTCTGGGTGCAATACACGCGAAATAAGAAGGAGACGCAGCCACTTTCTCCCCCAAATCAGCAACCTTCTTTAATTTTAATGCCTTTTTCTTATTCTGCCGGGGTGAAGTTCTTTTTGTTTTTGTCAACAAGTCTCTGCAAGCCTTATCAAAAGAAACATGCCCACAAAGCTCCTTCTGGCCCAACTCGTCCAAAGCTCCTACTGGCCCACTATCCCCTATTAAATTAACTAGTCCATTAACTTTAAAAGGGCACACATTGGATAAAACATGTACATTCGAATCCCCCACTCTACTAACTTCTTCACTAATCAAATCCTCATTAAATGCTTTGGACATGTGTGCCTCAGAAGACTCACAATTATCCCTATCAAAAGAGTCAAAAACCACCTTTTTCTCATTAGACTGATATTCTAACCTTTTTGATGAAAGGGTGCTACTGACACCTAGGTCTCCCTCTGCAGCGGAAAAACTAGCCTCAACCGTCCCATCACCGCTACCTGCCTTTGACAATCCATTCTCCGCCGCATACTCCTCCCCTACATCCTTCGCGACAAAAACATCCTCCTCCGACTGAGAAGATGAATCTGAATCAAACTCATCCCTTACCCACGATACAGTCTTCTTGGGATTTAACAGAAAGCAGTCTTCCAAGATAGAGATGGAGAAGACCAAACCTTCAATCTCTAAGTTAACACTATCTTCCACCATTCTAGAGAAACTGATCCTAATGCAAATTCGGGCAACATCCATTCTAGACTTTAGAGATGTGCCTTCATCACACTTGACAAAATAACCAAAAAGGTCTACTATCAACTTGAATAATTTCTCCTCCCATGCATAGCAAGGAACACCTATGATCTTGATCCAAGCCAACCTCTCTTTATCCACATCAAACGGATTCCAAGGGTTAATATAACAGAACCATAGCTCCCACCAAGCTTTTCTCTCCGAAATGAACACTTCGACCTCACCCTCTATCAGATCCTCCAACAAACAGAGATTAGGCCCCAGATACGTGACTCTGATAGAAAAAATGCCTTCTTCCAAAAAATATTTTTAAGGTCTACATCTGCACCTGGGTTTTTGATAACACCTGTATACGCCCTTCTATACTGATTGATGACTTCGTCACTGGGAGTAAAAACCAATGACTTTGACACTTCTTTGGGGACCCTGTTAGGCAACTTGTTTTGTAGAACATCAGCGAAGGGTCTACCCTGGCTACCACAACCTACCAGATTACTATGCCAAGTACCCTTCTTCACACTTGACGGTTCTCCCTTAAACTTTGTTCTATCCTTCTGATCAGAGCTCAACTGCACTTGACTAGGTCTTCTGAATCTCGGCAAGTTAACATGCAGCTTCCTACCATCAAGAAACATATTGTCCAGTTTGATCTCAAGGGATTTTTCATCTAACACGTTAGCAAACCGCACAAAACCATACCTCCTGCCATATTTATCCTTTTAAGGAGGAATCACAAACTCCACAATGTCTCCAAAATCTTTGAACTCGTAATACAAGTCATTCGCTCTCCATCATACACCGAACTCATACACAAAATAGGATACGACGGAAACTCCTTCCTTCACCTCCATCTTCCCCTAACCTCCATTAGCGATATCCCAGCTAGGAGACGACTTCCTACTATAATCCACCTTCCTCCAAGCACCAGCACCGACATAACCTTTAGGAGCCATACAAGAGAACTCCACTGAAAGCGAACTCAAAAAACAAAAGAAACGAGAGAAGCTAGAGAGAAGGCAGAGAACCAAGAACTTTCTCTCTCTTCATACGTTTCTATAAAAAATGATTCAATCTATTAAGTATGGTTTTGTTTTATGGATTTTTTATTAAAAAAATCACATATTAGGGTCATATATTTTTATTTCAAATTTAGAATAACAAGAAATATTTCTTTAATTTTTAAAATTAATTTTATATAAATAATAAATATTTTTAAAGAATTCATCTTATTAGTAGCATTATTATCATTATAAATGTCTTATGAAATTATATTTCATATGAGTACTTATTATTTATACCTTAGTAAATATTTTTTAAAAAATTAATGATAATATTTTCATAACTTTTAATATTTTTTTCTAAATAAATTAATAATAGTATACTTTTTTCTTAATTATTCTAAAAATATATTATTTCCTTAATCTTTACGTCTATTAATTTTTTACATAACCAAAAATGAACAGTGCTTTTTTAACTATTTTGAATTATTAAAATAATATATAATATAATAATTATTCTATTTAATGTTATTTTAATTCAATTCAATATAACATATCAGGATGTGTTGATGTGCATAAGGTATATCCTTATGCACAGTGCATAAATATTCAAATATTGTTTATATTATTCAAAGTATTATATTTATTACTCAAAATAATATACAGATTACTCAGAATAGTATAAATATTACTCAGAACAATGAATATATTACTCAAAATAGTTAAAATTTGATATTACTCAGAATGGTTTAAATATTACTCAGAATAGTATACTCATTACTCACAATTAATAATTACTCATAATTAATAGATGTGTACAAATAATGCATATATTATTCTTGGATTATGATATTATTACTCGTTTCTAACTAAAATGTTACTCGGAACAATTTAAATATTACTCGTATGAGACTTATGCACAGTGCATAAGGATATACCTTATGCGCATCAACCTGACCCTAACATATCTATTAGAAAATATGTGAAAATGATTTTTTTAAGTATTCATTTAGAATTGAAATTTAACGGGAGTTGTCATATATATGGTAGGTTTGGAAAAAATGTAAATATGATACAATAAGAAGGATTTTAAACTGATTTTGTACGGGAAGCAGTTATAAATTTTAGGTTTAGAAAAATTGACTAATATCTAAAACGTAATGTTATTTGAATAAGAAAAATGATTTTATTTAAATTTATAGTTTTAAAATTAACTTATCTGGATTCAACTTTGTTTTGTTACACGAAATTCTTGGTATTAGTATTTAATAATTTAATACGGCCAGATAAATTCAAAGACAGACTCTGCTACGATTTTATTGAAAAAACCTATATTATCTTAAAATATTTAATTCATATATGTATTAATTTTAAAAAAATTATGCATCACACAATTTTTTATTTTTCTATTGACCATTAAATATAAAATTAGTCTTTTCGACTTTTTTTTTCCAATACATAGAAAATTAATTAAAAAGAAAATAAAATTGACAGGTTAATTTCTTTAAGGTAAACTCTTTAATTAATGAGATACAATTTTATTTTATTTTTTAAAATTTGTTTAGACAATATTATTTTGTTTCTATAAAAAAAATATTCAATCTATTAATATGGTTTTGTTTTCTATATTTTTTTTAATAAAAAAATCACATATTAAGGTAGTATATTTTTATTTCATATTTAATAAATAATAAAAAATATTTCATATGTGAAAATGATTTTTTTAAGTATTCATTCAGAATTGAAATTTGATAGGGAGATGTCATATATTGTAGGTTTGTAAAAATTGTAAATATGATATAATAAGAAGAATTTAAACTGATATTTGATGGGAAATTGTTATAATTTTAGGTTTGGAAAAATTGACTAATATCTAAAAATTTATATTATTTGAATTGGAAAAATGATTTTATTCAAATATGTAGTTTCAAAATTATTTCATCTTTATTCAGCTTAGTTTTGTTAATTCATCTGGATTCATGTAAACGTATCAATGTGATACCAACTGTAGACGGTTTATTTTAATGTCAATCTTTTAAATATTTCTCTAGCTAGTGTTTTATATAATTGAAGCTAGAGAATCGGTTGTACGATTAATAGTACGTGTGAATCAATGCTTAAAAGTTGGTGTGTATTGTTAATATATATTTGTAACTATGTCAATGTTAATCAATTGAAGAATGAATTCAAACTTTACCAATGATGATTTGGTAGACATGTGATGTGAACTCAGACGAGACCCGTGCGATAGTACGGATTTCTTACTGGTATCATTTTAAAAATGAATTATAGTAATTATACCTTTTCAACCAATAAAACCCAAACACAATTATTCATATATTAAAAGTCTGGCACAAATAGTACCAATTCTTATCCATTTTGGTTATGAAGAAACAAATCCATCAACGAAGTAATGAGTTTTGAACTTTAATATCTTCGAAACATCTTAAACAAAACAAACACTAGTCCAGTTGTTATTATTTATCTGACCACTTTGATAAACGTAATTTTGCTTTCTCTGCCTGCAATTTTAGTCAAAATAAATAAATAAATAAAATTGGATGGTCCAAATTCAAAACCAATTTTATAAGTAAAAAACTAAAAAAAAAAAACTGTATTAATTAATTTTACACTAACATACATGTCCTTTAAAAACTCAAATTAAAAAGAAGAGAAAAAGATACTAGATATAGTTACCTCTTTCTCCCAATTACACCTAAGTGTAATCCAACACAATATTATTGTCTGAGTTGCTGATCCTCCAAAAATCATCCCTGCCCAGATTCCCTGATTGTTCAATTTCAGAACCATTAGTTCACATTCTAGCAAATTATTAAATTCAAAATTTTATAAATAGTAAAAAAAGTAAAGAAATTAAACATACCATAACTCCTTGGTTGAAGTACCAACCCATTAAAAATCCAAGAGGAATCCCAATAATATAGTAGCAACCCAAGTTTATGTATGCCACATATGATTGCCACCCTGATCCCACAGCCACTCCTAAAATTATGAGACAATCATAATTGTTAAATTAACAAAAATATTATATTTAATTTAAATATATAAAAATGATTGATTGTAATTTAGTGACAATAATACCTGATAGAACTGGTTGAATACTATTAAGGAGAATTGTGAAGGCTAATAAAAGAGAAAGATTGTCTACTTCATCAAGAACAGGTTTACTAGTAGAAAATATGAAGCCAATTTTCTTGTGCAATGCCACAATCAATACCCAAAAGAAAAGTCCTATTGCTAATGATGTCAACATAGCCACTATAGTAGCAAATTTTGCTCCTTTCCCATTTCCAGCTCCAAGCTCATTTGCAACCCTCACTCTGCATGTATATTGTATTGTAACTCACATTATTATTACCTATTTTTAATAAACAAAATAAATAAAAAAATAATTATTTAAGCACAATATGTGCCTAAGAGAAAAAGAAGAAGAAAAAGACCATGAAACAAAATTTAAAAAAAAAAGACGCAGAAAATAGTTATGAAGAAGCTGCCATGGAAGAAAATTGTTGTCTCATGAGGGATGTAAAAGCTGCAAATTTGGCGTCAATACTTTTATCATTGTTAGTATCCAACTCACCCAACTTTAAGGAAATGTTTTTGATTGCTAGTTTTCATGATCATTTCAAGGTTGTGGCTATGGGTGAGAATCAATTCATCAAGACGCTGATTTGTAGCTTGAATAACATTATCAAAGTTTTTCAGGAGTGAAGTTTGTGGAATTAGGATGCATTTAGTAAGGAGATGAAAGCACCAATGATAGTGAGTTCTAAGCTACCAAAGAAAATTGGGGTTTAACCATAAAAGTAAGGAAGAAAAATAAAAACATAAAACATTATAACATATTTATCCATTAATGTCACATTTTATACTTTATATACTAAGTAAGTCTTAATGACTCTAAAAGTTAATGGACCCAAAGTCCAATGGAAGAAATTTAAATTATAATTGTGTACTTATAAAAAATTACATAATGCATGGAACCCCTATGCTGATAGGGGTCGCTAGAGACCATAGTAATTTTTAGTGGTTTAGGGCTTGCTCACGATGGTGAGAAACCATGTTCAGTGATGTTTTGGCTATTGAGAAAGCGAACTCACGTGAGGTGAGAAGCTTTGTATATTTTGAGTATTTGTGTATGTTATAATTTATTCTTTCTCGCTACGGGCGAGGTATTTATATATACTTTTGGGCCTAGATTTAGGGGACTCCTAAGAAGTGGTAATCGCTCCACCTTGACTTGGGGAGTTGTTGGCGACCTACTTCTTAGAGAGTCATAGGCATGACATTGCACATACAACTATCAACTAAGTAAATGTCATTATCCATGTTCCTCTTAGGGCGCGAACCTTGCTACGTGAGAGTTATGCTTCAGGCAACTCATTGTGAGGTTAGCGCCTAGTGAAGGCAAAACATGTACCGCCCCATTTGTGGGCCCTCACAAATATATCACTATACAATCACTTATGCATGAGGGATTGTAAAGGGGAAAATGTTTTAAGCTTATCATTTCTTTCAGGAGAACCCTGTAGTTAGGGAAGAGTCCCTCATTTAAAGGTGAGTCCTTCTATTGGGGGTAAGTCATCATCCCACTGTCAGGTGTCTTCTAAGTAGCTTGTGTGTTAGTTGAGGGATGTCAAACACCAGTCATGTTATTTGGAGATGTCAAAATGTTAGTCAGTTATGAAAGCTTGGTCGTTCAGTGGGAAAGAAGCATGTGTGACATTTAATGTTGTTCATGATGATTTTTTCGAGGAAACCCATTCTAGTTTATTTCCTCACACATGTCCCTAATGCATGGAACCTTTTCCACTTCGTGCAACATATGTGCCATTAGGTGGGAATGTTGCTTGAGTTATTGATTTTTCCCTATAAATTTCCAGGGATTATGTATCGGGAAAACCTCCTCTTCCTTCCCTTTTAGAATTTCCATTTTGTTTAATCGAAGAAAATTCCTAGGCGTTGGAGTGTTTCTTTGGGTTTGGATCGGAGTAAAGGAGATTATGAGCTTCGTCATTCTCTCAAGGATCCAAACACTAGAGTTTTTAGCCTCTTCCCTCTCTTTAGAAACTAATGGCTAGGAAGAACGCCAAATATGTTCATGTTTGAGACATTGCATCTCTATATTCAAGCTCTAACATGGGTGGTTCGTCTGCTCCTTATTTTTACTTGCATATTCCTTTCATTCATGAGTTAGGGGTTCTAATTCCCTTTACGCCTTTTGAGACAGAATTCTTGGCGAACGTTAATGTTTCCCCTTCCCATTTGACGCCTAATATGTGGAGCATTCTCAGGGCTTTCGAGATCATCTCTTGTAATCTAGGTGTCACCCATACTCTAGAGACATTCCTTTCTTTTCATGGTGTAGAAATCCTCCTTATCTGTGGGTGGATAACTTTACGCTCTTTTTCAGGTAGACATTTATTGTAACATTAAATGGAGCCTTATGAGAATTAAAAAGATAAATTCATACAAGTTAGTGGGTAAGAAGACACCTCTTTGGTGACCATAAAGGCGACAAATTCCTTTCGCTTCCCTTTGTCATGGACAAAGGATCATTAACTCACCAAAGAGATAGACTCCATCACCCCTCCTTGAATGAGAGGTGATCCATATTTTAAATTTCTTCCAGCTTATGAGCTCTCACACTCTAATTACCCTCGACCGATAGAGAAGTACATGAGTAATATTTGTGATAAGAAAAAAAACCTTCTGACTTGATTCCCTATTTATTTTTTATATGTTTTAACACCATATTTTTACAGGGGACATGTCTAGAATCTCGCTCGAGGAGAGGAGAGACACTTGGTTCAAATTCAAGCTAAACAACAACCAACAACAATGCCCCTCCCTTCCCCAGGGAATTAACGGCGGATGGTAAAAACGGTAGGGTGAGACATCTCATGATGGAGAGGCTCTCCCTCCAAAGATTCAAAGGAAGAAGAAGGGTCATTCGGGTCCCTTAGGAGGCCACTGGACAACCAATGGAGGAGGAAAAATAGGTGGAGGACTTGTCCCCACAATGGGAGATATCTTCTATCCGAAACTAGATTTAAATTGGATAGACCTATTCAAGATTTTTCAGAATGGTCAGCTAGTGGTCTACGAGTAAATCTCCTGACCAATCCCCTACACCTTGCCCATTTTTTTTATTGTGTTCCTTTCTAGTGAATTTATAATAACTTAGTTTTTTTATTGCATTTGGATGCTATCCATATTTCTACAAGCCCATTTTTTACTTATAATCTATTCTCAGCTCTAACCAGGGTGAAAAGATCCCTCGTAGGGACTCATAATTCTTGATCACCTCAAAGGGTGGCATGGATCGCTCTACGGGGATTCAAAAATTTTGATTGCCTCAAAAGGCGTAATCACCTCCAAGGGAAGCAAGGATATCTCATAGGAATCTAGCATTCTAATAGTCTCAAAGGACAAAAAGTGTCCCTCGTAGGGATCCGACATTTTAATTGCCTCAAAGGGTGACCATGATCCCTCGCGGGGATCGAGCGGTTTCCTTCGGCTTCCTTAGGTTTCCTATAAAGAAAAAATGGGAGACAATAATACAAATATTTTAGAGATAATAAAATCAAAATACTCATTGAAAACCATTTCCCCTCTTGAGGCGCAAAGGGAAAAAATGTGTCTCCAGAAAAACATCTTGTCCTTGCAAGCGGCATAGATGCAATACTTTCCTAATAAAAAGTAATAACAATCGAAACAAACAAACAATGATAAAGTAAGAAGGCATCAATGGGCCTTCTCACTGAGGCTACAATCTCATACCTTCTAGTTCTTCTTGGGGGGGGGGGGATTCTACATCTTGGAGGCCAACTTCTGGGGGTTTGATTCCTGAACCGACCTTCTTTATATTCACGGCTATAGTTCAAACTTCTTCATCTTGAGACTATCTATATAACATTTTATGGCGATTTCCTGATCTCCTTGGATGACTCCAACCCGCCCGTTAGAGCGGGTATTTCATGCACAAATATAAAGTAGCCAAGGCGACGCCCAACTTATTAAAAGCTAGTTGCCTTATAATCATATTATAAGAGGAGGGGGAGTCTATAACTAGATACCTGACCTTGATCTCATTGTCTTGTTGTTCTCTCACTCCAAAGGTGGTCTTAATCATTATGTAGGCTTTCGCTTGTATGGGTCAAGGAGGAGCCTCTTAAATGCATCCCAATAAAGGATATCTACATAATTCCTTTGACTTACCAGAACTCTTATGATTTCCAAATCACCGCACCTCATAATGATGACCATGAGATCGTCATTATGGAGATGGATACTTGTTACATCCTTTTCTAAAAAGGAGATCTCGACCTATGGCGTCTTGGTCTCACCTTTCTTCAGCTCCTTGGGGAGATCCTCTATATTTAATACTTGGCAGGCATATCTTTTCCGGGCAGGGCTAGTCTTTCTACCCCTAGCAAATCCTCCTACAATAGTATCAAGCATATGGCATACAACTCTGTCTCCCTCTATTTTGGATGGCTTCGTTACCTTTATAGGAAGAGGCTTCCATCATCGTCCTGCTCGCAGGATTTTGACCCACATGACTCTTGGGAGGGGTCTCCTTTGGCATACTTTGTAAGGCGACCTTCCTAGATCAACAACTCTATCTCCTTCTTGAGTTGGTAGAAGTCTTTTGTGTGCTGTCCTTTAAATTTATGAATCTTACATAATCTTCCAGGCTCGGGTTCTATAACACATGTTTTTTAGGTTAGAGGCGTTAGGATATCATACAAATAGATAACCTTCTGCCATATGTGTTCACGACGAGTGTTCAGGAGCGTAAAGTTCTCCACAACCTTCTTCCTGGCGTTACTTTCTGCCCTTTATGCAGAATTCCTCCCTCGTGACCACCTCTGCTAACGAAGATGCTAGCCTTTAGGCAAGATAATCATTGTAGTTCCCCGCTTTAAGACTATTCCAAAATGCCCCAAGAAAATTTATTGGTTTGGGAGGATGATTCTTATGGTGGCTTCATTAAAATGGACGAGATATCCCCTCAGTGACTCTGAGGGGTGTTGTCAGATGTTAAATAGATTCGTGGTGGACATCTTCCTGTGTCGACTAGCTACAAACTGATACACGATTTTCTTCACTAGCTCCTGTAGCTAGAGATGGAAGCCCGCGGTAGGTCCATATACTATCGTAAGGTCGCATCTCTAAAAGTGTCATATAATATCTTGCATATTAGAGAGTCTGGCGCTTCGATGATGATCATTTGTATGTTGATGGGGGCGACATGCTCGTAGGGATCGCTGCGGCCATCGAACTTTGCCAAGGAATGAGGTTTGAAACCTTTGGGAATAAGTGCTTCCCATATTTCATTTGAAAGTGGCTGGGGGGTCCAACACTTCCATCTCTTTTGTGGGAGTAGCCTTATGTTGGTGTTGTTGGATGTTGTAGAAATTTTTCTCTAGACTTAAATTATGGCGGCACAGTTCTTCCATAACAACACTCATTTCTGCCACAACGTTGGGATCACTGGTACATTAGATATCCTCTTGTGGGGGAGGGGTATTTTTCCCTCCTAACAACTATGATTGCATACAATTAAGGCTAGAGGCGGAGAGTTTAGTAAGTCTAGGAATAGTAATGATAATGGAAGGTGTGACTTATGTTAGTTTTACTAGAGCCTCATGGTGGAAGCCACTGTACTTGTCAAAAAGTACATAATGTGTGACACCCTTATGTTGGTAGGGGTGGCCAAGGCCTTAGTGATTTTTGGTGGTTTAGGACTTGCTCATGGTGGTGAGAAATCCTCTTCGGTGGTGTTTTAGCAATGGAGAGAGTGAACTCACGTGAGGTGAGAAGCTATGTATCTTTAGGATATTTTGTGCAGATTATGAGTTATCCTTCCTTGTTCTAGAGATGAGGTATTTATAGAGGCTTTTGGGCCTAGATTTATGAGACTCCTAAAAAATGGTAACCTTTCCATGTTGACTAGGGGAGCTGTTGACTGCCTACTTCTTAGAAAGTCATGGACATGACTTCACACAAGCAGTTATATACTAAATAAATGTCATTATCCATATTCTCTTTAGGGCGAGACCCCTGCTACATGAGGGTTATGCTTCGGGCGACACATTTTGGAGCAGACGCCTAATAAAAACAAAACATGTGTCGCCCAATTTGTGGGCCCTCAAATATATCTCTACAAATTGCAATAAAAATATAAGAAATACAATTAATATTTAGAGATATAATCACTCAATAAAAAAGACTTATGTATTATCTTCTATCTAATTTTATTGAAATTAAAATAAGACAAGCATGTTACCCTGTTGCAGCAAAGAATGACAATGGAATCATGAACTCCAAAGTATTTATATTCATACTGCAAAAAAAAAAACACATTATCGATCAGTACAAAATACATAAAACATCATGAAAAACTAAAAAAAAATCATAATTACAAAAATTGGTTTATTTTTAAGTAAAAATCATTTACCATTTACAATATTTTTAATTTATTATTTTCTCTAAAATACTTATCCAGAAAATTGTTTAAAAATAACGTAACAAATATAAAAGTTAAATAAAAATATTTTCTCAACTAATATATAAAAAAATATATAAAATTGGTAAATACATAATTTAGTAATATAAATATGGCATTTTACTATGGAAAAAAGTACACTCACTAGTAACTTAAATAAGAGTTATAGATATGTTTCATATAAATGCAAACTTCTTTTATTTTTAATATAATTATAAAATAAAATAATGAATTTTTTGTTAAACATTAATATAAAAAATAATTTATCCAATAAATATAAATTATTTTTTTAAAAAAATTATTGACTTATAAGTATTACCATTTATTTATATTAATATAAAAATATAGCTGAGTAGGGTTGAATTTTTTTTTTCAATAAGTAATGGTATTAATCACAAGAAGGATATAATCGACTACACTTTACCTCTTTATACACGATAGAGGTAAAGTGCTCCAAAGATGAAAATGACAGGACACAGAAAAAATATTAACTGAACAAAACCATTTCCAAGAGGCTAGCACTATTGCATTGAAACACTCATCAAAGTTGAAAATACTTCCGCTAAACAAAATCGCATTTCTCATTACCCAGATATTCCAAAAAACCGCCAACCATATAACCCCGACAGTTAATCTTTCCTATAAAACCTTAAATTTATCAAAGAAGAAAAAAAAGATCCCAATTCTACGTTTGTGAACGAAACCGATTCTCCAATTCACTCTCCTACTTTCTCCCAAAATTTACTCGTTATGGGGCACGAATCGAACAAACGATTAGAATTCTCATCCGCTCTAAAACAGAACACACAACAACAATCTCTATCCTCAACCAAAATCTCTCTTTTCTTTAATTGGTATCTAGTAGGATTTCTTTCCAAAATAAGTCTCCAAGCAAAAACTTCCACTTTTGATGGAGCCTTCACCTTTCACATAAAATTCAACTTTCTTAACTCAATAGCTTCCAACTATAACCCTCCACTCTTTTCCTTATTTTTAGTGCACAGGACTTGACTGAAAACCTTTCTTCCACGTTGACTGCCCATAAAAACTCGTCCTTGACATTCTCAACCATTTGAATCGAAATAAGCAAGTCTATCATGAACTGCACCACCAGAACATCATCCTCTTCCTCGTCGTAAAGCCAATCGTGAACATCCCAAACCCAATTAGAATTCTCCCAATGGCCAGATTCTACCACAGACATGAACGAAGTTACAGTTTTTGCATACAACTTGGGGAAAGCGTCATATAAGGTTTGATTCCCAATCCACCTGCTGAACCAGAATGAAGTTTTTTTTGCCATTCTTGACCCTGCACAAAAACAAGTCAGAAGCAGATATGCCCCTTGACCCGTCATAGTCATTTATCAGGATTATGTCGCGCCACCAAATGGAATCACCCTTAGATATTACTCTGCCATCGTTCATAAACATCTTTAATTCTGGATTGGAATACCTATACTTCAAAAAGTTGTACCACACTGTGTTTTCCTCTGTTGGAATCTTCCACTTCCACTTCATTAGAAGCGAGATAAAACGATAGAGAGTACAAAGGAATAACATTTAACACTAGATTAATTAGCACGACCCTCCCACCAATAGGCAAAAACCTCTCTCTCCATTTATCAAGCTTTTTCCTCACATCCCTAACCACTTCCTTTCATATTCCCAACTTCCTCGGGCTATCCCCCACCATAACTTCCAAGATTTTAAAAGGGAAATTCCCTACACCACAAGCTAGAAAAGTCGACGGTAACTATATAGATGTTACTCTTGAAGGCTATCACTTAAGTTTATACCATAGATGTTACTCTTGCGAAAAATTACTCTAAGACCTGAAATTAGTTCAAAACCACTCAATATAGCCTTCAATGTCCATAAATTTTGATTCCCTCCTTCACCAAAGATGACAGTGTCGTTCGCAAAGTGTAGAATATCCACTGAGTGATTTTCACCGAACTGAAAATCTTTGTAATCGCCCAACTCCACAACTCCCTCTATAAGACTAGTTAATCCTCCCATAACAATAACAAACAATAAAGGTGAGAGAGGGTCTCCTTGCCTTAAGCCACGTTTAGCCTTGAAATCATCTATACTGCTACCATTTACGATAATAGCCATAAAACTCGTAAAAATGCAAGCCTCAATCCACTTTAGCCACTTAGCACCAAATCTCATTCTCTTCAACACATATCTTAAGTAGTCCCAACTTACACAGTCGTAGGCTTTCTCGTAATCCACCCTCATCACCAAGCAACTTCTGCCTTCCCTCTTTGCCAAGTCCACTAACTCGTTGTCCATTAAGACTCCATCCAGAATGTTCCTATTCCTAATAAAAGCCGTCTGTTTAATTAATATCAGTCTCTCAATCACCTCTTTAAGTCTTCCTGCAAGAAGCTTTAATAAAATCTTGAGAAGACTCCCAACAAGACATATTGTACGATACTCCAAAAGAGATTGAGGATTGAGCATTTTCGGTATCAGAGAAATAAAAGAAGAACTGCAATCCTTTATCAAAATCTCCTTAGAATGAAAGTCAGATATGAACTTCATGACATTTTCCTTTACCGTCTCCCAATGATTCTTAAAGAATTCCAAAGTGAAACCGCATGGCCCCAGAGTTTTGTTACCGTTACAGTCTCAAACTACATCTTTAACCTCAGTTTCCGAGAATGGATACTCCAAACTAACAACAACATCATCCTCCAGCCTCTTGAAAAACTAATAACTTAAATTTATTTATCTCACATATCCCACTTGACCTACCTCAATCACTCCAATATATATTGCTAGTGTTAATTTCAGTTTTTTAGTTGATTCAAATAAAAAGAACTGGTTAAATATAATTTAAAAATACTTTTACATATTATTGATATAAATAATATTTATATTAAGAATCAATTAAAATCATGAAATGATCAAAATATTTAAATATAATTAAAAAAACTGTTAAAATTTTATATACAAATATTTGTGGTACCATGACAATGTTAAATATGTTTATCTAGATGCCACATAAAAATAAAATTCAATGTTTTTTTTGATAAAAAATCATACATATAAATTTACCATATGGACAATGCATCTACTGCAATATCTGCATTTGGTAGATTCCCAGTCATCAATATCAGAATTTTATAGTACCAACTCTCCAAACTGCAAACAAAACAAAAAAAAAGAAAAAAAAGAAAATTATAAAAAAAATTAAAAATTCTAGAAACATAACAAACATTGAATCTATTAATCAATCAAGAAAAAAAAGTAAAGTTACCATAGCATAACTCCAGAACCTGCTGAGAGTTTAAGAAATTCCCAAAGGCCTGAAAAAGCCTCCATAGAAAACCCTTTCCATGTCAAAGGACAACCTCCATAAACAGTATAAACAAACTGCCCAACCATTAGAAACCCCCAAGAGAAATTCAAAGTAGCAGCAGCTCCAATTACACCAAGCTGAAGCTTAAACACAAACAACCAGCTAACAAAAGTATGAATAAAAAACCCAATCAGAGAAACCCAAGCTATAGCGGCGGTTTTAAGCTGACACTGTAAGAACCTATTGAGAGGAAACTGAAACGCAAGTGAGAAATGTAACGGTATCATCCACATTGTAACTTCTCCGGATAATACCGCTACATCCTCTGGTTGTCCCAACGCTCTTAACAACGGCGTCGCGAAAAGAAACATTGGTAATAGAAGAATGCAGCAAATGAATAACACTATCCATGATCGTTGCATGTATACTCCTAACATATGATATTGTTTTGCACCAAATGCTTGTCCACATAGTGTTTCTAATCCACTCGCCATTCCCAACTGAAAAATCATAAACAAAATTAAATATAGTCATATAGAGATAACAAAATGAGTATATATTAAAATGGAACAGTGTTACGTAAATTTACCAAGAGTCCGAAATCGAAGCCAACAATAACATTAAGAGCGATGGAGATAGCAGCGAGTTCGAGGTCACCGAGATGGCCAGCGAAGATTTGAGTGATGACCATCATAGAAAAGGATGTAATGCGACTGAAAATTGCTGGACCTACTATATGCCATAGCTTCTTTGATTCGATCAAAACCTTTGTTGTGAGAGTTTGCGGTTCTTCATATTCTTCCTTTGGTGATAATAATGGAACATTTGCTTCTCCTAAGGGTGAAGATAGCTTTTTGTTTGACATAGAGTTGTTTGGTTTATGAAGGAAAAAAATAAAAAAGAGAAGAAGGAATGGTTGAGAGGTTGAAGTTCAATGGTGTAAGTAAAGTGTGGCTTTTAAAGAGATTTGGCATTTGTCTGATATTGAAATAAGGAAGTAATTTAATTTAATTTTTTAAAAGATAGGTGTCATTTTGCTCATTTTCCGTTTTGACATTTGACTAATGACTAATTATTTTTATTATTATATTATTATTATTAAATAAAGTTATTGATTTATATGTATTTGAGTAATTATTATTATAATATAAAAAAGTGAAATATAAGAACCGAAAGTGATAATTATAATATTAATTAAAATAAAGTATTAGAAACTATAATTAAAGGCACTTTAAAATTAAAAGTGTTTTAAAACTATTCTTTTAATAAGAAACGAGAAGGATAACAAAAGTTAATTTGTATTTCATCTAAAATATAAACTAGTGGGATATCGTGCCTTCGCACGGGTACTTGTGTGGTATGTATGTTTTTATCTTTAAAATATAAAAAAAATATAAAAAAAAAATTAAATTGTTTTACCAAAGTAGTTTATTATTTTTAAAATAAAAAAATATATAAAAATGAAATAAGAAAGAAAAAACAGAAAAATAAAATTACTTAACCAATAAAGTTTGTTATTTTTAAAGAAAAATATATTTTTGTTTATATTTAGAGCATACATATAATTTTTCTATTTATACAAACATTTGGATAAATTGTATATTTTTTTTTATGTAAATATTAAATTTATTTTGACATGATTTATTAAAATGTATATAAAATATATACAAATTAAGTAATCACGTCCCGTCAAAAAATATATATTTAGTAGAACAAATAAATGAAAAAATTAATTATTTATTTTGTTCGCGCGGTCGCAAAATATAGTTAAAAATAGTAAATAAATATAGTATAGTGATGGTTTAAAAATGTATATAAAATATATACAAATTAAGTAGTCTCGACCCGTCGGTAATATATATTTTAGTAGAAAATAAAGAAAATAATTAAATAGTTTTTTACCCGTGCGTTCGCACGGGTCAAATAATATTGTTATAAATAGTAAATAAATTTAATATAGTGATGGTTAAAAAATATATAAGTAGTCTAGTCTCTTATGCATTGTCTATTTTAGTAGAAAAATAAATTAAATAATAAAAAATTACAGTCTTGACTCGTAAGGCCGGTTTATTTTAAGTAGTCTCGACCTGTAAAAAATTTAAAAAGTAGATATTGTATTGTCATTTGAATATAAGAAACATTAAAATAGTTGTTTTATTATTATAAGGGAAATATTAAAGTAAGTTTTATAACTTTTTATTTGAAACATTTAGAATTGGTTTTTTCTATTATTTCTTGTCTATCACAAATATATAACTACTCATATATGTTATAAAATAATTTAAAAATGGTAATAGTTACTCAGTACTAGCGAAGGAAAAATGTTTAGCTTCCCAATATAGGATTAGAGTGGAAACAAATTCACGGATAATAATTTATGGTTCAAAATAATTAGTATAATTAATTACTTTATTCATGAAATATATAGAGTAATTATTTATTAACAATTATGCAAAAAGATAATTAGTGGTATGGAATACCTTATTTAATTGGGTTGCAAAAAAGACAATCAATTATTAATTATTCCATTATTGAATTGAAGAGAAAGTTAAAGCATGCATAAAATACTTTATATATATATATATATATATATATATATATATATATATATATATATATATATATATATATATATATATATATATATATATTTTAAATTTAAAAGTGTCTATTAATTTTTACTTATCTATTTAGAATCAATCTAAAGTCATACCATTTATTAAATTATTCATTTTTTATTTTTACCTTAGTATGGTTTTTTACAATAAAATATTCAAAATTTTCAATTATTTATTTTTAATTAATTATGAAATAATTTTTTAATTCTAAATTATAAAATCAAATGGATTTTTTATTTTGTATTTTGGTTATTGTTTGAATTGATAAAATAAAAACAATATTCAAGTGTATTTAAAAAAACACCTTATCTAATGACACTAAAAACAAAACAAAAAAAAAAAAGAAATTGCACAAAAAAAAAACAGAAAGTAAAAATAAAAAAAAAATACAGAAAAAATATAGGAGTTGAAGATGAGAATAATAGAAAAAAAATGACAAAAAAAGGTGGAAGACAGAAGTGAAAGAGATTGGAAATTCAAAATTATAATGGTGTTTATTTCCAATGTATTGATGCAGAAAGGAAAATCTATAGAAATAAAAATAACTATTGTGATTTGAGTCTTATTTTAAAGATAAAACATGGAAAACACTGATTTATTGTTCCACACAAACTTTTTTGAATAAAATTCAAGATACATGATTCAATAAATTTAAATCCTTACTTCAATGATAGAAGAAAATTTCCTGAACAAAAATCAAATTAACTGTTACAAGTAAGAAACAGAAGAGAAAATTTTAAACAAACAAATCAAAGTAAGAAGAAAGAGTGGAACTAGAAACTTCACTACAAAAAATATGCTCTTCAGCGACGTGGAAAACACGCCGCAACACTGAAAAATCACATCATAATCAAAATATAGCGACGTGGGCTCCTATGTCGTAGGAGCACGTGTGGCAAAGCAATAGCGACGTGGGCTCCTATGTCGCAGGAGCACGTGTGGCAAAGCAATAGCGACGTGGGAACCACGTCAGAAGGTTGCGACGTGATTCCCACGTCGCAATTAATTTATATGGGGAACATGTCCCTACATGCAGAGCAGGTGTGGCAGACTGATAAATTGACTTTATTAGCGACGTGGAAACCACGTCAGAATGTAGCGACGTTGGTTTCACGTCGCAACCTTTAATATTTTTTTTAAAAAAAAATTAAATACAGACGCAGGTATAATTGTATTTATATATAATAAATTAATCAATTAATATAATAAAATTTATATATAATAAAATTTATAAAATATAATTTATATAATAAAATTTATATAAAAAAATTTATAAAATAAATTCATATGATAAATTTTATATAATAAATTCAATTAAATAAAACTAAAAATTTAAAACTAATATTAAAATGTAAAATAAGTTGCATAAATATAAATTTAAAAACAAACGAAATACAAAATGTTTTTATGAGGTATCATCATCATTCGGAAAATAATTATCAGGATTAAAATCATCACCCACTCAGTCATCCTCCGGCTCTGGATCAGGAACATTACGATAATTTCCACCACCTTGCATAAATCGTCTCATCTACTCCTCCATCTCAGATTGCCTCTTCAGAATGTCCTCCATCTGCTGCGCACGTTGTTGCTCCATATCAGATTTCATCTTCCGCATCATCTCCATCTGGTGCTCTTGTTGCTGCCTCAGGGCCTCATTTTCGCGTCTCGCCTCACTTAACGCCAATTGCCTTACTGTTTCAGCTTGTTCCCCGTGTCAGATTTGGTTGACGCGATCCACCCACTTCATCTCTAATTCTTTGAAACAGATTGCGATCACCAGCTCTATAGCTGGACGCCAAATATCCATCCCCAAAAAAGCAACCATTAGGCCCTTTTTCTTTAATAACCTCACTCCAAATATAGTGATCAACATCAGCGTTAAGCGGCTCCCCCTCTGTTGGCATGTATTGAGGATTATTTTCCAGAAAAGTTGTAACCAATGTATTATAATCATCCTGCACACATATTCAATAAAAAAATTAAGTTAAATATTTACATGCATATTTAATTATACTAAATAAATATTTACATACATATTTAATAATACTAAATTAAAATATATTAAAAAGTTGCCACGTGATTTTCACGCCACAACTTATGATTTGCCACGTGATTTTCACGTGGCAATTTATCAGTTGCCACATGAAATTCACGCCACAATTTATAGGTTGCCACGTGAAAATAACGTCACAAATTTTTTATTAAATTAAAAAAATAAACAACATAAATTTCATTACTTACAAGATACAATCTCGTGCGCTCGTCGACAAAACCTTCTGATATCCTTGTCCGGGTCCTCGAAAGCAACTCAGGCATCAATGGTTTTCTCCCCAACTCCTTAGCCTAAATAATAAAATTAAAAATAATTAGTGAAATATATTATGAATAAACATGTAACTTAAAAGTTTTAAAATTTTTACCAATCGTCGGGCATGCTCCGCGGTACTAATACTTCCAACTGTATTGACACAACCCCCCCCTTTTCAGATGCCTCATCTTCTTAAAAATTTCTGATTTAGCCAGAAATTCTGGAGTCTTCCAATATGTAACAAGCTCCTGAAAAACCTCATCGCATATCCAGCTAGGACGGATGCCGTTACGCTCATAATTCTCCCTAACTCGCCGCAGCATATCAAACTATCTTTTAGAGCATCTGGTATTGAAAACTTTTTTAACCATTTTTTCATTCAACGGATCCCACACACATTTTCCCTGTAATGTTGTATGACATTAAAATAAAAAGTTAAGTAATTATAATGAGAATTTCATTTAAATAACAATAACTAAAAAAATAAATTAAATTCACAACTTAAATAAATAACAATACCTTAAACATTTTAAACCATTCATCTTTATTTTTAACATCGCCATAGCTCTTAAAAGATGATTTATACATCTGCTGAATTATATAATTTACAATCCTAGCAGCAGTCCGACTCGGCACAAAACTAAAACAAAAAATGAAAATGTTAAATATAAATTTATACAAAAAATGAAAATGTATACATACTATAAAAGTTTTTAAATAGGAAAGTTACTTGCTTCCTTCGAGCCAAATCCAAAATCTACCGTCAACGACATGAATCTCATCGGGATCATCCCTCCCACGAAGATCAGCTCCATTTATCTCATCAACTGCCTCATCAACTTCCTCATGACCTTGAGGTTTTGTTTTTATTACAACACACCATTCTCTTTTACGTGTTACAAATGAAGGATAAGGTACATAATAAACTTGCCTAACAATATGTGACATTATGAATGGGTCATACTCTTTGTATTTCCGGTTCATTTGAATCTCAACAGTACCGTATGACTTGTCTATTTTTGTGCCTCTACTTGGATTATACCATTCACAATAAAACAAGACAACTTTATTTTCTGAATCCAAGTAATTGTATACCAACTCGTAGATATGTTTAATAACTCCATAAAAGTCGTCTTCACCGCCATCTGTAACTCCTTTTACAAATACACCACTGTTTATGGTTTTTTTCCCTTCGGTCCATGCCTCAGTGTGAAACTTATATCCGTTCACGAAGTATGTGTGCCAATCATTTGCGCTTTGGATAGGGCCTTCTGCCAAGTTTCTCAAATGGAGTATTTATGGAGTTAGTGGAAACACGCTAGACAATCTTTGCTTGAACCATAAGGGAAATTGAGCATGAATGACGTCGGATGTTGACTGTACACCGGTACTCTGAAAATAGGCATTGTTAAATTCCCTACAAAATATACACCATAAGTTTAATAAGTTTGGTATACAGACATTGTCAACAAAGTTAAAATTTTTTGGGTAAACTTACTCAAGATATGGTTTAACTTCAATGCAGTTGATCAAGACATGGACATGTGCGGATTGCATTTTTTTATGGGTCAACCAATGCACACTCTTCTTTCCAGAAGGTCGACCTGGAAGCCCGAATACTGATAAGGTGAATTGACTCCTCTGGTTGACATTTACCGGATTTCGTATGGTTCTAGGAGTTAACATCAAGTGACTGAAATAATGAATGCAAAAATGTGATGTTTCTCGATGCAAGTAATGTGCACATATAGAACCTTCAACTCTTGCTTTATTCTTCACTGATCGCTTTGAATCACCCATGAACCTTTCAAACGGATACATCCACCTATATTGAACTGGTCCACCAAGAAAAGCTTCATATGCAAGATGCACAGGTAAATGTTCCATGGAGTCAAAGAAACCAGGTGGAAATACTTGTTCCAACTTACAAAGAATGATTGCAATATTTTGGTCCAACTTCATGATGTCTTCCACTTTTAAAGCTGACGCACAAATATCTCTAAAAAACTGACTAATTTCAGTTAGTGGATCAAGAACATGTTTGGGTAGCGAGCCAAATGCAATTGGTAGCAATTGTTCCATAAAAATGTGACAATCGTGATTTTTCATTCCATGCAACTTCCCAGTGTTAGGGTCAGCACACCTTGATAAATTCGATGAATACCCATCGGGCATTCTCAAATCTTTTAACCATCGACAAACAGCTTTAGCTTCTTGGGAAGTCAGACTGAAACAAGCCTTGGGTTTTAATAACTTTCCATTCGGTAGAGGCTTCAACTCCAACTCTCTTGTGTTACACCATTGTTCCATGTCTTGTCTGGCCTTCTCATTATCTTTTGTTTTGCCTTTCACATCCATCACTGTGTTAAATATATTACCAAAAAAATTCTTCTCAATATGTATAACATCTAGATTATGGCGCAACAAGTTATCTTTCCAATACGGAAGGTCCCAAAATATACTTCTTTTTGTCCAATTGTGCGTGACTCTGTATCCTTCAATTCAGCATGCTTTGCCAGTATCTGTAAATTTCGGTAGCTCACTAACTTGTTCCCATATAGCCCCTGGTGGCAATCGAGGCGGAGGCAAATCTTTCACTCGTACATCTATTTTAAAGTTTGTCATGTTTCTTCTATAGGAGTGATTTCGTGGTAGGAATCTGCGGCGACAGTCAAACCACGAGCTTTTCCCACCTTTATCCAACGTGAACCCTTTGTTGTATCCCATGCAATGCGGACAACCCATTTTGCCATGCGTACCCCAACGAGACAACATGCCATATGCTGGAAAGTTGTTGATGGTCCACATCAAGGAAGCTCGCATTGTAAAGTTTTGTTTACGTGATACATCATAAGTCCATTCTCAAATCCACAATCTCTTCAAATCATCAATTAAAGGTTGTAAATACACATCAATTCCTGCTTTTGGACTCGAAGGTCCTGGAGTGACGCACGTCAAAAACATGTATGGTTTTGTCATGCACATCTCAAGAGGGAGGTTGTAAGGGGCTACAATAACTGGCCAACAAGAATACATACTTCCCGACGCTTGAACATAAGGAGTAAAACCATCTGAGCATAATCCAAGCCTGACATTTCTAGGTTCTGGGGCAAAATCAGGATGTATTCGATCAAAGTGCTTCCATGCTTCGCCATGAGATGGATGCCGCATAGTGCCTGGACTTGTTTTATTTGTATGATGCCATGTCATTTGACTTGCACTGTGCATTGAAGCAAACATTCTTTTTAACCTTGGTATTATCAGAAGATAAAACATGGACTTTACTGCTACACGGTCTTGATTAGTGTTAACGGCTCTACTGCGAACTTTATATCTTGGACTCATACAAAACTTACATTCCTCCAACAATCCATCTTGAGTACCAAACTCATTGTCATAAAACAACATACAACCATTAATGCAACAATCAATCTTTCTTACTCTTAAGCCCAACTTCGACACCAACTTCTTTGCTTCATAAAATGTTGTAGGCAAGTTGTCTTTCATTGCAGTTGAGTCCAACATCATTTTTACGAAGAATTCCAAACACTGATCAGGAACATTCCAATTTGACTTGGCGGCCAATAATCTCACACACATTGATAACTTTGAGTCAGACGATCCATCAAACAACGGCGTATTCATCTCATTCAACAACTGATAAAATTTCTGCGCTTCCTCATTCGACAACTCTTCCCCACCAAAATCTTCAGGTTGATCATAGGTCACGTTCACACCAAAAGCATCCTCAACCATGTCACCAATCAGATTAAATTTTTCCTCATATTCCATAGGCGGCTGACTGCTTGAAGCATGCGCGTTGCTAGTCTCTGGTACGTTACTAGGCAGTTCTTCACCGTTAAACGTCCAAACCCAATAATTTGCAATGAAACCCCTTCACTACGCCAAAATAGCTTTTAGACAGCGCCCCTTAGACAACGCTTTTATACAAAAGCGCTGCTATAAGTAATATAAAAGACAAAACACGGAAACTGTATTAAAAAAGGAGTAAAAGTGCTGGTATAGGTCAGACTTTAGACAGCGCTTATTGAAAAGCGCTGGTATAGGACCACATTAGTAAGCGCTTACAAAAGCGCTGGTATATGACCACATTAGCCAGCGCTTTTTTAAAAAGCGCTGTCTAAAGTCAAATAAATTTTTAAAAAATTAATTTAAAAGCGCTGCCTTAGTTAGATTTAAATTGAAATTGAAAAATAGATTAATTCTCCCAATCAAAAAATCTACTGAATCCCTAAATCACGAACAAAAGAACAAACTCTCATCGTTCTTCTTCTCTAAATCACAAACGCTCATTTTTTCCCTAAATCTACTGAAACCCAATAATTTGCAATGAAACTTCTATGCAAATGAGTAGTTACTTCCTGTGGATCACTAATTATTGGTATACATTCACATTTAAGACAGGGACACCTAACTCCTACTTCTCTTCGACATAATTCCTGAGCAAACGCCCAACTAATAAACCCTTCAACTCCTACTATAAAATTGGGTTTAAGTCTCATTCTTCTTGGAAATGTTCTATCGTACATCCAACTACGATAATACTGATAATATTCCATACTGCACATTTATACAATCATTGTCATTTTGAGTTAGAAATAGTAATCAACTTAATATTATTCTTAGACGTATACTAGTTAATATTTTTAACTACACATTTTATATTGAACATATGTTAACCATAAAGTTATTTTTTTTAACTACACATTTTAAACTACACATATTGAAAATATCATTTAATAAAAATACTACTCTTAAATATTTACTATTATTAAAAATATTATTTTTTATTCACCTATTAAACATGTACCATATAAATATCTATTACATATTAAAAAGTACTACTCATATAACACTATAGTTCATAAAGATAATAAATATAATTTTTTATTAAATATATAATATATTCTATTTACAAAATGTAAATTTATAATATTTTATTTTTAATTTTAATTTTTAAATATTAATAATATTTTGTAAACATAATTTCTACATTCATTAAGATTAATATGTATATTATTTTTATTAATAATTTCTATTTTTAAAAACAATAATATATATTACATAGTAAAACATATTCTATTAGAATTTTTTTAATAAAACTATTTTTATAAAATATATACAAAAATGATGTATTTTTAATTATAGTTTATTTATATTTCTATTTTTCAAAATAAATAACTTACTTTATATAAACATAAAAATCCATTTTCATTGCATAAAAATATTCTGTTTTTAAAAAATTTAATATAATTATAAAAAAATAATTTTCTATGTATAAAAATATTCTCTTTTTAATATTTTATTTTCATAATTCATAATATAAAAATATTATCTTTTTATTATAAACATAAAAAATTTATTTTCTATATATGCAAAAATAATTCTGTTTTTTATTTATATATTTATACATTTTCGTTTTTTTATTATTTTAATATATTTTATATTCTGTTTTAAAATATATATATATATATATATATATATATATATATATATATATATATATATACACACTAAATAAATTTTATACTAAAAAAATATTTTATACTAATTAAATTTTATACTAAAAAAATATTTATATTCTGTTTTAATATATTTTATACTAAAAAAATAATAAAATTCATAAAAATAAGAATCA
The DNA here is from genome assembly GCF_029867415.1 of Vicia villosa. NCBI lineage: Eukaryota > Viridiplantae > Streptophyta > Magnoliopsida > Fabales > Fabaceae > Vicia > Vicia villosa. The sequence goes on along the minus strand of NC_081181.1, from coordinate 51,216,506 downwards.
AATTAAATAAAAAAACAACCACAAAAAATCAGAAAAAAAATACAATAACAACTAAATAAATTTATTTAAGTATATATATTCCATTTTAAATATAAATTAAAATTATATATATAATAAATAATAAAAAGATAAATCAATTAAAACCTAACTAACAACTAAATAAATCACAATAAAAATAAAATTAAAAAAAGTTACCAAAATACCTCTTCTTCAAATCTCCTTCAATCTTCTAGTACCAATATATTTTTCTTCACAATTCTTCAATCTACAATTCTTCAACAAATAAAACCCTAAATTAAATTCAGAAATTTAAAAATTATTAAAAAACAAAATTATACAAATAAAATATAAATATAATTACCTTTTAGGAGAAATATTAGAGATTGATCGAGTTAATTTGGTATTTGAGAGAGCAATTGAGAGAGCATTACAATGGTGGTGGGGAAGAACAGGGGCGAGACGAGGGAGAAGAGAATGAAACAAGCAGAAAATGAGAAGTTGTTAAACTGAAACGTAAATGTTTTGGTTTTTTGAAGTGATATATAAAGAAATCAGCGACGTGGTCATCACGTCGCAACATTGCCACGTCAAACGCACGTCGCTACCACCAAACGATCATAATAATAATTACACACTCTGCCACATCTGTAAACAATCAAGTCAGTGGCAGAGTTATTTTTCCACTAAAATGTTGCAACGTGGGAGTAACGTCACAACTCATATTCAAAGAATTTCAAACCTCCCTCCAACTACAACGTTAAAGTTTTTATTTTTTTATTTTTTACTTTTAGGTAGCGACGTGATACCCACGTCGCAAATTTTTTTAAAAAAAATAAACCCTGACTTCTCTGATTATATTGTTCGATTGATTTTTTTAATATAAAAATTGGTTGTGACGTGGTAATCACGTCGCAGCTACTCACGTGATTACCACGTCGCTATTTTACGTCGCTGGGGATCATATTTCTTGTAGTGCTTAAAAGAACATATGCCTTAAAAAAATATGAGAAATTTATGTTAACAATGAAGGTGAAAACATATCAGGAATGTATATGTGAAAACAGATCGGCCATGGATGTCCCAAGACTAAGGTCAAGTTACTCCAAAACCAGAAACACATCATCCTCAACGTCAATAATTTTTAACAATATGTAGGTAATAACAAACAATTAAAAAACTAAAAAAAAGAAGATAAATGAGAGTAAAAATAAAGTTAAAAAGGAAAGAATATATTTCTTTTCTCCAAATCTATTTTTCTTCATTCCTATTTTTTTTCATATCTACTTTTTTCTAAATCTGCAAAACATAAAACACACAACAAAGTATCATGTCAAATATAAATCACAAAACAAAACACCGTCAATGATAAACACTGCGAAGAATAACATAAAACACTCGACAAAGTACCACCAACGATAAACCAGAAAATCATAAATGGCGGTAAACACAAAAAAAAAAATCGAAAATCAATAAACTATTACCTGCATACTGCAACTTAATGAAGAAACAATAAAACAGAACACTTAAATTATACATCATATTGAAGAAACCCTAAATCTCAAGAACATAAATTATAAATCACAAATTTTTACCTATAATGTTGAAGCTGTTTGATAATCTTTTCCTTCTTCATATTGTTAGATCTAACTACAACCTGAAAAAATAAAAGACGAAAGTATATTAAAAAGAAAGTGAAAAGGAGAAAAATGATAAAGATATTAAAAAAAGAAGAAGATGGATTTAGGTTAGAGATGATTCAGTGTGAGAGTTATGAGAGAAAGGAAAAGAATTAGTGAAAGGTGAATAAAAAGGGAGAGAGAGCGTGAGAAAAAGAGAGAAAAAGTTTGAATGGTAGGAGAGATAGAAAAATTGAAAGGTTGAACATAAAGAATAAAAAAAACCGATTTCCGAAGATCTTGCCAATATTTTAGTCCAATCAAAAAATATAAGAGTGAATAGCAATAAATGAAATTGAGGCAAATATTTCTAAGACAACAATTTTCCTTACAAATTCAAATTTTTCAGTGTAAAACAAAAAGGGTATTGTAGAGATTTCCAGAGCATATTATTTTCTTATATGTTAGATTAAATATAATAAATTTTTTAAACCCGTGAAAAAGTACTAATTGGTTCAACTTTTGTTTTGGTATTTTTTTTATTAAGTACTATAAAACTTTTTTTGTTAATTAGTATTTTGACCCTTGCGATGGACGGAAAATAAATAATTATATATAATAATTAATGGAATTTTAAAATAAATTTTAATATATTATATTTATTAATTAAAAAATAGTATATAGTTTTAATTTTATATATATATATATATATATATATATATATATATATATATATATAAACTAAAGAACTAATAAAATTAATATTATTTTTAGCACTAAATTTGACTTCAATAAAATTTGTAAAAACTTTTAAGTATAATGATGGGGTTTTGTTTAAGTAGATTTACAAAATTACATGAGTTTTTAAAAAATATATAAAAAAGAAATGTATAGAAGATCTTCAAGTGTTAAATATCCATGATTTTGAGTTTGTTTTCTTCTTTTAATTCAACATATCCTTATTATTATTCTTTCCAATCACATGCCATAACAAAAAATATAAATAATATATAATAATTATAAATAAATTAAAAAATTGAAATAAAAAAAATTGGATGATTAATTTGAAAGTGCCGATTAAAGAAAATTAAAAGTAAACAATATCAATAAAATATGAATAAATATAAAAGAAAAGAATTGTTAACTTAAAACTGGATTAAAGAAAATAAAAAGTTGATTGAGTTAAAATAATATTTAATAAAGAGATAAATAAATGAAAGAGTTAAATAATTAAAATTAAATGGATAGTTTTTTTTAGGGTTGAATGGGTAATTATTTTTAAAAAACATGGTAGTTATCTTTAGAAAACATGGGTTAAAAGAAAAAAAATAAAAGAAAAAAATAGGAATTAAAAATAAAATAAATGGAATAATTAAATAATTAAAATTAAATGGATAGATATCTTTAAAATACGTGGGTTGAAGAAAAAACAAAATAAATAAAAGAGGAAAAAATATGAATTAAAATAAAAGAAATGAGTTGTTAACTTAAAAATGTGGATAAGGTTGATTGAGTCAAAGTAATGTTTTGCAAAATATTAAATAAATGTTAATAAAGGAAATTTTGATAAAAGAGATAATAGTACCTAAATAAAAATAATAGAAAGAAAGAGTAATATTTTTAATGGAACTTAAAATAATAATAATAATTAATCACTAATTTTATTAAATCAAAATTACACATCTAATACTCAGAGCCGTCTCAAGTTTTTGGAGGCCCTGTGTAGGTTAGCTATAATTTACCTATGAAAAAATAAATAGAGGCCCAATTTAATCACGATTTAACCTGACAAATAATTTATGGGGCCCTATTTACCTATAGTTTAACCCTGAAAAATTTGAGGCCCTGTGCGATAGCCCGCCTTGCACACCCTCAAAGACGGCCCTGCTAATACTTTAAAATTTGTCATGAACTTGCAAAATTACTAAAATATAAGAGGAAGTTAATAAATTATTATAAGCTTAGTGGTAGTGGTTGGTAGATACAGTAGTGAAGATGTTATATGCAAGATGCAAGTTAATAACAAAATATACTTATTACCTTCTGTTGGGAGGTGGCTGTTTTTGGTGTTAAGTTTACCTTCTGTTGCCGAAATACTGTTGTAATGACTCTGGTTTTTCCTAGCAAGCCTTGTGCTACTGAGTTCCTCTTTTATTTTAATTTACTTTACTTCTTCAAAAAAATAATAAGAAAACTATCTTGAAAAATAGCTAAATTTTATTCTACAAAACCACTAAATTACTACCTCTATGTCTTCTTCTCTAAATCTAAAAATCTCAAGCACAGGCTCACGTGGGTTTGTGGTGGATCATATTTGCCCCAAGCACAGGTGAATTAACCATGTTTTTCAATCTTTTTGTACTACTATAGTATGCTAAATTTATTCAGATGCATCATGTGTGAACCGCATTCTTTATATTAGGTCAAATGGTACTGGGATATGCATTCAACATGTTATTTCGGAGTACCATTGATCGGTCACCAATTTTACATACTTTCCATCGATTATTTGGTAAGAAATCGCTCATTCCGGTAACACAATGGTTTAGTTTTCTATCGTTTTATTTAATTTTCTAACATTTTGCAAATTAGTTCTTGTTTTAATTTCTTCTATATAAGATGCTTTTGAGACGTTGTTTTGGTAGTGTTTATTGATTTCAGGAAAAAAAGAAAGTTTCTAAAGGAATTAGAACAAGAGCAGAAGAAAACGTGGGCTGCCAGTTTGACGCGGGCTGCCAGTGTCGTTTGACGCGGGCTGCCAGTTTGACGCGGGCTGCCAGTTTGACACGGGCTGCCAGTGTCGTTTGACGCGGGCGTGTCATGTAAACAGCAAGAGAAGGGCGTGGGCAGAAGTTGACACGGGCAGCCCGTGTCATTTGACACGGCCGTGTCAGCGTGAATGTGTAGAAATGCTGAATTTTTGCTGTTTGCTCAATTTGGACTCATTAAGGGCAATTTTGTCATTCTGCACTAGATGGAAACACAATATCACTACTTAAACCTATTTTTCAAGAAAAGGAGGCATCCTGGAGAATTGAATATTGATTTTTAACGTACAATTTGGGAGAAGAGCAGATACATGCAATTGTTGGGAAAACGGAGATCTCTCAACCGCGGAAGCTATTGAAGATCAAAGTCATCCTAATTCTATTGTAATGAATTTCTCTTTCACTATGTTTGTTTTTAATTTCATGAACATGAGAGGCTAAACCCCCCAATGCTAGGGAGTGTCCCTGATTTCCTATTGTAATGACAATTTGCTTATTTTATTAGTAATTTCATAACTTTTTCATTATCATCTTTTTATATAGTGTTCTTAATGCAAACCATTATTGGAAAATAAGGTTTTGATTTATGGTTAACGTTAGGTTGGAAAACCAAGGTTAATGCTTTTGTATAAAAATATAAATCTGTCTAATCAAGGAATTGAGATATAGATTTGTAACCGTAAGTTTTCTGTTGAAACAAAGAGATTAGTATTTTTATTATACCACGAAGGAATTTGGGTATAAAAGAAAAATTAAATGATTTTCTTTAAAGGAATTTTGGAAAGTCTCACTCAAAATCTGGTGATGATATGAACTAGTGATGATCTGACTAATTTTAAGAGTATTGTTATTATAAGGAATTTCATACACAATCCCCTAGCATTACTTTCTTATTTGTCTAATACAAGTTTATTTAGTTGTTATTTTTTTAATTCATATTTTATAATTTTGCAAACAACATTGAAAAAAACCAAGGAGTTTTTGTTCAATTGAATTTGTTAAAACACTTAAGTTTCTGCGCAGTCCTCAAGAGATCGACACTGGGGATAACCCCAATTATTACTACATCGAGAAAATAGTGCACTTGCTATAATTTTCCGATCAAGTTTTTGGCGCCGTTGCCGGGGACTGCCAAAATATAAGTGATTAATTATTCAATTGAAATTTTGTTGCTTTGCAACCAAAATTTTACTTTCTGCATTCCTATTTGTTGAATTTTTGTTCCAAGCTAACTATCGTCTAATCTTGTATGCGAGGTAAGGCCTCAGCTGAACTTCTTTTTGACGCAGAACCCGAAAGATTATTGCGAGCAAGACTCCGAGAAATTAAGCGGAAAAGACTGGCATCGAAAGAAGAATGTAGTTTCAGAATCAGAAGACGAAGAAGTAATATCTATTCAGTCCGAGCAGTCAGATTCTGAGCCTGAAACTATGGCAGCCGATCCGCCTCCTCCAGAGAGACTTTTAGGTGATTATGGAAGGGCTAATGCACCGCTTGGAAGAATGACCATAGTAAACCAACCAGTTAATGTGGCACACTTCCAACTACATCCTTCCACTATCCGTCAGTTAGAAAGCAAGCCCTTTGCTGGAAAAACCAATGAAGATGCAAATAAGCATTTACAGAGATTCCTCACCACAACAACATCATTAAAAATAGAAGGCCATTCTGAAGAAGCCAAGAGACTTGTGATGTTCCCATTTACTTTATCCGAAGATGCAGAAGAATGGTTTTACTCACTTCCAGCTGGAAGCATCACAACATGGCAACAGATGGAAACCGCCTTCTTGAATGAGTACTTCCCTGCTTCAGTCTTCATTCGAAAAAGATATGATATCGTGAATTTTAAGCAGAAAGAAGGGGAATCGCTGGGAGATGCATATAAAAGGTTCAAGAGGTGTTTGGTTGCTTGTCCTACTCATAACATGGACCCAACCGAACAAATGCAGACTTTTGTTAATGGTCTCCGACTGAAGACTAAACAGCTTATCGATACTGCCGCCGGTGGCTCAACAAATTTTTCAACAGCCACTAGTATCAAGAGAATCATAGAAGCGATTGCCGCTAATGAGCATATTGAGTTATATGACCGTGCCATGAGCCAACCGGAAGGAAAAATTGATTTGAAGCTTGCTGATCAGGTAGTTAAAATGGAAGAACAAATTGCGGCTGAGGTAGAGAGAAGATTGAAGAAGATGAACATTGGTGAACAGAAAGTAGCTCAAGTTGAGCCAACTACCTCAGTTGTTTGTGAAGTATGTAGTGGACCACATTTTGCTATGCATTGTGTGGCAACGTAAGAACAAGTGGAACAGATTCATATATTAAGGAAAAACAATCCATATGCCAATACATATAATCCAGGATGGAAAAATCATCCTAACTTTGCATGGAAGGATCAACAAGGAAACTTTCAAAAGCAAGGATCAACCCAGTTTCAAGTTCCAGCTCAGACACAACAATACAGACATCTACAACAACAACCTCCATATCAGCAACAGTTCCAGCACCACCCACAACAGTTCCAAATTCAAGGTCAACAACAGGTACCAAAGAAAGCAGATTGGGAAATCGCTTTTGAAAAGATGGCTGCTCACAATTCTCAATTCCAAGAGGAAACAAGGAGCACTCTGAGGAACACATGGGCATCAATCAAAAATTTGGAAATTCAAATGAGTCAAATAGCACAACATCTCACTCTACAGGCACAAGGTAACTTTCCAAGCGCAACTGTGAAAATCCGAAAGATCAAGAGAAGATTAATGCTGTTACAACAAGGAGTGAAAAGGTTTTAGAATCAGAAAAAGAAAAAAGAGGAAATAGATTACCCTATGGTAATAGAGGTGGATCTGGAAATAAGAGAGAATCCGAAAGAGCCAGAAGTTGTGATACCACCAGTTAAACCAGTTGAAGAAAAAAATAATAAGAAAGATGTTGAACCGGTGATCAAACTACCCTTCCCTTCCAAAGTGACAAAGAAGAATTCAAAAGAGAAAGACTTTGAGAAGTTCACTAAATTGTTCAAAAAGCTAGAGGTAAATCTACCATTCTTTGAAGCACTTGAGCACATGCCCTTGTATAAGAAATTTATGAAGGAGGTGTTGGCGAAAAAGAGATCACTGGAGGAGAATCAAAAATTGAAACTGAGAAGTGTGGAATAGTCTCGTCAGCAAGAAAGATCCCAATAAAGAGGAAAGATCCTGGAGCGGTGGCGATACCATGCACTATCAAGAATATAACATTTAAAAAGGTACTCCTCGATTCTGGTTCTAGTGTGAGTTTAATGCCGTTGTCCATTTTCAAAAAGCTTGAATTGGAAAAGATTAGTGAAAGTAAGACACAATTAAGGTTCGCCGATCACACCGTTAAGAAATCATATGGGGTAGCTGAAGATGTACTAGTGGAAGTTGATAAGTTTGTATTCCCTGTTGACTTCCATATCATGGACATTCCGGAAGACGAAGAAACTCCTATCCTTCTTGGGAGACCATTTTTGTCCACAGGCTGCTGCAACCTCGACATTGAAAAAGGGACACTAACACTGAGATCTTTTGATGAAGAAGTAACCTTGAAGATGTTAGGAGTTAAGAAACATAGGGCGGTTGTAAATGATCAAACTTCTGGTGGTATGACAGAAAGTGAGGAAAAATACAAAAAGCCTAAACAGCTCCAAGAAAACGTTTCAAGCATAGCCTCTCAGGTGGAACCAACTTATGTAGCTGTCAAAAGTCCTAAGAAAGCTAAGGAAGTCAAGAAGAATTTGGGAAGTAAATTGAAGAGAAAAGTTATCCATGCTTTTCATCTTCATGAGTTCGTGGTTGCGGAAGTGAAAAGCAACAAGGTTTGGAAAAGGAAATACCCTCCATAATAAAGGGTAATGGACCGTCGAGCCATGCGACGTTAAACGAAGCGCTTTGTGGGAGGCAACCCACGGTTTTAGTAATTAATTTTTCTGTTTGTTTGTTTTTTTCCAGAAAATAAAGAAAAGTGGGTCTCTCTGGTGAAAGCTGTTAGACGCTGGCCTTAGGATCTAGAGGGGGGGTGAATAGATCGTTCACAGTTTTACGGAGTTAAACGACTTTCCAGCGGAAGTGATTCTGAATCGACTCGCGTCTATTCCGAACCACTATCGAAACGATTGTATATGTGTTTAAAAACCAGTCGAAGACTTGAGATAAGTGATAAGAGTATATGTTGCAGAATCAAAGCGTTGCTCTTATTGAAAATCAGATTAACTTTTTGTATGATGGACAATGTTTGCAATGCAGTAAGAGTGATAGAAACAAATATACAAACACTTGGTGATAATGATCAAATTGAAGGTAATTCAATGTGTGGTGGATTGTGATGTTTATGTAAGTTCTTAATTCACAATCTTAACACTCGAATCGTTGATCAATTTGCTATTATAACCAAATATGAACAGAATGTAAATGAAAAAGTAAAAGCGACAAGAACACGATATTTGTTTAGGTAGTTCGTCGATCGTCCTCGCTACGACTACGTCTGCCCCCAATTCCAAATTGAAATTGGGTAATCTTTCATTAATGTTGAAAGTAGTATATACAAAGAAGATAACAAAGCGATAAATGATAAACCAATTATGTCGATCCTTTGAATCTTCTTCCCCCTTAATCTTGAGCAAGATCAAGGTTATCCAAGAGCTTCACTTTGATTCCCTTCTGCAGTGTCTTGATTCCTTGAACTCCCCGTTCCTCAATCGTTACACTCAGCCGAATCCTCAATGAACGCCTCTTGATAAAAACCCCCAAGAACCACCCGTCGTGGAGGACAAAACCCGCAGATTTTATTCACCAACAAACCCCACAAACCTTCACCCACTAGGAATCTTCAATTCCGTTCCATGGACGTTATCGAACTCATCACTAACCCGCAACGCAAGAATGATTATGTATAATTGTGTTGGAGATGATGAAGAACGAAGATGAGAAGCGTTTGTGTATCTTTCAGTCGTTGGTGTTGCATTGAATAATTGAACCTTTGATAATATATATGATAGCATAACAGTTGGAGATGAGAGAAACAGAATTTTTGGCATTCTTGATCAGTTAGGTCGACCTCTTGTAGTGCTTAGGTCGACCTAGCAGAGCTTGCAGAATTTTGCTCCCAGTTAGGTCGACCTGTTTAAGGAGTAGGTCGACCAGAATCTTCTTCAAATGCATTCTGGGGACATTTTCTTAGATTAGGTCGACCTAGTTGTTGTGTAGGTCGACCTAGCAGAGGTATATGGATTTTTCTTCATTTTAGGTCGACCTAGGTTGACAGTAGGTCGACCTAACTGCTGCTTTTCTGCATTCTTCTTGTTTTGCTTGTGTTGAGTCAACCTATAAGCATAATAGATCATCCTGTACTATCATGAGTGATCAATGCTTGCTTTTCTTTGAGTTTTCTGCTTCCGCCTTGTTGTTTGAATGCTTATTTGAGTTTGCCATGAATCAAAAACATCTTTGAGTGTAATCTTGTTTTCACAAAAGCTAGGAAGCAGCAGCTGGAATCGCAGTACCCTCTGTGAGATCACCCTCACTATCTCGAGTTTAAACATTGAGGTCAATGTTTGGTTCAAGTGTGGGGGGGGGGGTTTATTGCATTCTGTTTTTATTTTGAGTATTTGTTTTTCCTAGTATTTCTATGCTATTATGTTTACCAAGTGTTATAGATTGATGAGATTTATCAGATGGTTGATGGAGTGGTAGTAAAAGGATGAAAGATCCAACCAAAACTTGCACCCTAGGCATCCCTGAAAGTTGATTCAACTGAATTATTGTGGGACGCAACTTAACAACACCGGACTGAGATTGAAAGTTGGCATCCATGAACCGAAAAAGAAGCAACATTACACAAGAAGTATTGTGGATCCTGTAAGCTATGCCCAACATTGTGAGAGCACAAAAAGCCACAAATATATCATCATGAGAGAATAGTCAAGTATGACTTTACCGCTTTGAATTTGCGTACGTTCTGCTCATATGACACTACATGATGACACACACTGAGGCACGTTGTTTGTTTTAACCTTGAGCCTTTCTAGCCACCCGTCAATATGTTTATCCTTTTTAACCTCCTTTGAGCCTTTAACCCCTTGTTTGTGTTTAAACCGCATATGCTACCCCTTGGCCAAAAAGAAAAAAAAAGAAAAAAAGTTATATTTCCCTTTTGTTGCACCCCAAAATTTGCCCATCTAATTTTATCTCTAACTGGCTTAAGTTTTGCGTTCATATGCATACATTCATTAGGTCATCCAATGCATAATATTTTATTAATCAATAAATTTGGCATCAGGATCAAAAATCTCGAAGAGCTGGAGTTTTATCTGATTTATAGACTTCTCTTTTATTGAATTTACAAATTTGCATATGTGGGCTTTCTTAAGGAGGTTTTGGTATATTCTCTAAATAATTGAGGCTTGGATCTTTACAAGGCGATCAATTTAAAATCTTTTTGTTTATGATACCATTTGAAGAATAAAGTGATGGTGTGAAAGTCCCATTGAGTACATGGAGGGAACGAGTATTTAAAAGAAAAGGAAAAGACATTGCATTATCAACTATTGCACCAAATAAAGTTCGTGACATCTTCATTACACATCCTCATGATTCAAGACCATGTTACAGTTGCCACTATATATATATTACAACATCAAAATCTGCACTTGACCTATGACTTCTACAAAGAATAATCTCTTCAAGTCTTTCCCACATTATTCACAAAAAAACTTCATCTTACAAATCCAAATACATTACAAAGACCAAAAGTTACATTGCACATTCCAAGAATGCATCACATTATATTCCAAGCTTACAAATTGATAATCTAACTTATTACAGAGGCATTACAAATCGCAAACGAAAGATTACATCGAGGAAAAAAAAGAACTTGCTGCAGCCATCTAAGTACATGCTACAAAATTCAACAAACTCAGGTTTCAAGCTTTTCACTATGCACACGATCCATCTCGAACATATCCACTTCAAGCTTTCATATCCTCACGCCCCATGTTTCAAGCCAAGCCAAAACCTGCAACATTAATCAGCATCATCACTATGCTATATTCAACTTCAGTTTAAGTCACACATGAATCAAATAAATAGTAACCCTGCAGCATTCAGCCGAAACCAGTCCCTAATTCTATCCTAACTTCTCATGACAGATCCCTAACCTATAACCACAATATATAAACCAGTCAGCAACCCTGTACCTACAAATCATACACAAAAAAATGCAGCAAGCATAACCTACACACACAGCCATACATTCATGCACAAACTTGTTCATACATGAGTAACCAATCCTTATCTAACTTAACCAAAATCCCAATAACCACCTACCTCTTAACTAACTTATAACCATTCGTTAACTAACTTCCAGCTCAGCTATAACCATGTAACAAACTTCTTATAACTACCTTCTAACACATAACAGAAATTCAGTTACTATCCTATAAACTTGCAACTAACCTATCCTAACAGAATCCCAACAGAATTAACCTATAACTAACTTGTCTCAATTCCTAACAACCTAACCACTCTCTAACAGAATTTATAAACAACCCATAACAAATTCATAACTGTCATAACAGCTAACTCTCCTAGTTGTAACCACCTATAACAGAATCAGAAAATCAGAGTAAACACTAACCTGCACTCTATATAATTGAACACTGATCCGTTCTTCAGAGCTCTCTTTTTCTCATCATCTTCACGCCCATTCTCCACCACTTCTCCATCATTTTCACCTCTGAACTTCTTCATCATTCAAATTCATGGTTCTTCTCCACATTCTTCAATTCATCTTCTTCACTACCTTCAATCATTCATCAATCTCCGGAAAACTTCAACCACTTCCTGAACCATCTCCTTCACCATTCCATCACTTCTGAGCTCACCTTCATCTTCAATCTCCATTGTTCATGAGCATCTTCAGACATCACAAGCGCTCCCTCAATCTTCACCGTGACACAATCATCTTCAGCTCTTCTCTGTAACAACATCACTGCAACAAAGAATTCGACATCATCATCATCTTCAACTGAACAACAACATTTCGCGCAAATTGAAAGAGAGGAAGAACGAATATAGGAGGAGAAGAATCAAAGAAAGATTAAGGAAGGTCAGAAGCTCACCTGAAGACTCTTCGTTCTCAACTGCGTTTATTTCGCACCTCTCCAGATTTTGTTCTCTTCATCTCCAAATTCAAGGAACGTCGCATTTCTCCGATCCGATCTGGTCTTAGGTTATTCTGTGAGTTTTGACGAAATAAGGGAAAACGAGAAAGATATCGGGACGGAGAGGACGGCAAAGTTGGGACATCCGTCGCGTCGCCGTCGTCGGTTCAGGAGAGAATCTCCGGCCGCCGCTGTGTGCCATGGAAGAGGAAAACGAGAGAGGTTTTGAGTTTCACGTGAGAAGATGATTCGACACAGGGTAACCCTAATCCCCTTTCTGAATTTATTTATTTTTAATTTAGTTTTAATTCTCTTTTGTTTTAATTGAAAATTCTGAAAATATAATTTGGATCTGATTCCATAAACAAATCTTGGGCCGAATCACTCTTTGCACCCCTAATGGCCCGATGCTTCACGTTTTTGGCACTAAGAAACTGTAAACAAAAAAAACCAATGGGCCAACCTTCTGGGCCCTGCGCCCACTGCTCTTCACAATCTATGTTTCATTTTGCACCCCCCTGGTTCTATCATTTTGTTATTTAGATTAATTAGTTTCTTACCATTTCCTTGAGTAATTAATTTGCTAATTTTTCTTAATAATTCTTAGACTTTGACATAGAAAATAATCACAAAAATATTAGTTTAGGCTTGTATTTTAATTCTTTTGCTTGATTAGATTTCTTGCTTTTGTCATATAAAAATCATAAAAATAAATAGTATCTTTTAATTCATTTTGTACTTTATTTTGAATCATTTGTTTTCATGTTTTGGTGCTATACTTTCAATTCAAGTTTGTACTAATATTGCATCAATTTTGACCTATAATTTTGTGACTTCACTTGTATGTTCCCATAGATTTAGGTATAATCATGACATTAGGCTAGTTGATCATTTTAGGCTAGTTTTTCTTCCCTTTTTTCTTTTCAACTTTAAAACATTAATAAAGGACGACGCGAATCATGCTAATGCCTTTTTTTTTTAGTGTGAAAGAAATGATTAGGGCGTAGGCCCCGATGTATGTTCTTTCCCACTTAGCGGAAGAGAAATGATTGAGGCGTAGGCCTCGGTGTATTTCTTAACCGTTATTTAGAGAAACGATTGTGGCGTAGGCCTCGATGTGCATTCTCTAATTATTCAAAAACTGTATTTCATTTAGAGAAACGATTGTGGCGTAGGCCTCGATGTGCATTCTCTAAATATTCAAAAAACTCTTTTTATGGCATGATTCAAGTCACAAATTAATTTCCCTTAAAAGACACCCAACCAAAAACATTTCAAAATATCTAATAAAGGCTCAGAGCTAAGCAAAGTAAGGAAGTGATGCGAAGCCTTGTAGTGGGTTTTCGTCCATCATGGAATTACACCTAAAAGACACAAACCAATTTTCTCTCATCTCTCTCTTGCCTCCGAGGCATTCTTTCTCTTGCCTTCAGGGCATTCTTTCTCCTAATCGGACACGTTATTTCCGCTCCATTCCCAGCTTAAGACTCCAGAGGTCGAGCAGCGGAGTGTGAATGTAACTGTTCAACTAAAAAACACAAAAACAAACAAAAACTAAAGAGCCGAACTACGGCGCTCTGATTCCTGAAAAGGATACGTAGGCATTAGGTCGCGGGGCCTAAGCGAGCACAATTATTTATAAACCTTATTTTCCCCGTGTTTCTTTTCTTTCATTTGCATGCATTCCCTTAGTAATTAAGCTTTAGATTTATACACCCTTTAGATAGCAACAAACATAGGTGGATACCATCGAGTACGATGGGCGTGAGGGGTGCTAGTACCTTCCCCTCACGTAACCGACTCCCGTACCTTATCTCTGGTCGCAAGACCTTCTCTTATCCTTATTCTAGGTTTTCTGATATTCCTTTCCCTTATGGGATAAATATATTGGTGGCGACTCTGTTCACATTTCGCGAGCGTGCGACAGCTGGCGACTCTGCTGGGGACGTTAGACCTATTGCGGGTCCGTATTTAGCGAGTCGATCCTAGCCTTTGTTTGTTTGTCTGTTTTTTGGGTGTGCTTATATATTGCTTATACTTCGCTTCATTTATTTTATGCTTGCATATCATGACTATTTATTGCTCGCATATCATGTTTATTTTCTCACATTCTGGACTATATTATGGGTCCCCGTGGGGGCCACATATTTTATCTGTTTGCAGGTTGGGTGGGTTATTTCTATGAGGTAAAAGGCCCAATACCCAGGCCAGAGTTGACACATAGGATACCTAGGATAGAGTGGATAGTCATGACGCCGATGAGATGTCAGGTCTTGTCTAGTGCGATCATGAGACCCACGCCCAGTCGAGGTTCAAATGGGGTATCATCGTTGGCATGTAGATGCAACAATGGTGGTATCTCAGGAGAACTGATAACGCTGGTTGCCATTTTGACCTACCCTGACCTAGACTACACCCGTGAGTGGGGAGGGATATACATGACAGGTACCGTTGGTGACTCGGTTTTGTTGGTGACTATTCATGTTCTGTTGGTGACTATGGGTTCTCCTGGTATTTAAAAAGGCGTCGAACCTTTGATCCTGAGACATTTGACTTATACAGAAGCTATACATCAGTTAAATATCAGAATCAACGTCGAACCTCTGAATCTGGAGGGTTCGACCATCTTTGACTTATGCACAAGCTGTTTATCCAGAAAGCAACGTCGAACCTCTGAATCTGGAGGGTTCGACCATATCTTATTGACCATGAGAAGCTGTTATCCAAGAGGCCTTGATCCTTGATCCTGATTTATGATACATTTGCATCTCCATTAACATTTGTGCATTCATGCATTTGCATCCATGGTTACCAAGGACTCTTACACTCTTCCTCTCCATCAGATCAGTCAAAACGATTCCTCCACACCGATATCTGACAAAAGCTCACAGAACAAAGAATCATGGGGGATTATAAACAAGATCAAGCTACTATCAGAGAATCATGCCTCCTCATGAGGGTACCTTCCACCATTGGAGCCTAAAGACTTTGTGTTTGTCAGAGAACATTTCATTTGCATCAAAATAAGGCCAAGCCTGCCATTGTCTAGATTACTTCAAAGTACTTTCAATTGTATTACTTTTGTTGCTATCAAGTACTTCTCATTGTAAGAAACTCATTCTGTTTGAATAAATAAAAATAATGTAACATACATGTTTTTCTCAAATCATTTCATCTTTGTCATTATGTTCATTGATACTTCACTCATTTGTCTTAAGCAACTAAAAAAGGAGAATGATGAAAAATCAAAAACACATGAATTACTAACTGTCTGCTTTTGGAACAAAGATCCTGCTGACGATGTACAGGCATTATTTCAATTCCTAAACACTGGAGTCATAAGGGAGTGAAACCCTCGTCAACCCTTTGAGCCTAAGGAGTAGTAGTTTCTTTTCAAAAAAAATACAAAACCCTCAATCTTAACCAGGGGCAGGGTAGTCTTCAGTTAGTGCGACCGAGCGCTCAATTTTCAGGTATTCCATCAGAGGATCAATCATATCTCACAACAAAAGAAGAAGAGCACAATCCACAATGGATGTCTCTCATTCATTAAGAAGAAGGCAGTCACAACCTTTTCATCAAGTCAATCACAAAATCATACAACTTGTTCCCGAACGAGACAAAAAGAATGAAAAGAAAGTCATGAATAATCAAAAAAAAAGAAAAGAAACAATAGCCCGTTAAGTCAAAAAGAAAAAAGGAAAAGCTTTGAAGCAAATGACTTAGGCAAAATTAGGGCATATCCCGCTGGACAACAGAAACCAAATTCAAAAGAAATTTTTTGTCCAGGAAAAAGTTAGGGATAGCAAAAGGCAAATGCAAAAGAAAAATCCTCCGAGGGAAAAGTTGTTGTGACCATCAACGAAAGCACCAAAGGGTGACTGCCACCTCCATCGAAGTCATAAAAGATCCTCATCCATCACAATCCTTCCTGAAAGGTGAACACTCGTGTCAAACTAGCTGAACGTAGGACTGGAGAACATCACGAAGAAGGGGTGGGTTAAGTAGAACTTGAGCCTTTATCCTTTGTTTCTCAAACCGTGAACTCGGCCACGTTACAACCCTAAAAAGTCCTAATTGAAGCAGGGTTCGTTCCGAAAGCATACAAACTGTAAAATCATGTCAAACTGACTCCTAATGTTGCTGTGTCACTTGTGTTAGTATCAATACAACATTTTGACAAATAAAAACTTTTCTTTGAGATTAACATGTGCATTGCATTCTCATTACCCTTTTCAAAACAGAATTGTCTCTAATCAGAGAGTAAGTACTTGATACCAAGGAAAGTTCAACATTGAAATTCCATTGAGCGATCTTACAAGGGCAAAAGTTTGGTCATCCGCAGAGCAAATACCTGAAGAATCCATTTGGTGGAAGAGTTCCTTTCAATTTGGGGCATTCATTCCATGATCAATACTAGGGCAGACCATTGCAAAATCTCCATGATTCAAGCATATCAAAGTCCTATCTCAAG
The DNA here is from genome assembly GCF_029867415.1 of Vicia villosa. Lineage (NCBI taxonomy): Eukaryota > Viridiplantae > Streptophyta > Magnoliopsida > Fabales > Fabaceae > Vicia > Vicia villosa. The sequence continues at coordinate 51,199,466 of NC_081181.1, read as the reverse complement.
AGATCTTACAAGCTGGGGCAAGCTAGTAACAATTCATGTCTTCATCTTCAATCAAGTGTCAGATATCGAGACAAGTGTCAAGGAGTCAAGCCAAACACCTCACCTTCACAAGTTCTATCCTTCGAGCAACAACCTTTCCGCAAGGGCATCCTCCATCCAGTCCTGGTATCTTGGAAACAATCATTTCATTCATAATCATACATGCATCATGCATATCATTGCATTTTCATTGACATTTCTCCCTTAATAATCCAATCATCAGTAAAGCAGGGGCATCCACCCTATCTTGAATCAAGCAGAGTGTCAGAACTCCACCTAATCTATCCCACGCAAAGCAGAAACCCTGATCAAGCAGTACACTGCATATAGAATTCATTGCATCACATCTCCAGAAGTGCATAAAAAATCAAACATTGCATATGAAGCATAAGCCAAGTTACTCATCAAATGAGGTCCCTACAAGAAATCAATTGATATTCCACTGGATCACTCAGAGTTACCATTGTGGTGTCATCTTCCAAAGTCAACCATGTTCATTTTTCTTCAACCCAGAGTTGATGTTTTGCGTTCAACCCAGAGTTGATCTTCCTTTCATCTTTTAACTCCGAGTTAACTATCTTTTCCCACTCAACCCAGAGTTGACGGTTATCCCTTGTTCAATCTAGAATCGATTATCTCTTTTTCCCACTCAACCCAGAGTTGACGGTTATCATTTGTCTTTTCCCACTCAACCCAGAGTTGACAGTTATCTTTTATTCAACCCAGAGTTGACCCTTGTCTTTCTTTCCCACTCAACCCAGAGCTGATGGTTATCCCCTTTTCAACCTAGAGTTGATGATTTTGTGTTCGACCCAGAGTCGACTTTCCTTTCATCTTTTAACCCCGAGTTAATTATCGCTTCCCACTCAACCCAGAGTTGATGGTTATCCCTTATTCAATCCAGAATTGATTCCTTTCCCTCTCAACCCAGAGTTGATGGTTATCCCTTATTCAATCCAGAATTGATTCCTTTCCCTCTCAACCCAGAGTTGACGGTTATCCCTTGTCTTTCTTTCCCACTCAACCCAGAGTTGACGTCATCTTTTATTCAACCCAGAGTTGATCCTTGTCTTTCTTTCCCACTCAACCCAGAGTTGACAGTTATCTTTTATTCAACCCAGAGTTGACCCTTGTCTTTCTTTCCCACTCAACCCAGAGTTGACGGTTATCTCTTGTCTTTCCCACTCAACCCAGAGTTGACGGTTATTCCTTGTTGATTTCTTTTTCCCACTCAACCCAGAGTTGACGGTTATCTTTTGTCTTTCCCACTCAACCCAGAGTTGACGGTTATTCCTTGTTAATTTCTTTTCCTACTCAACCCAGAGTTGACGGATATTTCTTATTGTTTCTCCTTTCCCACTCGACCCAGAGTTGACGGTTATCTTTTATTCAATCCAGAATTGATATTCCTTGCTTTTTCCCACTCGACCCAGAGTTGACGGTTATATCTTGTTTTCTTTCCCTCTCACCCAGAGTTGACGGTTATCCTTTATCCTTTTTCCCACTCAACCCAGAGTTGACGGTTATCTTTTGTCTTTTCCCACTCAACCCAGAGTTGACGGTTATCTTATTTCTTTCCCACTCAACCCAGAGTTGACGATCATCCTCTATTCAATCCAGAATTGATTATCCTTTTCCCACTCAACCCAAAGTTGACGGTTACCTTTTATTCAACCCAGAGTTGACGTTTGTCTTCTTTCTTTCTCACTCGACCCAGAGTTGACGGTTGTCTTTTGTTCAATCCAGAATTGATTCTTTTTTTTCTCAACCCAGAGTTGATGGTTACCTTTTATTCAATCCAGAATTGATTAGTTCCTTTTTCCCACTCAACCCAGAGTTGACGGTCATCTTTTGTTTTTCTCTCAACCCAGAGTTGACGGTCATCTCTATTTGTTCATTTTTCCCACTCAACCCAGAGTTGACGGTTACTTTTTATTTAACCCAAAGTTAACAGTTATCCTTTGCTCAATCCAGAATTGATTCCTTTTCCCATTCAACCCAGAGTTGACGGTTATCTTCTTTCTTTTTCCCACTCAACCCAGAGTTGACGGTTATCATTTGTTCAATCCAGAATTGATTTCTTCCTTTCCCACTTAACCCAGAGTTGACGGTTATCTTCTTTCTTTTTTCCTCTCAACCCAGAGTTGACGGTTATCCTTTATTCAATCCAGAATTGATTTCTTCTTTCCCCACTCAACCCAGAGTTGACGATTATCTCTTGCCTTTTCCCACTCAACCCAGAGTTGACGGACATCACTTGTCTCTTCCCACTCAACCCAGAGTTGACGGTTACCTCTTTCCTTTCCCACTCGACCCAGAGTTGACGGTTATCTTTTATTCGACCCAGAGTTGATCCGTTCTTTTTACCACTCAACCCAGAGTTGACGGTTATCTCTTGTCTTTTTCCCACTCAACCCAGAGTTGACGGTTATCTTTTATCTTTCCCACTCAACCCAGAGTTGACGGTTATCTCTTGCCTTTTTCCCACTCAACCCAGAGTTGACGGTTATCTTTTGTCTTTCCCACTCAAACCAGAGTTGACGGTTATCTCTTGTCATTCCCACTCAACCCAGTGTTGATAGTTACTTCTGACTGTTCTTCTTTCCTCTTTCAACCCATGGTTATTATCCAATCTCTTATGCAACCCCGAGTTGACCTCCCTTTATTCTTCGACCCAGAGTTGACCGACTTTTCTTTTTCAACCCAGAGTTGATGTTTATTTCATTTCTAACCCAGAGTTAACTTGCTCAACCCAGAGTTGATACAATTTTACTCAGTGGAGTTGACACCATTTGTTCCCCAGTGGATCCTATCTCTAATCAGGCAAATTTTCAGGTTCACTTGGTATTTAATCTTCTTCCACCTTGAATGCTCGAAAGGCTAACGCCAATCTCACTCTCAGGTTTAAGAGGATTAAATAGGGGCAGCTGTTGCACCCCAAAATTTGCCCATCTAATTTTATCTCTAACTGGCTTAAGTTTTGCGTTCATATGCATACATTCATTAGGTCATCCAATGCATAATATTTTATTAATCAATAAATTTGGCATCAGGATCAAAAATCTCGAAGAGCTGGAGTTTTATCTGATTTATAGACTTCTCTTTTATTGAATTTACAAATTTGCATATGTGGGCTTTCTTAAGGAGGTTTTGGTATATTCTCTAAATAATTGAGGCTTGGATCTTTACAAGGCGATCAATTTAAAATCTTTTTGTTTATGATACCATTTGAAGAATAAAGTGATGGTGTGAAAGTCCCATTGAGTACATGGAGGGAACGAGTATTTAAAAGAAAAGGAAAAGACATTGCATTATCAACTATTGCACCAAATAAAGTTCGTGACATCTTCATTACACATCCTCATGATTCAAGACCATGTTACAGTTGCCACTATATATATATTACAACATCAAAATCTGCACTTGACCTATGACTTCTACAAAGAATAATCTCTTCAAGTCTTTCCCACATTATTCACAAAAAAACTTCATCTTACAAATCCAAATACATTACAAAGACCAAAAGTTACATTGCACATTCCAAGAATGCATCACATTATATTCCAAGCTTACAAATTGATAATCTAACTTATTACAGAGGCATTACAAATCGCAAACGAAAGATTACATCGAGGAAAAAAAAGAACTTGCTGCAGCCATCTAAGTACATGCTACAAAATTCAACAAACTCAGGTTTCAAGATTTTCACTATGCACACGATCCATCTCGAACATATCCACTTCAAGCTTTCATATCCTCACGCCCCATGTTTCAAGCCAAGCCAAAACCTGCAACATTAATCAGCATCATCACTATGCTATATTCAACTTCAGTTTAAGTCACACATGAATCAAATAAATAGTAACCCTGCAGCATTCAGCCGAAACCAGTCCCTAATTCTATCCTAACTTCTCATGACAGATCCCTAACCTATAACCACAATATATAAACCAGTCAGCAACCCTGTACCTACAAATCATACACAAAAAAATGCAGCAAGCATAACCTACACACACAGCCATACATTCATGCACAAACTTGTTCATACATGAGTAACCAATCCTTATCTAACTTAACCAAAATCCCAATAACCACCTACCTCTTAACTAACTTATAACCATTCGTTAACTAACTTCCAGCTCAGCTATAACCATGTAACAAACTTCTTATAACTACCTTCTAACACATAACAGAAATTCAGTTACTATCCTATAAACTTGCAACTAACCTATCCTAACAGAATCCCAACAGAATTAACCTATAACTAACTTGTCTCAATTCCTAACAACCTAACCACTCTCTAACAGAATTTATAAACAACCCATAACAAATTCATAACTGTCATAACAGCTAACTCTCCTAGTTGTAACCACCTATAACAGAATCAGAAAATCAGAGTAAACACTAACCTGCACTCTATATAATTGAACACTGATCTGTTCTTCAGAGCTCTCTTTTTCTCATCATCTTCACGCCCATTCTCCACCACTTCTCCATCATTTTCACCTCTGAACTTCTTCATCATTCAAATTCATGGTTCTTCTCCACATTCTTCAATTCATCTTCTTCACTACCTTCAATCATTCATCAATCTCCAGAAAACTTCAACCACTTCCTGAACCATCTCCTTCACCATTCCATCACTTCTGAGCTCACCTTCATCTTCAATCTCCATTGTTCATGAGCATCTTCAGACATCACAAGCGCTCCCTCAATCTTCACCGTGACACAATCATCTTCAGCTCTTCTCTGTAACAACATCACTGCAACAAAGAATTCGACATCATCATCATCTTCAACTGAACAACAACATTTCGCGCAAATTGAAAGAGAGGAAGAACGAATATAGGAGGAGAAGAATCAAAGAAAGATTAAGGAAGGTCAGAAGCTCACCTGAAGACTCTTCGTTCTCAACTGCGTTTATTTCGCACCTCTCCAGATTTTGTTCTCTTCATCTCCAAATTCAAGGAACGTCGCATTTCTCCGATCCGATCTGGTCTTAGGTTATTCTGTGAGTTTTGACGAAATAAGGGAAAACGAGAAAGATATCGGGACGGAGAGGACGGCAAAGTTGGGACATCCGTCGCGTCGCCGTCGTCGGTTCAGGAGAGAATCTCCGGCCGCCGCTGTGTGCCATGGAAGAGGAAAACGAGAGAGGTTTTGAGTTTCACGTGAGAAGATGATTCGACACAGGGTAACCCTAATCCCCTTTCTGAATTTATTTATTTTTAATTTAGTTTTAATTCTCTTTTGTTTTAATTGAAAATTCTGAAAATATAATTTGGATCTGATTCCATAAACAAATCATGGGCCGAATCACTCTTTGCACCCCTAATGGCCCGATGCTTCACGTTTTTGGCACTAAGAAACTGTAAACAAAAAAAACCAATGGGCCAACCTTCTGGGCCCTGCGCCCACTGCTCTTCACAATCTATGTTTCATTTTGCACCCCCCTGGTTCTATCATTTTGTTATTTAGATTAATTAGTTTCTTACCATTTCCTTGAGTAATTAATTTGCTAATTTTTCTTAATAATTCTTAGACTTTGACATAGAAAATAATCACAAAAATATTAGTTTAGGCTTGTATTTTAATTCTTTTGCTTGATTAGATTTCTTGCTTTTGTCATATAAAAATCATAAAAATAAATAGTATCTTTTAATTCATTTTGTACTTTATTTTGAATCATTTGTTTTCATGTTTTGGTGCTATACTTTCAATTCAAGTTTGTACTAATATTGCATCAATTTTGACCTATAATTTTGTGACTTCACTTGTATGTTCCCATAGATTTAGGTATAATCATGACATTAGGCTAGTTGATCATTTTAGGCTAGTTTTTCTTCCCTTTTTTCTTTTCAACTTTAAAACATTAATAAAGGACGACGCGAATCATGCTAATGCCTTTTTTTTTTAGTGTGAAAGAAATGATTAGGGCGTAGGCCCCGATGTATGTTCTTTCCCACTTAGCGGAAGAGAAATGATTGAGGCGTAGGCCTCGGTGTATTTCTTAACCGTTATTTAGAGAAACGATTGTGGCGTAGGCCTCGATGTGCATTCTCTAATTATTCAAAAACTGTATTTCATTTAGAGAAACGATTGTGGCGTAGGCCTCGATGTGCATTCTCTAAATATTCAAAAAACTCTTTTTATGGCATGATTCAAGTCACAAATTAATTTCCCTTAAAAGACACCCAACCAAAAACATTTCAAAATATCTAATAAAGGCTCAGAGCTAAGCAAAGTAAGGAAGTGATGCGAAGCCTTGTAGTGGGTTTTCGTCCATCATGGAATTACACCTAAAAGACACAAACCAATTTTCTCTCATCTCTCTCTTGCCTCCGAGGCATTCTTTCTCTTGCCTTCAGGGCATTCTTTCTCCTAATCGGACACGTTATTTCCGCTCCATTCCCAGCTTAAGACTCCAGAGGTCGAGCAGCGGAGTGTGAATGTAACTGTTCAACTAAAAAACACAAAAACAAACAAAAACTAAAGAGCCAAACTACGGCGCTCTGATTCCTGAAAAGGATACGTAGGCATTAGGTCGCGGGGCCTAAGCGAGCACAATTATTTATAAACCTTATTTTCCCCGTGTTTCTTTTCTTTCATTTGCATGCATTCCCTTAGTAATTAAGCTTTAGATTTATACACCCTTTAGATAGCAACAAACATAGGTGGATACCATCGAGTACGATGGGCGTGAGGGGTGCTAGTACCTTCCCCTCACGTAACCGACTCCCGTACCTTATCTCTGGTCGCAAGACCTTCTCTTATCCTTATTCTAGGTTTTCTGATATTCCTTTCCCTTATGGGATAAATATATTGGTGGCGACTCTGTTCACATTTCGCGAGCGTGCGACACCTTTTACCCGTGCTCGGCATAAACGTTGTGGAGGTAGAAATTGTGCAAAGTTCTAAGTTTGGGGTGGCGAACCTGATACGAAAAGGGCAAGTGAAAAAAAAATAGGAGACTCTTGAATGCTCCGGAAAAAAAAAAGAGAAGAGGAAAAATATAGATCTCATAAAAACACACTTGTCCCGGCTAAACGACTTGGTTACATTTGAAACACTCGAATAATTGAGTGAAAGTAAAGAGTCAATGTTAAACCCCACCGTATTAAAATAAGCACAATGACAAGAAAGACAACATGAGTGCCGAGCCCTCAAAACCCTTGTGTATCCGTTTCTTTGTTTATCCCACCTGTCCTAAGCCCCGTTACAACCCAAAAGACCTCAAAAAGTGTGTGCGAAATGTTTGTGTATGAAAGTAGAATTTATTCAAATTTAAAAGTTGGTTTTGCATATTATGACTTGTGAGTGAATTGGTATTCTTAACCCAGAGAGAATTGGTGAGGTGTGTGAAAAAGCTTACAGGTGAAGGAGTACTTTAATGTGGAAGTGAAGCGGGCGATTCGGGTTGTGTATCTGACAAGATTGACCGGAATGGTGGAAGTTGAGTTGCGAAAAGCACGGTTGTATTGTGGTAAGCTAAATTCAGGGGTGACCTCAGTTTTGTTTGTTCATGCATTGCGTGAGGACAAGCAATGAGATAAGTTTGGGGTTGTGATCGGTCACCAATTTTACATACTTTCCATCGATTATTTGGTAAGAAATCGCTCATTCCGGTAACACAATGGTTTAGTTTTCTATCGTTTTATTTAATTTTCTAGCATTTTGCAAATTAGTTCTTGTTTTAATTTCTTCTATATAAGATGCTTTTGAGACGTTGTTTTGGTAGTGTTTATTGATTTCAGGAAAAAAAGAAAGTTTCTAAAGGATTAGAACAAGAGCAGAAGAAAACGTGGGCTGCCAGTTTGACGCGGGCTGCCAGTTTGACGCGGGCTGCCAGTTTGACACGGGCTGCCAGTGTCGTTTGACGCGGGCGTGTCATGTAAACAGCAAGAGAAGGGCGTGGGCAGAAGTTGACACGGGCAGCCCGTGTCATTTGACACGGCCGTGTCAGCGTGAATGTGTAGAAATGCTGAATTTTTGCTGTTTGCTCAATTTGGACTCATTAAGGGCAATTTTGTCATTCTGCACTAGATGGAAACACAATATCACTACTTAAACCTATTTTTCAAGAAAAGGAGGCATCCTGGAGAATTGAATATTGATTTTTAACGTACAATTTGGGAGAAGAGCAGATACATGCAATTGTTGGGAAAACGGAGATCTCTCAACCGCGGAAACTATTGAAGATCAAAGTCATCCTAATTCTATTGTAATGAATTTCTCTTTCACTATGTTTGTTTTTAATTTCATGAACATGAGAGGCTAAACCCCCCAATGCTAGGGAGTGTCCCTGATTTCCTATTGTAATGACAACTAGTCAGAGACCCGTGCTGTCGCACGGGTGCATTATTTATGGTGTAGTATTTTTGAATGATATGAAAAAAATATGAAATAAAAAGTTTGACCAAATTGTATATATAAAATGAAAATTAACCATTAGAAAAAAAAATTATTAATAAGATTTTCATAGTCAATTTCACAATGCCTTTGCAATTTCAACAACATATATTTTGAGGATGGGTAATTTAATTATGATATTGTGTAAATAACTAAAAAAAATGTAGTAATTTAGCATCTTCAAATAATAATCATGAATATATTTGGGGGCGACCGTTGTTGAACCGTCGCAAATTTCTTTTAAGGGCAGTTGGGCCTACAACCGTCGTAAAATGTTTCATATTTTTAAAAAATTATGTCGCAACCTATATGTCACAAAACTTTTTTTTTCTTGTAGTGTGAGATGGAGAAAAAATTAATATTTAAAAATAAAGATTTTGTCTCTTGAATTAAAATAATGATTGATTAATTAAAATAAATATTATCTTGTTAGTGACCCGTGAGATAAATACATTTTTCATCATGCTAATTAAATTAAAAAAAATACATTATACAAATAAATCTAAAATGAATTACTTAATTATTAAATAATTATACAAAGAAAAAATTGATCCATGAGACGGAAAGAGAATAAAAAGAATTTTAACATTTGAAGAAATAAATAAAATATGTATTATGTTGATAGTGACCCGTAAACTACAACATAATATCATGTAAATTTATTTAATATTGTATTATATATATTTAAAAACATGTAAATTTAAAATGAATGATTCAATTATAAATGAATAATAATCATAAATATGCAACTATATTATATTTTCAATTGAAATTGTACTTTATAAAGAGAAAGAGAATGAGGTAGTGTATTATGTTTTTAAAATTAAAAAAAATACATTATACAAATAAATTTAAAATGAATTACTTAATTATTAAATAATTAAGCAAAGAAAAAAATTGATCCATGAGTCGGAAAAAGAATAAACAAAATTTTAACATTTGAAATAAATAAATAAATAAAATATGTATTATGTTGATAGTGACCCGTAAACTACAACCTAATATCATGTAAATTTATTTAATATTCTATAAAATATATTTAAAAATATGTAAATTTAAAATGAATGATTCAATTATAAATGAATAATAATCATAAACATGCAACTATATTATATTTTCAATTGAAATTGTACTTTATAAGGAGAGAGAATATGAGGCAGTGTATTATGTTGTAGAAAGTTGGTGGACCAATAAGAGTGGAACACTTGGTGCAAAAGATAAAAAGGTGAAGGGTTGTTTTGTTAGTTACTAAAATGTCCATTTTGTAGTGTAAATTTATTTTGAGGAAAGGACAATAAAATGAATTACTTAATTATTAAATAATTAAGCAAAGAAAAAAATTGATCCATGAGTCGGAAAAAGAATAAACAAAATTTTAACATTTAAAATAAATAAATAAATAAAATATGTATTATGTTGATAGTGACCCGTAAACTACAACCTAATATCATGTAAATTTATTTAATATTCTATAAAATATATTTAAAAATATGTAAATTTAAAATGAATGATTCAATTATAAATGAATAATAATCATAAACATGCAACTATATTATATTTTCAATTGAAATTGTACTTTATAAGGAGAGAGAATATGAGGTAGTGTATTATGTTGTAGAAAGTTGGTGGACCAATAAGAGTGGAACACTTGGTGCAAAAGATAAAAAGGTGAAGGGTTGTTTTGTTAGTTACTAAAATGTCCATTTTGTAGTGTAAATTTATTTTGAGGAAAGGACAATAAAATGAATTACTTAATTATTAAATAATTAAGCAAAGAAAAAAATTGATCCATGAGTCGGAAAAAGAATAAACAAAATTTTAACATTTGAAATAAATAAATAAATAAAATATGTATTATGTTGATAGTGACCCGTAAACTACAACCTAATATCATGTAAATTTATTTAATATTGTATAAAATATATTTAAAAATATGTAAATTTAAAATGAATGATTCAATTATAAATGAATAATAATCATAAACATGCAACTATATTATATTTTCAATTGAAATTGTACTTTATAAGGAGAGAGAATATGAGGTAGTGTATTATGTTGTAGAAAGTTGGTGGACCAATAAGAGTGGAACACTTGGTGCAAAAGATAAAAAGGTGAAGGGTTGTTTTGTTAGTTACTAAAATGTCCATTTTGTAGTGTAAATTTATTTCGAGGAAAGGACAATTTAGGGAGTTTGGTCAATCTTTTAATATATGTTAGATAGTAGATTTGCTTATTTTATTAGTAATTTCATAACTTTTTCATTATCATCTTTTTATATAGTGTTCTTAATGCAAACCATTATTGGAAAATAAGGTTTTGATTTATGGTTAACGTTAGGTTGGAAAACCAAGGTTAATGCTTTTGTATAAAAATATAAATCTGTCTAATCAAGGAATTGAGATATAGATTTGTAACCGTAAGTTTTCTGTTGAAACAAAGAGATTAGTATTTTTATTATACCACGAAGGAATTTGGGTATAAAAGAAAAATTAAATGATTTTCTTTAAAGGAATTTTGGAAAGTCTCACTCAAAATCTGGTGATGATATGAATTAGTGATGATCTGACTAATTTTAAGAGTATTGTTATTATAAGGAATTTCATACACAATCCCCTAGCATTACTTTCTTATTTGTCTAATACAAGTTTATTTAGTTGTTATTTTTTTAATTCATATTTTATAATTTTGCAAACAACATTGAAACAAACCAAGGAGTTTTTGTTCAATTGAATTTGTTAAAACACTTAAGTTTCTGCGCAGTCCTCAAGAGATCGACACTGGGGATAACCCCAATTATTAGTACATCGAGAAAATAGTGCACTTGCTATAATTTTCCGATCAACCATCAATTTCAAATTTCATAGAACCAACCAGTTTCGTTCTTTTTAAAGGGATATGAATAATGGGTTGTGTACGTTTTACTTTTTACCCTCTTGAAGTTCATTCCGAAAAGTAACGGTGAGTTTGTAATCTATTGTCTTTTTAGAAAAATGCATTCTACCGCAGCCAAGTCCAACTTCAATGCATATTTCAACGTTGCCATTCTTTTCTAGAGGAAGTGAGATTTGAATGATTTTAATTGTTATATTTTTACTTATTATGATTGGTATAGGATTGCCTTCGTTTTTGTTGTAGTTGTTTCTTGTAGGGCCGATTTAGTAATCCTTTGTCTGCAGTCGGGTTTTGACCCGATCAAGTTATTGGTTTAGTGTTGGCTGGTTTCCGTTGGGGGGTGTTAATCTGGGAGGCGTCTCCAGGGTTACATGCGCATCATCAATTTTGTGTAGCAACTGTTGTGCTAAAGTTTCTATCTCAGGTCTATTTTGGGTGAAGAAACATTTACCAATTAATATGGAGATACTTCTCTTTTGAATCCTTTGTGTTGGTGGATATTTCTAGCAGTAGCCTTTCTGGTGTGGCTTAGCAGGTTTAGCAAGCTGCTCTTGTCAGTGTTGAGCGATATCATTTGGTTGTCTGCTGAAGCATCAGGTGTGCTCGAAGCATATAAGAGTTTTTTGTATAAGTTCTGGTTATGCTAGCTTTCGACAGTCCATTTTAGATTGTGGTTTAGTAGCAGTTGTGGTGAGTAGGTTTGGTAGCAATTGTGGTCAGTAGGTTTAGTAGTAGAAGAATTATTTTTAAAACTTAATTTTGGTCTTTTCTAATATAACTTGATGCACATAATATTTGGCGTTGGAGTCACTAGCCATATGTTGACATGAGCTATAGATATTATACATAACAGTTCTTTCTCCATTTCTTGATAATGCACATAATATTTGCCTTTGGAGTCACTAGCCATATGTTGACTTGAGCTATAGATATTATACATATCATCTCTTTCTCCATTTCTTGATAATACTTTTATATTTCTAATGAAAAAGTTTATTTTGCTGTATATCCTTAATGCTTTTGTTATGTTAAATTATCTGTTAAATTATCTCTTGATGTTTTGCCTTCTGTTTACCTTAGAAAGAAGACGGTTGTCCACAAGACAACAACTACAGAACTACAAATGACAAAAGGCTTCACAGCACCCTGAAGAGAATTGGGGTGAATGTCACCCCTCAAATTAAGGAGGTCAATATCTATAAGGATCATGTTATCATCCAATTCTCAAAGCCAAAAAGTAATGATAGTCCATAATATTTCAAATTTGTATTTATATTATATAATTAGATATTTCAAATTTTTTGCTTCTGCATTGTCATGAAAACACACTGTGATTTTTAAAGTTTTTAAATAAATGCTTAACTTTTGGTTAATAACTATGAATTATTGAAGCTACGAAAGGAAGGGCTATTTTGTAAGTCATGTCAGCTGCAGACTTCTAGCTTTAGTTTAATAGCTTTATTCTTATTCAAGAAATGAAATGTCACAAAAGCCTAAGTTGTGCCTTCTCCTTCTTGTATGAAGTTATGTTGGTAAAAGCCTAAGAGCTATTCTACATGATTTGAACTTTTTCTTGGCCTTTCTTGATTGTTGTCACTAAAGTAATGATTATAATATATATTCTTAATATCCTGTAGGGGTTATTATGAATGATGCAGTTGTTCATTAGTTATGTAAACAAGTTGTAGCCCAAGTAATATTACTACATGTTTCATGTGTAATCCCACTTTCCTTATCTTTTTAATTGTTACTGACTCGAGTTTTTGGAAGTCGTGATATCACAAGCTAACTAACTTATTTTCAGTCTTTCCAGTAACTTAATTTTCTCACTAATTCTTGACGCTGGTTTGGGATTAAGCACAATATATGGACAGGAAGATGTGAAATTGTATTCGTGGAGCTGGCTAAAAATTAAATCAGTGGTGGATGAATCCCAAGGCCTGCGTTGGTATCATATTAGCTAATTCGATGTAGCTTTCAGTTTGATCTTTTTGTTAGGCTGGTACAGGTGAAGTCATGAGGCTGAATTTTCCATTCTGTTATCCACTCCAGTGCAATATGCGTTTTAACTTTTAAGTCATTAAGTTCATAACCATCTGTTGAACTTGATTAAACAGAGTTTGAACATTATTACTTATTAGCAGTGATTTAGGTGTTCTAACTATTTGTAGATTTGAGTTTTTTATAATTAAGATTTGTCACATTTATAATTGTGATTAGCAAAATTATGCTGATGGTTAATCACTTGTGGCACTTGATATATCTATTAACCAAGTCTAACACTTGATCGACCACATGTGAGCCGCGTTAACTCGTTTAAAATCTTTTTTCTTTATTTTTGCAGCTTGATCCATCTATTAAGGAAGCTTTCTATGTCGCATACATCAATATTTATGTATTTCATGATGCTTAAAAGTCTCCTGAGAAAAGTATTGAAAACATGAAAGTATGTTAATACTAATTCTTGCTGTTTTCTGCTGTAGTTGGAACAATAAGCTTGATGGTTATAAACTGAAGTATAATTTAATTTAAGTACACTGTTATGGATTATTAAGTTATAATTTGGAATATTCAGTGGTTAAATATCACTACATTGCTATTGCATTAGACGTGTCTTGAGGTTGGTTTGATTTTGTGAATCTACATGCTGAAAGTAGTTGGCTGCATCATTATCTAACAATGGTGTTAAATAGGGGCTATAACAGTCTTTTAGCTTGATAGAATTTAAACAAAACACAATTGATCAGCGTAGGAATTTTTTCCCCAATTGCCACACCCTTGAAATGAAATTCCCCAATTTCCACAAGTTGAAATAAAATTCCCGGATTGCCACACCTTGTGACCATGTCTTCAAATGAAATGGAGTAATGGCGGGTCCCCTCTGACTTGTGAAGCATGTCGCCAAATCAATTGGAGACATGGTGGGCCCCCTCTGTCTCCGGAGTAAAGATATTTTTTTTCGTTTTTATTAATTAATTTCGTTTTTATTAATCAATTTGGGTCGTCAATGATTATTTATTTGTATGAAATGGAATGCATGAAATTTTGTATTAATATTATTAAGTTTAAATCAATTTAATAATATTTGTTTTTAAATTACTATTCCCTCCGGTCTCATATATAAGCAAATTTACGAAAAAAACTCACCATTTAAGAAGAGTGTCTTAGTGCATTTAATTCTTACACTCTTTTTAACTTTACCCCTATTTGTTGATTTGGAAATCATTGCCAACATTAAAATGTAAAAAATTATAGGCATATATTTGGTATAGTGACATTGAATGTAATAATTATAGATTTTTTTTGCTTATATTTAAAACCTTAGATTTTTTTTTTTTTGCTTATATTTGAGACCAGATGGAGTACATTGTTATTTATTATTTATACTAAATTGTATTAATATTGTTATTATGTTTAAAAAAAATTATTTTATTGGAGAACAATAGGATGGTGGTCAGAAAAGTCCACACGGGGAAAAACCTTAACAAAACCCTGTGGGAACTGAAGCCTCCAATTATCGTTGCTAAGAACGCGATCCAACCTTTCATAGATTCGCCCTCCACCGTGAAAGATTGGCCCTTTCCATGTGAAGCGATGCCCAACCGAATCCAGATCCAAGAGATTGCAAGCATCTATTCGATCCTTAAACAAATCACACCTTCTTTTAGAGACCGGGGCTCCTCCTTTCGTCTCAGAACTCTTGAGGATGTCATTAAAGTCTCCTCCCACAATCCAGCTCTGATTATTGTGTCGCGAAAGCTGTAACGATTCTTCCCACAATTCTGTTCGGCCACTACTCCTGGGACTGGCGTAGACGGGAGTAAAGAAAAACTCCTCCCCGCTATCGAGGTTGAGTCTCAGGTGGAGAAACTGAAAGTGACGCTTCAGAAGTTCCACCTTGACTTTACTAGAATTCCACGCCAAAGCAATACCACCTGCGTAACCCTGGACTTCAGACCCAATTAGACTATCAAATCCCAGAATTTTAAAAATCTTAGCTAAATTAGCTGGATTCGTACGAGTCTCCAGAATCACCACAATACTTGGCTTGACATTCTGCAAATATTGATAACAAACTCTTCTGGAAGCTTTGCTAGCAGCACCCCTACAGTTCTACATCATAATTTTATGAATAAATGTACCTATCATGGAGACAATTACTGAAAATCTTGCTCACCGCTAACCATTTGTACCGGTGTCTCTTCCACCATTTCAATATCAGAGACATCTTTCTCCATCTCGCTTCTTGCTTCATCCTTGTCGTTTCTTTTCCCACTACCATCACTTGATACTGCTGCATCTGGAGGTTTCTTTGGAGAGGCTAACTCAACTTGGCTGGATGTGAGACTATGGACCTCATCCAAAATAAGTTGGGCATTAGACTGTTGCGGCCCAATATTAGGAAGAGGGAAATCGGGCCTTTTAACTGGCCCAATAGAATTGGATTGAAGGGGGCTCTACAAAATTTTTTCGCCCAAGGATAAACCAACCACCCCACCCACGATTCCCTCATTCTCCATAAGTTTCTCATAGGCTGCTTTAGACTTTCCAAAAAGTCCTACTTTCTTTCCTTCTTTACTGATCCCACGTGTCACTTGTGTAACTACTTTTTTTGCTAGACGTTTCTTTTCCTTCCGTTTTGTTCGTGGCCCGAGCGTGTTAAGAGATTGAGAATCTCCAATTATGGAAATTATTTCCTCCCCATCATTAACTTCCAAGTCATTGTCGCCAACATCGGGAATTTCCATAGCGGGAGTATTATCATTAAGAACAATAAATCTGGACCCCTTGGTTTTGTCTCCTCCATTAATGCCATTGAAATCTACCGGAATTCCTCCGGTTGCTATTCCGGCCACCTTCCTCACGAAGTCTTTAATCTCAGGTTGCTTATTTTTCTTATTTCTTCGGATTTTCTGAACCACCACCCATGGGCCGTCTGCTTTAATCTCATTATTCCCATCTGTACCTTCTTTGGACGACTGCTTCCGCTGTTGCCCATCTAAACATGGTTCCTGCCTAACATTCACTTCACCGCAATCCTCCTTGTTATGACCAAAACGGCCGCACGACAGACAAAATAGATGGAGGCCCTCATACTCTATTTTGTAGTGTCGTCCTTTAATAGCAAACATGGCCAGCAAAGGCTTGGTGAGATCCACTTGCACACACAGTCTAGTATATTTACCACGTTTAATGCTTAGAGTATTCCTATCAACTTTAACTGTTGATCCAATTCTGTTGCCAATGAAAGCCAAGACTCGCGCATCATAGTATTCAAGGGGGAGGCCCGAGATTCTAACCCAAACTGCTATTTGTTCAATTGCATCACTTGATGGGAAGAAATTGGGTTTCCACTCTCTAACTGAAAGATAATGATCATAGATCAGCCAAGGCCCTTCCATAAGTGCCACATACTGATCATCATCACTTGTGAAGGAGACAGTGGAATAGTCGTTTCCTAGATCAACGATACTTAGAGTTCCATGTCTTGCCCATATCTGATTCAAACGGTTTTCCAGAGCTTTATATCCAATACGCTTCCCCAACATTTTAACTATCACTCCCTTCCTCCAAGGCCCCGCGATCCTCTCCTCTGCTTTCTCAGATAAAATGATTTCTGGGCATTCATAATCACCAATAGTGTGTTCCGTTATTCTCATCTCCCCGCTTAAATCTGTGTTTAAGACGTCAGTCACTGCACGATCAGATCGTTGTTTTGACATTGATGATGAGCCCATCAAAAGCTCCTTGAAAGAGGTCACCTGCTTCGCTCCAGCTTGCACGTCCCCTCCTCCTTCATTATCACCATCTAAACCTTTCCCTTTGAACTTCTTGGTGCTTCTCTCTTGTGGATCTTCTTTGTCATCACTTCGTTGACCAGGTTGGACAAACCCTAGCAGAGGGTTCATCGCTTCTCAAATAAATACGATGCTAATATAGGGTTATATTTACTCCAGGAGTAAGTTATTATAACTTACTCCAAATCTAGACCATTGATTTTTTTCAATCTAGTGGTTAAAAATAATAAGTAATTAAATGTGGAGAGAGAAAACTATTACTTATTATTTTTAACCATTAGATTGAGAAGAATCAATGGTCTAGATTTGGAGTAAGTTATAATAACTTACTCCTGAAGTAAATACAACCCTCCTCATATATATATATATATATATATATATATATATATATATATATATATATATATATATATATATATATATATAATAAAAACAAAAAAAAACCTTTACTCCATCTCATTTGGAGACATGCTCTCAAAAGTCAAAGGGAGCCCACCATGTCTCCAATTGATTTGGCGACATGCTTCACAAGTTAGAGGGGACCCACCATTACTCCATTTCATTTAGCGACATGGTCACAAAGTGTGGAAATCTGAGAATTTCATTTCAACTTGTGGCATTTGAGGAATTTCATTTCAGGGGTGTGACAAGTGGGGAAAAAATTCTCAACGTAGCTTGATTTCCTAATAGTTATTAGTACCCAATATTGTGAAATAGCAGTTGTGGCAACACTCTAGCACCGCAGCGTATGTGGATTTGAACAAAGTACTATTTTCAATGTATACTTTTGTACTTTTTAATACTATTTTCATAATACTTTAGCATAATACTATTGTCATAAATACTATTTTGAGTATGTACTGTTGTTAAATACTTTTGCATTCCAGCACTGCGGAAACACTATTGTCATAATACTTTTAAACATTCATTGATCCTACATATATACCATGATCTATATATTCCACTTAAATAGCATAAAGGTTGATAGATTCCAATCTTATTTATGCCTAAAGACAAGGCTCTGTTTGGTAAGACATGTTTTCGAGCTTATAGCTTATGTCTTATGTCTTATAAGTTCATATTATAATTTAGACTCGTTTGGTAACGGTCTTTTCATCAGGAGCTTATAGCTTATTTTACTAACTTATAGCTTATTTTTCAGATGCTATTTCAAATAGCATTTTAGCTTATGTCTTATAGCTTATTATTTTTTCTTCCTTTTTTATCCTTATTATTTTAATTAATATCCATTTTTAACTCTTATAATTTATTTTAATTTAAAATAAAATAATTATATATTAAATATCTTTTATGTTATTTTACATTTATAAATTAATTGAACCGCTAATTTTACCAAACACTTCAATTAGCTTATAAGCTATCAGTCTCAATCATCCGCTATAAGCTATAAGCCATCAGCCATCAGCCATCAGTCATAAACTATAAGCTATTAGCTAGCTTATCTATCAACCGTTATTTTTACTAAATAGACCCTAGGCATAGAGAATTAAATGGTTGTAGTCAATATGGATTAACTGATGTACCAGCCATGTATGATAACATGTTATGAAAGTGCCTATTCTAGCAGTAAAAAATAGTTGTTTACTTATTTAATAAAATTTCCATTTGATAGCATGGCAAAAAGCTAATTCCATCGTATAGATTTATTTAACAACAATTTTTATCTAATGGCTTTGAATAGGGGATTAAAATCAGAGTGGTTTACTATCATTAGTTTTTTTAATATTTATATTCAATCACATGTTTAATTCATATTTGATAGTTTTTAAAAATAAAATAAAATTGAAGATCAAGTATTTCTAAATATATGCAACAACAATATTTTATATTATTATAATTATAGTTTAATATAAGTAATAAATTGTTATCAATTTTCAAGTTATTTAAATTATGAAAGAACTTTTTCTATGTAAGTATAATGTTTTATTGTTTTGAGATGAAAAAAATTAAGAGAAAGATGATATAAACTTTCTATCACGGGCACTATTATCACAATACCTATTTTGTTGAAGTGATCGTGCTTAATTTTTTATTATCAGTAAATATTCAAAAAATATTTGTAAATATTTATAGTTATTAGTCATATTGGATTGTTGGTAATTTGCTACATATTTATTTTTAAACATGTGCAATTATTAGTAATTTTATAATAACAATTATATATCAAAACAACAACCAAACCTTATCAAATAATTTTAAGATATGAATAAACCTACCGTGCAGACGTACGAGTCTTCTACTAAAAGTATACTTATTACCTTCTGTTGGGAGGTGGCTGTTTTTGGTGTTGATTTTACCTTATGGTGCAGAAATACACTGTTGTATTAACTCTGGTTTCTCCTAGCATGCCTTGTGCTAGTGAGTTCCTCTTTTATTTTAATTTATTTTGCTTCTTAAAAAAAAATAATAAGAAAACTATCTTAAAAATAGCTTAATTTTATTCTACAAAACCACTAAACTACTACCTCTCTGTCTTCTTCTCTAAATCTAAAAATCTCAAAAACACAAACATAAAGTACAACGATTAAAAAACAAACCAATCAATCAATCCAACAAAAATTTCTAAACATTGATATCGCAATTAAATTATTAATTGATTGAGTTTCAGCTTACCTTGATTTGGAACCTAAGATGAGAGAGAGTGAAGAGAATGGTATATAATATGAGCTTATTATAAAGCTTTAACTCAATCACAATTTTTTAAAGTTTTAATTCAATCATAATTTTTTACCCAGTTAGAGACGTGGGACATGCATTGATTTTTTAATTTTTAAATTTAATTAATTAACACTATTATTTGTCATTTTTAAGGAGGTAATGAGAATCTGGGTACTTAGTGGGATATTTGACCTTTTTAAGGAGGTAATGAGAAGGTGAGCATCTAATAAATGGATTATTTTGTATCAAACAATTTTATAACTTCTCACCGAAACGTAGGTTACATAACTTTTTTTTTTTAAATGGGAAGCTATAAAATAATTTAATATGGTGACTAGTTATTAAAAGTTAATGGAATTTTTTTATTTTTTTTTTGTAAGCAAGATATATTATATGGAACAAAAGTTCACAAAGTCAAGATTACAAAAAAGAGGAGCAAGATACAAAGGAAAATTACCCACCAATTGGAACCTAAGATAAGTAAAACAATGGGTTTTTGTCAAACTCATAAAAATTACAATTGGTACGGGGAATATTCCCGATAAACAACCATCTCCAAACAAGAATCTTGCAACTCCAAACAACATCCCTAGAACTCCACACCCAATTCTTAAAAATAACCCCATTCCTACCAAGCCAAATACTCCACACAATTGCCAACCACACAACACCTACCTTACCCTTGTTAACTTTCTTCAATTTACAAAAAGATCTCCAAATCCAATAACTCTCCTTAAAATCCGGCTTTTTATAATCAACCAAGCCTATCCAATTTGCCATTTCTTTCCACACATCATCCGAATTATGGCACTCAAAGAAAAGATGGACGGGAGATTCAAAACCAACATCACATAAAGAACATAGAGGATTAGAAGAAGATGGAAAAATACCTCTATTCATAAGCAAGACTTTTGTAGGAATCCTATGCTTGAAACAACGCCATCCAAATGCTTTGACTTTTAACGGAATATCGCCCTTCCAAACATAAGGAGTCACAAAATCAAAACAATTAGGCGGCCCAAAAGACAAATTAGAATTTTCCATGATACTATAAAGAGAGGAAACGGAAAAAGAGCCTTCTTCCGACGGATCCCACACAACACGGTCCTTCCCACCAATCGCGACCGGATTACAAGAATTCAACAAAGCTCTCATCTTGACCTCCTCATTCCCCAAAATCGAAGGTATAAAGGGAATTCCCAAATCATTCCACACCCACACCTCCCCTATCCAAGCTCCCATACAAGCTACCGAAACATCCTGTAAAAGAGAAATATCAAATAAAAGCGGAAATAAATCCTTTAAAATACCTTCCTTCAACCATTTAGAATGCCAAAAAGGAATAGAGAAACCATCGCCGATCCGGAAAGAAATATTATCCACAAAAACACCAACGGGCATTCTCTTCTCTAAAGATAAAATATCCGACCACCACACCGAATTCGAGCCATTACTCTCAACCTTACCTCCTTCAATAGCCATCCTAAGATTAATATCACCGTAGCGAGCCTTTAACATCCTATACCAAATAGAATTAGAATCCTCCAAAATACGCCATTTCCACTTTGAAAGGAGAGCCAAATTGAATTCTTCGAGTCTCTTAATACCAAGACCCCCCTTGTCCTTATTAAGACAAACCTCCTTCCAACCCACCCAATGAACTTTTTTCCTCTCCTCCACCCCTCCCCAAAGGAAATTGCTTTGGATAGAATTAATCTCCCTAATAACCTTTTTCGGTGCCAAATAAAAGGAGAAAGTAAATATAGGTAAACTACCTAACACCGAGTTCAAAAGAGTTAACCTTCCACCGAAACTAAGGTACCTACCTTTCCACGAACTTAACCGCCTCTTAATGTTTTCTACCAACGGGCTCCAAAACTTAATCCTTCTAGGATTAGAACCAACCCGAATACCTAAGAAAGAAAACTCCTTATCTTCCCTCTTGCAAGAAAGAAAAGAAGTAGCCACATCCAAAAAACGAGAATTAATATTTACTCCAATGAGCTTGCTCTTATTGAAATTAATCCCGAGACCCGACACCATCTCGAAACCTCTTAAGACCGCTTTAATAGCCCATAAATGCTTCCAACTACCGTCGCCAACCAAAATAGTGTCATCCGCAAATTGAAGTATGTCAACAAAACATCCCCCTTTTACGTTAACACCAACAAAGTCCCCGTTTAGCACCGCTTTATCCACCAAAAGTTTTAGCCCCTCCGCCACTAAAACAAAAAGAAAGGGTGATAGAGGGTCTCCTTGTCTAAGCCCCCTTTCAACCTTGAACTCATTAGTAGGGCTACCATTAACGAGAACGGACATATTACTAGAGAAAATCAACACTTCCATCCACCTAATCCATAGCTCCCCAAACCCCATCCTTTTCAACATAAATCTAAGGAAATTCCAACTAACCTTGTCATAGGCCTTCTCAAAATCCACTTTAAAGAGAAGACAATCTTTGCCTTCCTTCGAAGAAAAATCCAACAATTCATTAGCTACAAGAACCCCATCAAGCAATTGCCTACCCGGAACGAAGGCACTTTGACACGGAGAAACTATAGAATGCAACACCTTTTTAATCCTACCGGCCAAGACTTTAGAAATAATTTTGTAAATACATCCAACCAAGCAAATAGGTCTAAAATCATCTAATCCCAAAGGATTGGAAGATTTCGGAATAAGAGATAGAAAAGATGAAGTAATAGACTTTGAAAGAGCTCCACCCAAATAAAGGGCCCTAAAACAATTCATAAAGTCCTTCTTAAGAAAATACCAACACTTCTTCACAAAAAGAAGAGAAAAACCATCCGGGCCCGGACTTTTCGATCCATCACAACTCCAAACCGCTTCCTTAACTTCCTCCTCCGAAAAAGGTAGCTCAAGAGAAGCACTATCTACCATGGATAAAACCTTAATCGGGACATTAGCTAGCTCCGGTCTTCTAACATTATCCTCACGAAACTTACTATCAAAGTGACGTCTCACTTCTTCTTTAACCTCCTCCACACCATCAATAATACCTCTAGGTGTGGAAATAAAACTAATATGCTTCCTCCTCCTCCTTTCTTTCATGACACTATGAAAATATCTACTATTAGCATCACCATCATTAAGCCACTTCAACCTAGACTTTTGAATAAGCATATTCTCTTTAATTCTAAGATTCAACCATATTCTACTATTAGCATTTCTTCTTACCTCTTGAATATCATCATCCATCACGTCGCAATCATCCGCCTTATTCAACTCTCTAACCCCTTCCTCCACTTCTAAATCAAACTTACCAAACACCGTTGTATTCCACCATCTAAGCTTGTCCTTAATGATACGAAGTTTTTCTTTTAGGACAAAGTCACCTCTCCCTCTAACATTAATCGCCTTCCATTCAACCTCCACAAAATGCAAGAACTCCTTGTTACTAAACCATTCATTATTAAATTTAAATGGTTTAGGGCCCCAATCTTCCTTATCCACCACCAACCACACCGGGCAATGATCCGACACATCCCTTTGACCAATTAGTTGACCCACTATTTTCCAAGAAGAGATAAGATTACTTTCTATAAGAAAACGGTCCAACCTACTTTTTGTTTTTCCATCCCCGCTAAACCAACTAAACTTTTTCCCTTTACAAGGGACATCAACCAAACCACACCTATCAATAAAGTTTGAGAACTCCCCCCATTCCGTTCTTTGCGAATGCAAAGAGCGACCCACTCTTTCACTACTTTTTTTTATAGCATTAAAATCACCTCCAATTAACCAATCTCCATCATTAAATTTAATTTTCAACTTCACCAAATCCTCCCAAAGAATGCGCTTTGAAGACAAAGAACAAGCCGCATAAATATTAACAAGATACAAGAATT
Organism: Vicia villosa; assembly: GCF_029867415.1. NCBI lineage: Eukaryota > Viridiplantae > Streptophyta > Magnoliopsida > Fabales > Fabaceae > Vicia > Vicia villosa. The sequence goes on along the minus strand of NC_081181.1, from coordinate 51,175,780 downwards.
TATTCTTCCAACTAACCTTAATGCCCAAAAAGCCTTTGCCTCGGAAACTAAAAACGACCGAGACGGAACTAGCCTTCCAAAGGGCAAGAATACCTCCCGACCGACCCTCGGCATTCGAAAAAGAAAAATCAACGTCCGAGTTTCCCCAAAAATTCCTAGCCACCACCTCCGATAAAGAACTCAATTTAGTCTCTTGAATAAAAAAGACATCCGCTTTGCCTTTTTGAATAATACTACTAATACGTTTCCTTTTAATCCAACTACCTCCCCCCCTTATGTTCATGGTACCAATAATCATTGTAAATGATTGTATTTCGCCTTCCCTCCTAAACATCCTATCGCTTCACACACTTTGTATTCCTCTATGCTATCTTGAGACTCCCCTTTCTCCGAGAACTGAACCACGCCTAAGTTGGAAATAGCTTTCATCAGTTTCTCCCCCGAAGCATGTCCAAAATTGCTAAGGATCCGTTGATTACATCGAACGATGTCAGAATCAGCAGCCCCATTATCGAAACAACCTAGCACACTGCCTGCAGGCATGGTTGTTAAAATCTCGATTTAAAACCTAAACTCTATAGATTTTACGTTTCTAGGTCAGTATTTCGTGTTAAATCGCAGGTAAAAACCTTTTTATGTAAAATCGTATTCCGGAACGATTTTACGTGATTGAAATCGTCCTGAAATCGGTGAAATCGTGTAAAATCATGTAAAATCGTTAGATTTTACTCTTTGACCTGATTTTACTTTTTTTTAGTCAAATTTATAAATCAAATTTTATATTTTGCTATCTTGGTTATAATATTAAATAATCTTTAACATTTGGAGATGGACTTAATTAAGTCGTATATGAATATTCTAATGAAGATGGTGTTGTAGAAGCATTGAACTTTTGTTTAAGTTGAAGATGAAAATGAAAAGATTTGTTTTTTTGAACTCGGACAATTTATGAAACTATTATTTTCTTTATAATCTTTTAGATGTTATATAAATTTAATATAATTTTAATATGAGGTAAACTCTATGATTTTACGTTTCGATTTTACGTTTCGATTTTACCTAGGTAAAACGAGTCAAGGTAAAAACTCGATTCTGACAACCTTGCCTGCAGGAGCGGAATTAACATAACTGTTCACTTCAGGGGCTCCCGCAGCTGGGACAGCAGCCCGACGCCTCTGTTTTTCACGAGCAGCCGGTGACACAGTGGCTGAGGCATTCGCTTTACGAACCACCTTTTTCATCACCTTCCCCTTCGCGACTATAGAACTCCCAGCCTTAGATTTGAGAAAGAAAGATAAAGTCCTGTTACTCCTCGAAACAACCGGTAACCGCACATTAACACCCTGTCCAACCTCTTTACTTCCTTCCGAAGCATCTTCACCGCCATCCTGACCCACCTTCTTGACACCAGTAGCTTCCGGAGCCTCTTCACCACCATCCTGACCCAGCTTCTCAACACCAGCAGCCTCTACTCGCTCCAAACTACCATCCCTGCAACAAACCCCTGAGACAGACTCCGGCACACACTCCTCGCATCCAGAAAGGGCCGGGACAGAAGCTGCTACACAACTGCTCGAAACAACACGGTCTATAGGAACGGACGGGGAAGCTACAACATTCTCCACAGCTTTATCGAATATACCCTTGCCACGAACATCCTCTCCTTCACCTGCTAAGGAAAACATCCCTGCCCCATTCAGATTACTGCTATCCACCACTGCTTTCCCTTTGAGTTTGCAGCTGTCCATCGAAACAGGATAGAGCACAACATCACCCTCCTTGAGCTCTAGATTCTCACCACTTAGAACATCGCAATTTTCAACACTAGCAGACGATGAAAACGAAGCCACACCTACTGAATTATCAGAAAACTCATTAGGCCAATCCTCCTCCGAATTAGAAGACGCCGCGTACTTGGAAGAGTTGTTGGTTTTGGGACCATACTGGAAAGCACCGAAGATGTCTTCCCTAACAACAAGAGAGTATTCAATATCATCAATAACAACTCGCAACGTATCCGGGACAACACATGAGGTAGAAACTTTCACCATAATCCTCGCCGCATCCAAAAAACCGCCTTTCGATGTGTGTTCGTCAATACACACGAAAGAGCCAAAGGTTTCCACCAAACCTACAAAGAACTCTGAATCCCAGGCATGAGCTGGTATACCATACACCCGGATCCAAAGCACCCTACTATTATCAACCACCGATTCCTCCCATCTTTTTATCTCCACAAACCACGACCTCCACCAAGTTTCTCCCTCCCCTATAAGATCTTCAATGTATCCCTCCTCGACTTCTTCTAACAAGCACAGGTCACCTCCCATGGGAGTTACCTTGACAGCAAAAAGTCCTTCCATCTCAAAATGCGTCTGTATGTTGTACGCCGATCCCGGTACTAAAACAGTCCCGACATACGCTTTTCTAAACCTCGCTTTAACATCAACCTTGGACTTTTTTTTATTAATTATAATAATTAAATAAATTGATTAATAATAATCAATAAATATTATTGTGGTGAATAATGCAGGTTGGACTTAAAATAATTCAACTGCTATCCTAAAATACATGACAATAAATAAACATAATAATTATTAAATATTAAATTAATTGAATTTTATTATTAAAAGTTTTAAAAAGTAATGAAAGTAGCTAGAATTATGGAGAATAATTTGAAAAAATCACGTAATAATTAATTTAATTAATAAGTAATAAAAAAATTTGTTATTCTGTTCTGGAGAGTTACTGGGTTAGTGTAAGAAAATTAGTTTTTATGTAATAATTAATTAAATTAAAATGAATATAAATACTAAATAATTACGAAAATTTTATTTAATAATAAAGATAAAAAATCAAAGGAATATAAAAGTTAATGGGTTAGTGGAAAAAAATTAGTTTTTATTAAATTAAATTAAATATAAATAACATATAATTACTAAAATAAACTAAATGAAATGACTCAAATAACTCTAATTTTGGCTCCAAAATTTCCTTCAATAACTTAACAACTTTAATCAATAAGATTAATAGGAAATAGATAAATACAATTAATAAAGTTAGTAAATTTAATTATAGAGTTAGTCTTCTATTTTATTTGACTGATAAAAGTAATATTTATTTTAAATTTAATCAATTTTAAATTTTTTTGCATTAAAAATCGATAAGATATCTATTTTTAAAATTTTATTTTTTAGTTTTAAAATTTTACTATAAATTTTATATGATAATATATTTGTTTTACAAGAGACATGTCATTAAAAAGTGGGTTTATCAAAATTTTAACATTAAATTCTTTTTAAAAAAAAAACTCAATAGTTTGAATATAAAATTGAAAGACTAATTACGTCAATCAACTAAAATAGAGGATCATTAAAATCATAATTAGACATATATAATAGTTTTTTTTTTGGAAGCAAGATATTATATAAGGGAGAACTAAGGGTTATCCAACCCGATTACACGATAAAACGGGAAGCCCCGACAAAAAAAATTACAAACCAATTAAATTACGAGAGAAAAAGTAATGGATCCTTGATGAACTCGTAATAAGAATAATTGGAGTGTGTAATTTCTCAACAAAACGACCACTTCCAAGCCAAATACTTTATGTTCCACACCGTATTGTTGATGTTCCAATCCACGTTCTGGAAACAAACCTCATTCCTCACTAACCATAAAGTCCAAGAAGTGGCAAGCCAAACTACTTCTAACTTTTTATCTTTGACCTTATGTATACCAAAAAACGAGTGTCAATCTATAAAACTTGACAAACACTCTTCCTCCTCCCTAACCGGTTTACCTACCCAAACCACAATCTCCCTCCAAATTCTCTTCACCACATCGCAATTAAAAAAGGAATGATCACGATTCTCCCAAAAAATTCCACAAAAAAATGCAATATAAATTATCTAAGGATAAAAGAATACCTCTATACACCAAAAGATCTTTTGTTGGAAGGGGGCCAAGAGGAAATTGAAAACTAGCATAGAAAGCATAACAAGAAGCCACCAAAAACCCCACATCCGAATTAAAATTCCATTCCACCAAGTCTTTCCCATCCAATCTCCTTTGAATGCCTTCCAACCGAATCCTAAGGGAAAGGAAATCGGGTAAAAGCCCCAAATTCTCCATAACCTCCTCCAATAGGCCTAAAATTTCCAAATTCCCTCTATCCAGCCTCCCATTCCCGCCATCAAAACTCTCTTCAAAGACGATGCCGAAAATAATTCCGGAAAAGCCTCTTTCAAAATACTATTCTCGAACCAATTAGCTTCTCAAAAATGTGTATTAAAACCATCATGAATAATACACCTACTACAAGCAACTATAGGATCATAAAAAGAGGAGTTTCCATTTTTTATGATATTCTTCCACCAAAAAGAATAAGAATCCTTGTTTGCAACATTCCCACAAAAAAACATGAGTAGATAAATCACCATACGTACCTAGCTTTCAAAATGTCATACCATAAAGAATCTCGACTTTGAAGAATTCTCCACCTCTATTTATTTAATAGTGCAAGATTAAAAATCGAAATATTTTTAACACCTAACCCACCTTTCTCCAAAGGTAGATTAACAACCTTCCAACTAACCTAATGAATCTTCTTCCTTTCCTCCACCCCCATAAGAAATTGCTTTGAAGCCTTGTAAACTCTTTCGCCACCTTCACCAGCATCTTGTATAAAGACAATGTAAAGATGGTTAAAGAACTTAAAACCGATTTCAAAAGAGTGATCCTACCTCCCAAATTAATAAAGTGATTTTTCCAACCCTTCAAACAGTTCCTCATCTTAATCAAAGGAGGGTTCCAAGTCGATTCCTTCCTAGGATTAAAACCAATAGGAATACCAAGAAAGTAGAAGTTACTATCTTCTATTTTACAAGAAAGGAAGAGAGAGGCGGTTTCCAAAAACATGATGCTAGAATTAATCCACATCAACTTATTCTTATGATAATTAATTCCAAGACCCAAAACAAGTTCAAAAGCTCGCAATATCGACTTGATCTCCCAAACATGTTTCCAAGTTCCTTCTCCAACAATTAAAGTATCATCCGCAAATTGGAGGATATCCACCCAACAAGACCTTTTAATCGCAAATCTCCCAAACTCCCCAATTTCAATGGATTGTCTCACTAACCCCGTTAGGCCTTCCGCAACCAAGACATAAAGAAAAGGTGAAAGAGGATCACCTTGTCTCAAACCTCTAGAAACAACAAAATCCTTAGTAGGGCTCCTGTTAACTAACACCGACATGTCACTTTTAAAAATCAATAATTCCATCCACTTCCTTCATTTCCTCCCAAAACACATACTCGTAAGCATGAAACGTAAAAATTTTCAATTTACTTTATCGTAAGCCTTTTCAAAATCCTTAAAGAATACAATTTTTACCTTTTTTTCTAGCATAATCCACCACTTTGTTTAACCGCAAACAAACTTTCCCTTTCAAAATGTGTTTGTATGTTGTACGTTGATCCCAGAATAATCACCTGACTGACATAAGCCTTACTAAACCTTATCATGCTCTCCTTCTTAGACAAAAACCTGAAACAAATAGCCTCTTTCCTCTTATAGTCTACCTTCTCCAAATTCTTAGAGACGACTTGGGCAAAACTCCTGCTATCCCTCTTCAAATGAAAACCTCCCCTGCTTCGACTCGAATTGACAGTAGAAACTCCCACTCTAGAAAAGGAATTTGCCCCAAAACCCACTTCCTCAGCTACCTTCGACTGTTCAAAATGATGTAAGTTTGCGTGAATTTTCTTACCCACTATAATAACATTATCCAACCGAACCCCAAGCAATCTCTCGTCTTCCACCTACATAAACCTAGAAAACCCAAATCTCTTGCCAATGTTGTTCCTCCTGGGGGAAATAGACACCTCCACCACCTTCCCAATGCACCTAAAAAGATCAAATAGCTCCTTTGCAGCTAAGAAATTAGGGAACTCAGATAGATCAAATGACGATACGTTCTAGTTCCGTTGGTCGTAATTCAAATTCCTCCCCCCAAATGAAAATGTATCCCATTAGGGTCTCCAATTTCTAAACAAACGTGTCATACCCCAAAATTTACCATATCATTTTAAACGTCTTATTGTTCTAGAGGACTTAATCCAATCCACCCGCCAATGTGATTTCTCCTCTCTCTATAGAGGACTTAATCCACTAATCAAAACTTGATTACAATAGGTTCACGAAGGCAACAACTAACGTCTTCTTGAGAATCTTAACCACAACTTGGTTACTCAAGGAACTATATACAATGTCTTCTTGAGAATATTAACCATAACTTGGTTACTCAAGAAACGATACAACAACATTTTCTAACTAGCGAACTTAATGCTTCTTAATTTAAGCTATATCACAACTGTGATTTTTCACTATGTTTAAGTACAATGAATATTAATCTCAGTAAAATAATATGAACACAATATTCTCTTCTCAACGTAGTTGTTCACGTCAGTATGCTCGATATAATTTTTTTTCAAATGATATTCTATTTATATTCTTTAGAAGATGTTATCTGTTGCTTCCTCGTAAGCTGTTTTGCAATAAATGTTTGCGTGTCATCTTGGTTATGTGCTTTGCATGCTTCTAAATATTGAGGATGTGTGCGTGTCATATTGGTTTTGTGCTTTGCATGCTTCTTAATATTTGTTCCTCATAAATGCTTCAGCCGTCTTTTAATCATCATGTCTCTAACGGTATTTTACCTTGTATTAGAACTTTGCATTTTGTTTTTCCTTTTCTTCACAACTTCTGTCTTGACTTGTGAATATAACTTCTATCATAATTTGTCTACAGCGGTTGGTGCATTCAGAAGTTTTCATGCATTAGAACTTCTTGAACTTCAGCGTGACTTTTCTTTCTTTGTTTGTTCACCTTTACATAAAGTCCAAGTTCTAATGGTACTTGAGTTAGAATTTCTTCTGAAATAAGAAACATATAATTAGAGTATCACATTTACTTATACAAAATTTATTTAATTGTTATCATCAAAACTCTAAGATATGATTAAAACCAAACTATGTTCTAACAATCTCCCCCTTTTTGATGATTACAAAATATTTAATTTCTGATCAGAAATTTTGTATTTAAGAAAGACAATCTCCCCCTGAGATAATCTCCCCTTGAAATGAATACTTAGAGAAAAATTTAAGAAATGACGTCCCTGAGTATATTTTTCTTTTTAGCGTATTTCTTCAGAAGATTAACTTGTTTTTCTTTTCAGATTGCTTCTTTAGAAGATCTATCAAAATATGATTTTCCTGTATACTTTCAGAAAGAAGGACAAAATTTTGTTCACTTGTTAGATTTTAATCAGATCAAAATTTCACTTTCTCTCCCCCTTTTTGTCATAAATCAAAAAGCGTAAATAAAATAGAACTTTCAGATAAAAGAAACAAAAGTTTCATTGATGAAAAGAATGCGACACAACAACACGAATTCAGAAACAAAAAATATGCTAGAAATTTAAAAAACAGGAACTAAGGTAAACGAGAGGCTAAAGAAAGCAGAAGATCCTTGATCTCAGTTGTAGATTCCTCTTGTTTAATCATCCAGGTCTTGATCTCCTTGTTTGTTTCATCCTGCTTGTCTAGACGTTCCTTAACAATTTCACTCTCCTTTTTCAATTCATTTAATGTTTCAAGCATAAGAGAAGATGAAGCAGAAGTTGAAGTAGTAACAGAAGTTTCGACCATAGTAGAAGTAGATACAAACTTATAAAACAAGGTGTCCAGATCTACCATAAAGGTTGGTACTTTTCCTGCAGAAGTATCCTTGGGCACACGTGTAGAGGGTTGTGTCACTAAGATAGCCAAGGGCTTCATCACCAGAAGTATCCATGGGTTCAGAAGATGGATACCAAGGAACGTTGTCGATCTACAAACGAGGCTTCTTATCCAAGAGATTCATAACTACAGTCATGCAGGCTTTCAGACACTCAGAAAATTTCTCATTAACATGAGAGCAGCACATTTCTTTGAGTTTGAGGGATTGAGCAATGAATCTTCTTCTAAATGCGTCCCAAAGAGCTTCTGAAGTAGTTGGGTTCAGATTGCTTGCACAATCAGCCTTCAATTTTTCTATCCAAACCTGCATCTCTGTTTCAAAATTTTTAAATAACATGTCAACATCTGTTGGGATAGGTTTGGGAGTTGGTTCAGGATGTTGAACTGGTTGAGGTTCTGGTGTGATCGAAGGTGATTTTTATGGTGATGGTGAAGGTGAGATAATGTGAACTTCTGGTGAAGATGGGATGGATAAATGTTCTAGGGAGTGAGGTGGAGGTTGTTTTGATGACTCAGGAATTGTAAAATTGTTGTGAGCTGGAATATCAGCAATTTTTGTAGCCAAAGGGCTTGTATAGCCAGAAATATACCATGATCATGTATACCACTCATAAGGTTTTGGAGTTTGGCTTGATGAGGGTTGATGTTCTGTTTCTCAAAGGGGTGGAAGTTCTGTTTGTGAGGGAGGTGGAATTTCTGTTTGTGAGGGAGGTGGAAGTTATGAAGTATTTGGATTTTTTGGTTGGGGAGGAGAAATAGGAATTTCCTGTTGATTTTCTGGTTGATTTGTTGTTGTGGATTTTGGTGGTGAAGAAGTTTCAGGTTGTTCTGGAGAGGGAAGTTTGCTCAGTCAAGTGCTCAAAAGGTCAACAATCGACTAGTTTGACCTAAAAGTCAACTGTGGTCAACATACAGTCAAAGCTCTTGATTTTTGGTCAACATAATTATTTTGAAGTTACATTCATCTTTTGATCAAGGGTTGATCATGATTCATCAAGAAAAGTTCAGAAATCAACAAAACTCAAAGTTTCTAAATTAGGGTTTTAGAACTAAAAGTCAATTCAACTTTGACCAGCCATAACTTTCACATGTTTCATTAAAAATTTTCCAACCAAAGCTCATTCTTAAGTAAATTCAATTTTCTAAAACTTTGATGTTGGGCCCAAGACCAATAAATGCATCATTTGAGAGATATGAGATAATACATTATAGGTCCTTTTGAAAATCCACAAAAAGCTGTTTTTTGTCAGGAGCTATATCTTCAAGATAAAATCCTCAAATGCAAAATATGTTCGTAAGTGGATTGTAGAGGACATCTTGGGCTTTCGAAAAATTCCTAGAACATATTCATATGACAAATATTGAAGGAGTTATGATTTGCTAAAATTGAGTAATTTCGAGAAAATGTATGGAAGTCAAAGTGATGAGTTTTAAGTTTTTGGCTTAATGGGCCTAAATCCTTGACTCTAAACCTATTCCTAGCATGATCCACGACCCATATGCCTTTCCATTAATTTTTATTTTTATTTATTTTATTTTTGAATTTAATCACTTAAATTCAATTTAAATTGAATAAAATAGTAAAGATATAAAAAGATTTGGTCTTGGTTTATTTTTGGTAATCCAATATTCAGTTCAATTCATGGCCAAAGTGATTGGAGAGAAGATTAATTAAAAACATCAAGATTGAGATTTGATTTTCAATCAAATATTTGCATATTTCCATGTCACTTTATAACTTGAAGCCCAAGCCTTTTGTTGCCCTAATTCCATTCATTATAAAAGTCCCTTTCATTCAGCAATAAGGGGGGACGGAAAAAATCTGGCCAAGGAGTAGGGTTTACAAAGTTGCACCACTCTTCATAAAATAACACGAGCAAGCGTGATTTCTAACAAAGTTCAGAACATCCCAACCGTTCCATCCAACTCCTGAGGTATAAGAGAGTAAGGTTGAGTCAATAGATGAGTTGTAGAAGGTTTGAAATGCATATGCCATGTTCATCATCGTCATATACGTTTGATTTTCGTGTCTTGTATTTTAACATATTTTAATATAAACTAATCACATGTTTGAGTTCCTGAGATCATTTAGGAAACATTTGAATCATTGGAATGAAGTTTTAGCGCGTAGATCAAGATTAACCGTGGCTAGGGCACAATGAAGGAAGCATTTCGTTCCCATAGATCCAGGTCGTTTCAGGACAAAAAAATCACACCGTTGTATTTGTGGCATCCAAATTAGTGGATCTGGGCGGTCTTAGTTTTTGTCTAACGTGTATTTCTGAGTTTTCTTGTTTTTCAGAATTTTGCTAGGAAAGTCGCTAATAAGACCGCAGCAAAAACCCTAAGTAAATTCGCAGAAAATTCTTTGGGGAAGAAGATGAATAGAAGAATTGACCATTGACCACACGTGCTGCTTTCTGATTGGAGGGACAATGATCAAACTCTCTCTCTCTCTCTCTCTCTCTCATTCTCATTGGATGCGCGCGCAGGCATGGGTGGGGCACACGGTTTGATTGAGTTGAAAATTCTTGGTGAAATATTGCTTCTATATTTATTACTTGATAACTGGTAATTAAAAAACTAACATGTGCAGCACAATTGGCTAGAGGAAGGCGCTTGTAACCTGCAAGACCTGAGATCGATCCCTGGGTTTTGCATATTTTTTTAAAATTATTTGTTACAACTGTTTCATAGATCCAACACTTCTGGCCAGCGAGAGTCCATGATACGCCCTCCAATATCTACTACCGAATCTTTGCAAATATAGATCTGACGGTTTTAGAGAATGCTTCCCTATGGTGCACTTGCAGGAGGTCTCCATACAGAATCAGGCGCTCACCTTTGGGCATTCTCTTAGTGAGCTTAGTACTATGCTCTTCATACCCTCCTTGGTTTGCAGCACAAGCCCATTTACTTTTTGTTTTTTCTTTTATTTTTGTTTTAATCAATTAACCAACCACTTAGAATTAGGTTTTGACTTTTTATCAACAAGTTTTAATTTAGGGTAATTAGGATTTAATTTAGTTAGGTTAATTTAATTAATTTATTTAATAAGAAATAATTTACATGTTTTATTCAACTAATGAAATTTAGGTTTTAATTTAATTAGAGTAAATTTGATTAGAATTAGTTTTATCTTAATAAATAATTCATTAATTTAGGTTTTAACTAGAATCAAACGCTAATCCTCAAACCCTAATTTCTTCGCGATCTTCTGTTCTCATCTTATACTTTATGATTGTCGAATGCTTGTTTCAATTGAAATTATTTAATTATTTATTTAATTGTTCCTTTAAATTATTGAAATCGATGTATAGGTCGCAAGGGTATTTTTTGTAATAGCGTAGATTTATTTTCCCGCACTTTACTTTTCGTATCCCCCGGTTTTTGGTTATGTACTCCCCTAATCCCGAAGCCCTGTAATAGCGTAGATTTACTTTCTGCATTTTATTTTCCTGCAAATATTGAACTGTTAGATGTATGGTTTAGGATTGTATGCACAAGACTAAAATCAACCGTAGATCACTAATTCCACGATTAATTTATCTGAACATAACACACGTGATTGCTGCACCCACTCACCTTTAGGGTAACCCTCTCTTCCGTTGCCTTTCGATTAAATAGTCAAGTCCCTTACCACCTGTTGCCTTTGATTTAAAAATCATCATAAAAAGATCATAGTCCCTTCGAGTTGCCTACGATGAAGTGATCTTGTCCCTCGATGTTGCCTCGATAAATGATGATTGTCCCTTTCGATTGCTAAGGTATCCTTACTTGTTGCCTTATGACTATTCTCATATAATTCATAGGACTTCCTACCCTCCTTATGGTATGGATAGCCCTATGACAATATGATGACCCTCGATGTCCCTTACATCCAATGAAAGGACTTCCCACTAACTAATGGTGTGGATAGTCTCTTTCCCTTAAAGACTTTAAGAACAAGAAAGACTTTAAATTTAGGGTAGGTAGTAATTGCTTGCTCAACTCAAAACTTTCAAATGCTTTGCACACCTCCTTTTCAAAACAATTTTCAAAGACTACACTTTGTATACATTCGTACGAAGATCATTACAAAGTTAAAGCTATTTTCAAAAATGTTTACTAAAAATACACTACACTCCTTCAAACAAATCAAACAATTCAAAAGTGAGCTAAGCAATTAAGAGCCCATGGATAACCATGGATACAAAGGGTGCTTACACCTTTCCTTTGTATAACCTACCCCCGAACTTAATCTCTTTTAAAAGGTCTTTCTTGTTCTTTTTTCCTTTCCTAATTGGATAAAATAAAAGTCTATGGCGACTCTTGCTATATGCAACATTTTAAAAAAGTCAGTTCTCCCATCGTATTACAGAACTGGCGACTCTGCTGGGAATTTTTATAAAAATATGGGTTACCTTAGAGCTAGGATCACTTTAAAATTGTTTGATTTGATTTCTTTACATTTCAAGGGCTGTTTGGATATATTGCTTGTGTGAAATATCCTACACCCGGATCTAGTGTACCTTAGGTATATGGTGTCATACCCCAAATTTGTCCTACCCTTATTTATCTGGCTTGCAACTCATAAACATACATCCATTTAGGTCATATCATTGCATGCATCTGTATCATTGGTCCTTGGTCAGAAGGAGAGACTTGAAGCCTAATGTGGGGTGTCATCAGCTTGCCCAAGACCTCTTGAAATAAGGGTTTTCATCCAGTTCATAGCATTGGCGAGAATGTACAAGTCTAGAAGTCATCTGATCCTCTTAATCAGGGTTTCCTTGACCAAAGTCAACCAGTTGAATTTATGGTCAACATTTAATCAGGAATGGATTTTATGAGTGAGAAGCTTTCATATTAACGATGTGGATGTTTTCATTTGACTGGATTTGACTGGAGGAGATTTAATCAAGAATTCCATCAATAATCAGGAAAATCAGAATAGTTGACTTTTGGGTCAAAATCAGAAGAATTATTCAAATATTGACTTTTGGTGGAAATTCAACCAAGAAAAGTCAAAGAATGGATAAAATCAGGAGTTTGACAAAAAGTTGCCAAAAATAGAAAAATGACAAAAAAGGAAAGTTTTGACACTTAGAAATTTTTTGAGGGTTTTAAATCTTGATGAGCAGTCCACTTCAGCCCTGATTTACACGTGTCAAAAGGCCTCATTTGAGAAACATTCCAACATCAAAAATGTTCAGATCATGGAATGCTACAATTCTCTAGTTGAACATTTCTTCATTTGAAGCTTGTATGAGGAGATAAAGTGATTTGAAGTTGCTGAAAAGTCATTTGAGCCAAGTCACAATCCAAGTCATGGGCTAGGTCATGACCTGACATTTCATCAAGCATATGGCATGCCAAATGTCCAGCTGGTTCTGGAGCCCTACAAAGATGCTATGAACACAAACTTGGTATCATCCTTCTCCCCTCCATGCCCTCTACACAATGGAACAAGAATTGAGTCAATTGGGTGGATATTGAATCAATTATGATTGTCCAAAGTCACTACCTTGCAAAGCCAACAGTGTGCATCTGGTCCAGTCATGACTTACTGCATGCGCAAGGCATTTCTACAAACACATGGTGGGCTGAATTTAAGTCCAATTTTCTCTCTCCACAAGCTCTCATTTTGAACAAGGATGATCTGAAGCTATTCCTTGCCATGTCCTCTGTAACACCCCTCTAAATAACCCGCGGCAATTAAACAAATTATTAAATCAGAGTAACATGTAGAGAGGTATCACAATTCATAAATAACAAAAATACACGTCACATAAGTCATGCATCATTGGAACACCTGAAAATCATAACTCATTATCCAAACCATGTTCTACGCAGCGGAAAAATACCACATCAAGTCTACATTATTACTAAATGTCTCAGACTTCAACCAAAACAGATAAATATAGAGTTACAATCAAAACTACAAACAAACGTTCCCAGTGTTACAACTACCAGAGCATGACACCTGACGCTAACTAAAAACACTGACTCATGAGCTAATCCTCACCGAGTCGAACAGCTGCTATCCTCAGTCTGAAAATGACAACATGTAAGGGTGAGTCTCGTCATAATTAACAAATGTTATAAGGTTATAAAGCAATAACACATCACAGTTGCATCATTCACCCAATTGTTTCATAAACAGACAATCAAAACAAAACAAATAACAACCAACGCATCATCAACATTTACAACACTGGAATACCTCCAATCATGTCATAAATCATGCATATGAATGAACTGACACTATGCATGTGGTACCAACGTCATCCAATGGGAATAACCCATGACCGATCTATCATCATCCAGATACGGCCCTGCCAGCACAGATTCCACACAATGGGAATCATGCCCTTCACTGATCCAACACTTCCCTTATGGATACAGTATCAACAATGCACATGAATGAATGTAACATATATAACATACTTATATCATTATCATCATCATCCTCAATAATCATCATCATTCAGGTATGTTCATATATATTAACATCATTCAACCACAATTCTATCATCATCATGTCGAAAACATGCACATATTTGCTACAATCATCATCATCATCAAGAAATAGCAACATATATTATCATCATTCTAAAACCAGTCAAATCATCGTCACATAGATCGTTTAATAAGGTTCATTTAGCCCAAAACGGCGCATCAAATGAACCAACGGTTAGAAAGTTATGCCTCTTTGAACTTTCTTAAAATATCACAAAACATCAACAGCACGCGGCGCCATCACACATTCGCGGCGCGGAACGAATCGAAACAACGCCTTCGCGGCGCAGCCACATGTTCGCGGCGCGGAACGAATCGGAACAACGCCTTCGCGGCGCGGTCACCTGTTCGCGGCGCGTACTGAACACAACAAGACTTCCTTACCTTATGCCTTCAGGTTCGCGGCGCCTCCCCTATGTACGCGGCGCGAACCGCGATTCTAAAAACCCCAATCTGCAGAAAAACAGCATTCCATGTATCCCAAACACCCCAACACATACCAGTGCGAACATGGAGAATTAGAATGTACAAACAACACAAATTACGTCTCGTAATGCACCAAATATACATCAATTGAGATTATAACAACACATACATCATAGATTCAAACACAGGGGTCAAATATCATACAATTGACACAATCCCTAAACCTATCATATGACTCAATTGATCCGAATTCTACATCTATTCAGCATTACCAACCCCTAACCCGATAATAGATGATAATCAGACAAGTCCCCCCTTACCTTAGATAATTCTGGATTCTTGGTCTCTCCCTCTATCGTTCTCCTTCACGTTCTTCGTTCTTCAGACTTCTTTCTTTCACGCTCTTTCTTTTTCCCAATTCCAATGTTTATGAAATAATAAGATTAGAAAAAGGTTTTTCAGAATTACCCCCCCTTCTTCCTCTATTTCCACATATGGCCCAAAAGCCAAAACCTCACTTATTCATTATTTCCACAATTTCTTTAATAATTCTAATTATTAATTCAATAATAAAATTAAATTAATATTAAAATTATACAGGCGTTACAACTCTCCCCCACTAAAAGAGTTTTCGTCCTCGAAAATATACCTCAAGCAAAGAGCTCCGGATAGGAATCTTTCATCTGGCTCTCTAGCTCCCAGGTAACATTCCCTTCAGCTGGTCCTCCCCAAGCTACTCTGACTAAAGCTATTTCCTTGCCACGCAATTGCTTCAGTCTTCTATCTTCAATCCTCACAGGCAATGTTTCAACCGTTAAGTTGTCTTTTACCTGTACATCGTCTACTTGGATCACATGGGACGGATCTGAAATGTACTTCCTCAATTGAGACACATGAAACACGTCGTGCAAGTTTGCAAGCATCGGCGGCAAAGCGACACGATATGCCAATTCTCCCACTTTTTCAGAAATTTGGAACGGTCCAATAAAACGCGGAGTCAACTTCCTTGACTTCAATGCCCGGCCAATTCCTGTCATAGGAGTGACTCTCATAAACACATGATCTCCCTCTTGAAACTCAAGTGTCTTTCTTCTTTTATCATAGTAACTCTTCTGACGACTCTGAGAAGCTCTCATCTTCTCCTGAATCATCTTAATCTTCTCCGTAGTCTGTTGTACAATTTCTGGCCCAATCACAGCACTCTCACCAGATTCATACCAACACAACGGCGTCCTACATCTCCTACCATACAAAGCCTCAAACGGAGCCATGCCAATACTCGAATGATAACTATTGTTGTAAGTAAACTCGATCAAAGGCAGATAGCTATCCCAAGTACCTCCTTTTTCCAGCACACAAGCACGTAACAAATCTTCTAACGACTGTATTGTCCTCTCCGTCTGTCCATCCGTCTGCGGATGATAAGCAGAACTCAACCTCAGTTTAGTACCTAAAGCCTTCTGCAAACCTTCCCAGAACTTAGACGTAAACCTCGGATCTCTGTCTGACACGATACTTGAAGGAATACCATGAAGACTAACTATCTTCTCGATATACAACTGAGCTAGCTTCTCCATCGGATAATCCATCCTCACCGGTATAAAATGTGCAGATTTCGTCAACCTGTCTACCACGACCCAGATAGCTTCACAAATCTTGCCAGTCCTCGGTAAACCCGACACAAAATCCATTGATATGCTATCCCACTTCCACTCAGGGATAAACATCGGTTGCATAAACCCAGACGGTTTCTGATGCTCAATCTTTGACTTCTGGCAAATTAAACAAGAGTACACAAACTCGGCAATTTCTTTCTTCATTCTCGGCCACCAAAACAACTTTTTCAAATCATGATACATCTTGGTAGCACCAGGATGAATACTCAACCCACTACGGTGTCCTTCTTCTAAAATACGTTTCCGGAGTTCAACAATATCAGGGACACACACTCGATCACCAAACCTCAGTATACCATTTTCATCAATTCTAAATTCACCACCCTTGCCTTGATTAATCAAAGTCAACTTATCTATTAACTCAACATCATCTTTCTGACCCTCTCTGATCTCTTCAAGAATGCCACTAGTCAACTTCAACATACCCAATTTGACACTAGTAGGAGTACCTTCACATACCAAACTCAAGTCTCTGAATTGTTCAATCAAATCCAATTCCTTCACCATTAGCATAGACATATGCAAGGTTTTCCTACTCAATGCATCAGCAACAACGTTTGCCTTACCCGGATGGTAATTCAAACCAAAATCATAATCTTTCAGGAATTCTAACCATCTTCTCTGCCTCATATTCAACTCTTTCTGGTCAAAGAGATACTTCAAGCTCTTATGATCACTGAATACCTCAAATCTTGAACCATACAAATAGTGTCGCCACAACTTCAAAACGAACACTACAGCTGCCAACTCCAAATCATGAGTCGGATAATTCCTCTCATGTACTTTAAGTTGTCTCGACGCATAAGCAACTACTTGCTGATTTTGCATTAACACACCACCTAAACCCATTAGCGATGCGTCACAATAAACCACAAATGATTCTGTCGGACTTGGCAAAATCAAGATAGGAGCACTAGTCAATCTCCTCTTGAGCTCTTGGAATCCTTCTTCACACTTTGCATCCCAAATAAAGGCTTGTCCCTTCCTGGTCAGTTTAGTTAACGGCAATGCTAACTTTGCAAATCCTTCAATAAACTTCCTGTAATAACCTGCAAGGCCAAGAAAACTACGAATCTCTGATACTGACTTCGGAGCTTCCCACTGAGACACGGCTTCTATCTTTGTAGGATCAACAGCAATACCATTCTTAGAAATCACATGTCCAAGAAAACTAACTTCTTCTAACCAGAATTCACACTTCGACAGTTTGGCAAAAAGTTGCTTCTCCTTCAACAGTTCTAACACGGTTCTGAGGTGTTCGGCATGTTCTTCCTCATTCTTAGAATATATCAGGATATCGTCGATAAATACCACCACAAACTTGTCGAGATAAGGATGAAATATTCTGTTCATGTACTCCATAAAAACACCAGGTGCATTAGTAACTCCAAACGGCATTACAGAATACTCATAATGTCCATACCTTGTTCTAAAAGCAGTCTTCTGAATGTCATCATCTTTCACACGTATCTGGTGATACCCAGACCTCAAATCAATTTTACTAAATACTCGCGCTCCAACCAACTGATCCATCAAATCATCAATCCTCGGCAATGGATACCGATTCTTGATAGTAACCTTGTTCAATTGTCTGTAATCTACGCACAGCCTCATCGAACCCTCTTTCTTCTTTACTAGTAACACAGGCGCACCCCACGGAGAAACACTAGGACGAATAAATTTCTTCTCCAGCAATTCTTCTAACTGCTTCTTCAGTTCGGCTAGCTCAGACGGCGACATACGGTACGGTGCCATCGACACTGGACTGGTTCCCGGAATCAAATCAATAGAAAACTCCACTTCTCTTTCCGGTGGTAATTCATTTACATCTTCAGGAAAAACTTCTGGAAATTCACACACCACAGGTAATTCGCTACTAGCCACCTTTTCTTTCACATTCATCATTGCGAACAACATAAATACTGTTGCACCATCTCCGATAGCCTCGTTCACCTGCCTAGCTGTCATTTCCAGATTATCAGCACAACCCTCTTCAGGAAAAATTACCGTCTTCTCAAAACAGTTGATATGAACACGGTTGAACTCCAACCAGTTCATTCCCAGGATTACATCAAGTTCTTTCAACGGAAGGCACACTAAGTCCATCTCGAATTCTCTACCAAAAATGTCAATCGGACAATTCAAGCATGCAGACGAAGTAGTTACTGAACCCGACGCAGGAGTGTCAATAACCATACTTCCATTTATATCAGATATCTCTAGATTCAACCTCATAGCACAATCCAAAGAAATAAAAGAATGAGTTGCTCCAGTATCAATAATTGCAACTAAAGGTGTGCCATGAATGAAACACGTACCTTTAATCAACCTGTCCTCTGGAGTAGTCTCTGACCCGGTCAAAGCAAAAACCTTTCCTCCTGACTGGTTCTTCTTTGGCTTAGGACAATTAGGACTGATGTGACCTTCTTCTCCACAGTTGTAACAAGTCACAACCCTCTTCTTACAATCAGCCGCGACATGACCCACTTCCTCACACTTGAAGCACTTCTTCTGGTTCAGCTTACACTCATTCCTACGATGTCCCATCTCACCACAATTGTAGCATCTGATACGAGCACTGGAATCTCCCCCACTGGGTTTCTTCCAATCAACAGGTTTACCTCTACCATATGGTTTACTTCTGTCCATAGGCTTCTTCCCTTTTCTGTCAACCAACTCGCGAGAGTGAGATGACTTCAGCTTGACGCTATCTTCCTCAAAAATCCTGCTACAATCCACCAGATCAACAAATCTCCGGATCCTCTGGTACCTGATACCCTGCTTGATCTCATCACGAAGGCCATTCTCAAACTTGACACATTTCGAGAATTCACTGGCTTCGTCGTTGTTGTAGTGCACATAGTACTTTGCCAGTTCCACAAACTTGGCAGCATACTCTGGTACAGTCATGTTACCTTGAACCAACTCCAAAAATTCCACTTCTTTTCTGCCCCTGACATCCTCAGGAAAATACCTCCTCAGAAACTCCCTTTTGAATATAGCCCAAGTAACCGCTATACCGCCGGCATCCAGTTCAGCTTTTGTTGTCAACCACCAGTCATCAGCCTCCTCAGACAACATGTGGGTACCAAACCTCACCTTGAGATTCTCAGCACAATCTATGACTCGGAAAATCCTCTCGATCTCTTTGAGCCATTTCTGAGCACCCTCAGGATCGTGCGTGCCTTTGAACAATGGAGGATTGTTCCTCTGAAAATTCCCCAGTTGCCTATCAGCACCAATCCCTGCTCCTACAGTCCCTCCTCCAAGCACACCAGCAATCATGCCCAGAGCCTCAGCAAGAGCATCATCGTTTCTTCCTCCTCTTCCAGCCATTTGTTCTGCTTAAATGCAACAATCCAGTCAGAACAAAGCATCGACAAGTAACTCGTATTAGTCGTATACACAGGAAAACTGACACTGACACTAAGACTCTGGTCACAACGACCGACTATGCTCTGATACCACTATTGTAACACCCCTCTAAATAACCCGCGGCAATTAAACAAATTATTAAATCAGAGTAACATGTAGAGAGGTATCACAATTCATAAATAACAAAAATACACGTCACATAAGTCATGCATCATTGGAACACCTGAAAATCATAACTCATTATCCAAACCATGTTCTACGCAGCGGAAAAATACCACATCAAGTCTACATTATTACTAAATGTCTCAGACTTCAACCAAAACAGATAAATATAGAGTTACAATCAAAACTACAAACAAACGTTCCCAGTGTTACAACTACCAGAGCATGACACCTGACGCTAACTAAAAACACTGACTCATGAGCTAATCCTCACCGAGTCGAACAGCTGCTATCCTCAGTCTGAAAATGACAACATGTAAGGGTGAGTCTCGTCATAATTAACAAATGTTATAAGGTTATAAAGCAATAACACATCACAGTTGCATCATTCACCCAATTGTTTCATAAACAGACAATCAAAACAAAACAAATAACAACCAACGCATCATCAACATTTACAACACTGGAATACCTCCAATCATGTCATAAATCATGCATATGAATGAACTGACACTATGCATGTGGTACCAACGTCATCCAATGGGAATAACCCATGACCGATCTATCATCATCCAGATACGGCCCTGCCAGCACAGATTCCACACAATGGGAATCATGCCCTTCACTGATCCAACACTTCCCTTATGGATACAGTATCAACAATGCACATGAATGAATGTAACATATATAACATACTTATATCATTATCATCATCATCCTCAATAATCATCATCATTCAGGTATGTTCATATATATTAACATCATTCAACCACAATTCTATCATCATCATGTCGAAAACATGCACATATTTGCTACAATCATCATCATCATCAAGAAATAGCAACATATATTATCATCATTCTAAAACCAATCAAATCATCGTCACATAGATCGTTTAATAAGGTTCATTTAGCCCAAAACGGCGCATCAAATGAACCAACGGTTAGAAAGTTATGCCTCTTTGAACTTTCTTAAAATATCACAAAACATCAACAGCACGCGGCGCCATCACACATTCGCGGCGCGGAACGAATCGAAACAACGCCTTCGCGGCGCGGCCACATGTTCACGGCGCGGAACGAATCGGAACAACGCCTTCGCGGCGCGGTCACCTGTTCGCGGCGCGTACTGAACACAACAAGACTTCCTTACCTTATGCCTTCAGGTTCGCGGCGCCTCCCCTATGTACGCGGCGCGAACCGCGATTCTAAAAACCCCAATCTGCAGAAAAACAGCATTCCATGTATCCCAAACACCCCAACACATACCAGTGCGAACATGGAGAATTAGAATGTACAAACAACACAAATTACGTCTCGTAATGCACCAAATATACATCAATTGAGATTATAACAACACATACATCATAGATTCAAACACAGGGGTCAAATATCATACAATTGACACAATCCCTAAACCTATCATATGACTCAATTGATCCGAATTCTACATCTATTCAGCATTACCAACCCCTAACCCGATAATAGATGATAATCAGACAAGTCCCCCCTTACCTTAGATAATTCTGGATTCTTGGTCTCTCCCTCTATCGTTCTCCTTCACGTTCTTCGTTCTTCAGACTTCTTTCTTTCACGCTCTTTCTTTTTCCCAATTCCAATGTTTATGAAATAATAAGATTAGAAAAAGGTTTTTCAGAATTACCCCCCCTTCTTCCTCTATTTCCACATATGGCCCAAAAGCCAAAACCTCACTTATTCATTATTTCCACAATTTCTTTAATAATTCTAATTATTAATTCAATAATAAAATTAAATTAATATTAAAATTATACAGGCGTTACATCCTCTCTCCATTAAGCTATGAAGTGTGATGATTGGACATGTGTGGATCAAGCTAAGAGGCCTCAAAGTCAGGTGCACAAAAAACTACATGTGAGCCAGCAAGATCAAGTCACGCATGCCCAGGCTAAGTAATTGTAACATTGTGATTTTAATGCAATTTTGAGTAAGCTTATGGCCCTTATTTCAAGGGATTTCCAACATCAAGCTTCTCATATCCCATATCTTCTTTGCATTGAGTCCAAAAGTAAGCCATATGGTGAAACCTAGCAAGAGATGTAAGCACTGGAAGTGGTCTCATTGGATGGACGTGGGTGCAAAGCATCACCATTATGTGATACCCCAACATACAATACCATGCACCAAGATGCGTCCATAAATAAGCCATGCATACTTTGCTATATAACAGGCCATTTAAAAGCTCACCAAACACAGCCAAAACTTGTTTTACTAAGTGTAAGAAAGCTCAGCTACAACACACCTCACCATAGCCTATCATGCATACACACACTCTCCATATAAACTCCACACACTCTCAAGAGGAACTTCACTTCATTTTTTTCATTTCTCAGTTTCACTCATCAATCCTCTCATCACTCTCTTCATCCTCTCTTCTCTCTTCTCTCTCTCACCTCCCTAATCTCCACCATAACCGTTTCTCTAACTACCTCCAACAACCACTTCCGGCCACTTTAACAAACCTTCACCACCGCAACAAATCATCACCACCTCCATAACCGTCAAACCACATCATCATCTTCATCACTGCACCACCGTTCAAACCACCACAAACTCCACAATCATCTTCAAACTCCACTCTTCTTCAATCAACCATCAGCATCACCACCTATCTCCTCTGAATCATCTCCCTATTATTGCTAATAGCATCATCATCATCATCTCCGGTTTCAATCTAGCTTCGTGGCGACATCAAGATCCGGTCGAGAATCACCGATTGGATATTTGAAATTCTGCCACTTCTATTGTCCGCGCAAATGCAGCAGGGAGATCTCAGTGTTCGTGTTTGCATTACATTATCACCATTGGAAAAGAATTAAGGAGTATTGCAACATGAGTTTTTATTTGAAGCTGGAATCAAGAACTTTCAGGTAAGTGCCTAATCCCTCTCATCATGATAGCAGTATGTTTAGGACGTTCGCATTCGGACGAGTAGCATCACATGTAGTCGGTTGTTATATGTTGCATATCATCGATTCGTTTTTCCGATTGAATGCTGTATGCCACTGGTTCTTGGTGCTAAAGTGTTCGTACGTTAAAACTAATTGCATATTCGGAATCGGAATGAAATTTCGAGAGGAAAGGTGGTCTTAGTTTTCGTTTGCGAAGCGTGGCCGGTAACGGCGCCGTCGTGAACTAATCGGAGAAGACGATGAATAGTAGGCGGGCTACTGTTCACGTGAGTTGCATGAGGTTTTGTTGTTTTAATGGATGATACGTGTTGCATGATGACTGGATTAGGCTGTATTTTTGTCTTTAGTCACTTAAAACTTTGGTGACCTATTGATACATGTTCAGTGCTTCTATGTCACATTTACTTTACAAATAATAAAAGCCACACATGCTGATGATAAAATGGAATAACAAAAAGGGTGAAATAAGGAATGGACAAAATGGAACTGGGCCACGCTCCGCTCATGACTGGGCTCGGAACACTTTGATGTTCACACCCCTGACTTTCGGGCCCAAGGCGCATTAACACTTAATTCCAGTTCACACTTTAATTACTTTCTCACCCCCCTGCCAGCATTATTTTCCTTTACTAAAAAATTTGTTTTCTTTTCTAATTTTGATCAATAAATCATTTTCCATGCAAATAAAAAATGACAAAAATATTTTTCACTCAATTAGACTTTTTAGTATTTTATTTTCTTTTAATTGATTTTTTAATTGTTGTTTCCTTTGATTGTTGATTGGTTGATAAACCATATAAATAAATAGTTTTTTTTGTTAATTCAAAATTAGTTTCTAACATGAATAAAATGCAATTGTTTGTATATATTTTTCCATGAATAGTTTAGATTTTAATTCTTTTCCTCTTGTGAATATTTTCTTATATTGTGAAATACCAAAATAACTTCTTCCTCATTTCTATTAGAAGTAATCAACAATTAGGCTTAGAGATTAGGCTAGTCCCCCACTTTTTCATTCTTTTTCTTTTTACAACACTAAAACATCTAATAAATACTCAAATAAAATCCCTCTAAAACATACAAAGAAAACACTAAAAAACATTAATAAAAAAGTGAAAATCATTAAAAAGGGAATGGAAGCTTGAATCTCCCTTGCTTTAGGGAATCATTCGAGTGCTTGGATCTCCCTTGCTTTAGGGAACCATTCGGGCGTAAGTTCCCAAATTCTAAAAGACACAAACCAAAGAGTAACTCGAGTTTCCCTTGCCTTAGGGATTTCCTCGAAACACTCAAAGTCTCTCTCTCATCTCTTTTTCTTAAGGGCAATGTTATTTCCGCTCGTACGCATCGTAGGTCGATCCCTTATGCGAGAGCGCGAACGTTAACTCCGCCCAACTAAAAAACACAAAAACAAACAGAAACATATGAGCCGAACTACGACGCTCTGATTCCTGAAAAGGATACGTAGGCATCAAGTCGCAGGGCTTGAACGAGCACATTTGTAAATATTCCCTTCTTTTCCCCATATTTCTTTTGCATTCATTCGCATTTAGACATAGACATAGTACACACCCTTTAGATAGAAACAAACATAGGTGGATACCATCGAGTACGATGGGCGCGAGGGGTGCTAGCACCTTCCCCTTGCGTAACCGACTCCCGTACCTAGATTCTCTGGTCGCAAGACCTTGTTCCTTCCTTTTTCAGGTTTCCTGATATTCCTTTCCCTTATGGGATAAATATATTGGTGGCGACTCTGTTCATTTTTCGCGAGCGTGCGACAGCTGGCGACTCTGCTGGGGAGATTATAGACCTGTGCTGGTCCATTCTTGGCGAGTTGATCCTAGCCTTTGTTTGTTGTTTATTTTATTGGGTGTTTATTTGTTTTTTTATGTCTATATCTTGTATATATGTTTGCATGTTTATTTTCTTCTTGCATATCATGTTTATTTCTGCTTGCACATCATGCATCTGGACTATATTATGGGTCCCCGTGGGGGCCACATATTTTTCTGCTTTGTTTTGCAGGTGGGGGGTTTGTGTGAGGTAAAAGGCCCACTACCCAGGCCAGTGACACATAGGATTAGCGTGGATGCTCATGTTGACTCCCGTAGCGCTTGCTATGATCGAGTTTGACATGGGGTACCACAACTGGGCGAGGTTCTTTCATGGAACACTGTGTCTGGCACGCTTGTTGCCTCAAACACTTTGTACCCCATGGGAACTGTAGACCCTAGTGACCATTAGGGACCACCTGTCCGTGTCTAGACTTCATACCCGTGAGATTGGGGTGGGACAGGAAACCTTGACTCCTACATACCATTGCTTCTTCAGAGTTGAGGTCGGACCTTTATTTGGTCTGTTCTCATGGTGCTTGATATTATGGTATTCTAAAAAGGCGCCGAACCTTTGATCCTGTGACATTTGGCCTGTATGGAGGTTTTATATCAGTCATTCAGAGGATTGTGCGGTGGTTACTAAGATTATATGGACCTTGATCCCATGCTTTTGCATTGCATAACATCATTGCTTTATCCACTTCATTTATGAGGGATCCTAAAGTCCATTTTAAAAAAAAAAAGAAGAAAAAGGAAATAGAAAAGCAGAAAAAAGAAAAGAAAAGAGATTCTATACAAAATAAAGCTTTGACTTCAAAAGAAATAGAACAAAAAAAGTGTGAAAGGACTTTAGGATCCCTTGGAAATGAAACATTGCATTCATAATATCATGCATTTCATGGTTCTCTCAGAAGATTGTGGGGGCCCTTTCTACTCAAATTCTGACTTCAACGATACAATTGACTTCTCACTGTTACGTGCTCAAATGTTGATATTGGAACAACTCTGTGGGTTTTAAATGAGATGAGAACAGAAATGGGGGTTAACATGAATCAATCTATGGAGGCTCTTCAAGTTTTTCTTTTAGACATGAAGAGTTAAGACAAGTTCCTCAGAAGCCAAATGCAAATGTTAATCTCACCTCAAGAGAAGGTCTTATGTATCAGAATGTTTGAAATAATGTTAAGATTCCTATTCTTGGTAAAGAGAATTCACATCATTGAAGTCTGCAAGTTTCCAATTATTGAAATTGACAAAAGGTTCCACCTTTTGGAGAAAAGATTGAAAGCCATAAAAAGTCGTGACGCCACTGATTCAGATGTTGTTGGTTTGTGCCTAAATCCTGATATCAAGAAATGCAAGGATCATCCACTCTCACTCCTAATGATGGATATTGAAGCTAAGTTGGTAATCATCTCTTGTGCATGTGTGGAAGTTGCTTGGGGCTCCCGATCGAGGGATAAGCAAGACGTATTCTTATCTTGAGCTTTGCATCATTTGCATTGCTCGAATCCCTTAAAGCATTACAAATTCCTGTGAAACTTCGCCAGAATCTTCTTCCGTGTGGTAATCAAGAGTGTTCTCTATAACGCTTCTCATTCTCAAGTTGCTTCCCCGTTTGTCGGAATTTCAGTTGGTTAAGATTCGTGTATTGGGTCTTCTTCACCACATATAGCTCTTGAGTTTGATAACCATACAAGGTTCTTTTCATTTATGATGGAGGCTACTACTCTAGAAACTATGCTTGGGGCTCCCGATCGAGGGATAAGCAAGACGTACTCTTATCTTGAGCTTTGCACCACTTGCATTGCTCGAATCCCTTAAAGCACTTCAAATTCCTAGGTGATTTCGTCAGAATCTTCTTCCAAGTGGTAATCAAGAGTGTTCTACACAACGCTTCTCTTTCTCAAGGTTTTGCTTCATACCCCAGTTGCCTCTTCTCGGAATTTCCCTCTCATTGGCCTTCGTTTGTTAACAGAGACAAGAGGAATATGGGAAATAAATTGATGTGATTCTATTGCCTTGGGCCCATTCGCTTCCCTGTTTGTTGGAATTTCAATTGGTTAAGATTCGAGTATTGGGTCTTCTCCACCACAAATAGATCTCCTCAATTTGATGACCATGCAAGGTACTTCCATTTGTGATGGCGAATACTACTCTAGAAACATCTATGCTTGGGGCTCCCGATTGAGGGATAAGCAAGACGTACTCTTATCTTGAGCATTGCATCACTCGCATTGCTCGAATCCCTAAAGTGAGGCAAAAATTTACAACTCTTGGGTGACTTCGTTGGGGTTTTCTTTGAAGTAATCTGAAGAGTTTGGAAGGAACTGCAGAAAGTATTCGAGATCAACAAGTCCAGACGGAGTCAAGTCTCCTCAACAATGGCAGCCATTCAGTTCTTCATTCCATTCTCATTTGTAACATTTCATTGTTTGTTTAAGCATTTATAGCATGTAGAAACTTGTTAATTTTTGAATGAAAATCATAATACATTGTTTATGTTTGTCTTGAAGTAATCCATTCGTTATCACTCATAAAATGATTTGCTTGCATACGATACCAACTTTACCAATCCCTTGCCTAGGCAAAAAGCAGAGGGAGAATGATGAAAAATAGAAATGCAAAATCTCTAATTGTGTGCTTTTGAATAAAACCCTACTGAGGATGTACAGGCATTGTTTCAAATCCCCAAACACTGGAGATATAAGGGAGTGCAACCCTCGATAACCCCTTTGAGCCTTGAAGTAGGAGTTTCTTTTCTGCTCATAAAAAACCCTTAATTTTAACCCTGGGGAAGGGTAGTGTTCATTTAACTTGATCGAGCGTTCAAAACTCATCAATGGTAGGATACAACAATGGTTATCCTTCAAAAGGTTGAGGAATGTCAAAACCGCAACGATTATCCTTATTCTATCAAGAGATCAAGAGATGGCAATACCACAATGGTAATCCTTCATCAAATCAAAGAAGTGAGGCGGTCACAATCACCTCCAACGAATCAAAGATAATGCGAGGTCACACGACTTGTTCAAAAAAAAAATATAGCAAAAAAGAAATGGCAAAAAAATAATAAGAAGAAAAGGATGAAAAGAAAAATGACAAAAGAAAAAAAAATTTTGCAAAGCAAGAACAAAGTCGTGTGACAACGAATCAGAAGAATAAAAGGTGAGCGACCGCCATGTCCAAAGAACCTCATTGATTCCTCAACCATTTCAAATTCTTTGTGAGGGATGAACACTCGTGTCGAGTTAACTGAACATAGGAATGGAGAACATCACGAAGGGGGTGGGTACAAATAATTTCGAGCCTAAAAATCCTTTGTTTCCAAAACCGTGAACCTGGCCAAGTTACAACCCTTAAAAGTCCTAATTGAAGTAGGGTTCATCTTGAAAGCGCACCCCGAAGAGATAGCGTTTAACTGACTCCCAATGAAGCGAGACTCATATCCATGTTGGTATCGTATGTTTGCTTTATCTTACATATGCAAAAATCGAGGTTGTGTCGACTAGTGATCCATTCTCAAGAGGTCGCAACCTCATTCCAAAAAGAGTTTTACAACTTCAAGACTAACATAGGCTTTGCATTAGAATTATCATTCTTAGAATTAACATTATTTTGCATACATAATATGTGCTTAACATCAAGGAAGTTACCATGATGAGAATCAGTGAGTAACTTGATCATGTCAAAGTACGAGAGACTTGAGAACTCCGAGGAGTAAAAACTAATCATTTCAAATCTTGACCATCAAGGGGCAGGTTCTCTAAAAACTCCATTGGGCATGAACAATTAATGCTTTCTTTGATTACCCCGAGGGGAAGAGTTTGAAGACTCCGATGAGCGTGGTAAAGTTGTTTCCATGTCTGTTTGACTTCAAAACAAGAAAGCTTGAGGACTCTAGTAAGATGTACCCAATCAGGGGCAATTGAATCGAGGTTTGACCTCTCAAGTTCAGCATATTTGGAGCAATCACGTCGATAAATCTCTTCAAGCTTCGATCAATCTGGGGCAATCAAGTCGAGGAATCTCTCTTGAGTTCAACCAATCTGGGGCAGTTACGTCGAGATTCGACAAATCTCTCCAAGGATCCTTTAGGGAAAATTCCTTCATGGGTCATGAAGCTTGGAAGCACAATCTTTTGAGTTATCTTGCCTCTCTCTGAGTGTCGGATTTCTCCAGAAAACTTATTCTCTCCCCAAGTACTGGAGTTTATTTCTCCTGAGAGTTCGTTCCATTCCTCAAGCATAGGAGTTTATTTCTCCTAAGAGCCATTCTACTTCCCTAATCAAGGCTCCTTACCCGGATCTCTCATCCCCGACATGGTGAATCGAGGGAATCTCCTAAAGCTGAAAATCCTCCAAGCAGTGACACATGGTGAGAAGTCAGAAGTTATTCTACGTCCCAGAAGGAAAACACAAGAATGTGCATCTTACAAGTCAAAGTCCAATACCTATTGGCATCTCTACAGAATCCTTAACACTAAGGGTATTCTCCCTGGTGTTTACCTCACTAATGCCTTTATTTGGCATCCTGCATATAGTGTTCACTGCATATAACATTGCATCCTCAAAAGCGTAGCATATCCGTCAAAGCGGATCATTACGCCATAGAAAAATTCAAACATGCATACAAAGCATAAGCCAGATAATACAAATCAGCACTCAATCAAGATGACGATACTTCCCCACATAAAAAAAAGGTTGTCCTTACAAACTCCGATTGATATCTGCTACTACATTACAAATCTCATAAAGCCACGGTGCCGATACCTGGTATCCTCAATCCCCAGAAGAAATCCCGTTTTTCTCTCTAGTACGGATCCGACACAATGTCTTTCTTCGTCAGAATCGTTGTCTCCGAGGTTATTTCCCGTGTGCTGCGTGCATATTAGAGTGTGAATGAGGATGGACATTCAACCCATCTCATTTTTCAATCGTTTGAATATCCATACTTGGTGTGTGGCAATTCAAATGATTGCCGCTCTGAAGAGTTACACCCCGCCTTTTGGCCTGACGGATTAATGTAGTTCTTATGCTTCGTAAGCATCGATATTCCTATAATCCCCAATGGTTACTATCATCTTCTTGTCGAGTCTAGTCGTCTCTAGTCTTGTCATGGTTATTTCCCGTATGTTGCGTGCAAATTAGAGTGTGAATGAGGGTGGGCATTCAACCCATCTCATTTTTCAATCGTTTGAATAATCATACTTGGTGTGTGGCAATTCGAACGATTGCCGCTCTTGAAGAGTTACACCCCGCCTTTTGGCCTGAGGGATTAATGTAGTTCTCATGCTTCGTAAGCATCGATATTCCCGTAATCCCCAGTGGTTACTATCATCTTCTTGTCGAGTCTAGTCGTCTCTAGTCTTGTCATGGTTATTTCCTGTATGTTGCGTGCAAGTTAGAGTGCGAATGAGGATGAGCATTCAACCCATCTCATTTTTCAATCGTTTGGATAACCATACTTGGTGTGTGGCAATTCGAACGATTGCCACTCTTGAAGGATTATACCCCTCCTTTTGGCCTGAGGGATTAAGGTAGTTCTTATGCTTCGCAAGCATTGATATCCCGTGATTCTTCAGTATGTACTACTCTTTTGGGTCGAGTCTAGTCGTCACTAGTCTCCGTGGTCCCTTTCCCTCGTACGGGCAAACTTTTTGATCCAACCCCCGTGTTGTGTATCCTTTGCCTTCCGTCCTGGCAAATCATTTCAAGACTAAATCCCAATCCCCAGTAAGTCCATCTACCAAGCTTCTCAAACACTCGTATGTGTCATTCCTTTAATGCTCGTTTGTATCTTCTTCCAACACTCGTCTGTGTCGTTCCTTTGGTACTCGTATGTATCTTCTTTTGATGCTCGTATGTGTCATTCTTTTGGTACTCGTCTGTATCTTCTTTCGATGCTCGTATGTGTCATTCCTTTGGTACTCGTCTGTATCTTCTTTTGATGCTCGTATGTGTCATTCCTGTGGTACTTGTCTGTATCTTCTTTTGATGCTCGTATGTGTCATTCTTTTGGTACTCGTCTGTATCTTCTTCCAACACTCGTATGTGTCATTCTTTTGGTACTCGTCTGTATCTTCTTTTGATGCTCGTATGTGTCCTCCCTTTGGTACTCGTATGTATTTTCTTTCGATGCTCGTATGTGTCGTTCCTTTGGTACTCGTATGTATCTTCTTTTGATGCTCGTATGTGTCATCCCTTTGGTACTCGTATGTATCTTCTTCCGATGCTCGTATGTGTCCTTCTTTTGGTAACTGTCTGTATCTCCTTCCGATGCTCGTATGTGTCCTTCTTTTGGTACTCGTCTGTATCTCCTTCCGATGCTCGTATGTGTCATTCTTTTGGTACTCGTCTGTATCTCTTTTGATGCTCGTATGCGTCATTCCTTTGGTACTCGTCTGTATCTTCTTTCGATGCTCGTCTGTATCTCCCTCAAAAACATTTGTCTATGTCACCTTATCTTTCTGTCAAACCCATTTCTTTTCCAACTACTGTTCCATGTAACAATCACTTCCTTTGAGAACCTTGTATTGGCACCTTGGCTACGTTACAAGCTATCACCATCCAACTATTGCCTACCATAAATTTCTCCATCATAAAAATAAAAATTTCTCTTTCCCCAGCAGATATCAAAAATGAAAAAATAACAAAGATAACACTTACACCATCATTTCAGGACAAATTTCAGGTCTTGATATTTAATCTTCTTCTACCTCGAATGTTCGAAAGGCTAGCGCCTATCTCACCCTCAGGTATAAGACGATTAAATAGGGGCAGCTGTCATACCCCAAATTTGTCCTACCCTTATTTATCTGGCTTGCAACTCATAAACATACATCCATTTAGGTCATATCATTGCATGCATCTGTATCATTGGTCCTTGGTCAGAAGGAGAGACTTGAAGCCTAATGTGGGGTGTCATCAGCTTGCCCAAGACCTCTTGAAATCAAGGTTTTCATCCAGTTCATAGCATTGGCGAGAATGTACAAGTCTAGAAGTCATCTGATCCTCTTAATCAGGGTTTCCTTGACCAAAGTCAACCAGTTGAATTTCTGGTCAACATTTAATCAGGAATGGATTTTATGAGTGAGAAGCTTTCATATTAACGATGTGGATGTTTTCATTTGACTGGATTTGACTGGAGGAGATTTAATCAAGAATTCCATCAATAATCAGGAAAATCAGAACAGTTGACTTTTGGGTCAAAATCAGAAGAATTATTCAAATATTGACTTTTGGTGGAAATTCAACCAAGAAAAGTCAAAGAATGGATAAAATCAGGAGTTTGACAAAAAGTTGCCAAAAATAGAAAAATGACAAAAAAGGAAAGTTTTGACAATTAGAAATTTTTTGAGGGTTTTAAATCTTGATGAGCAGTCCACTTCAGCCCTGATTTACACGTGTCAAAAGGCCTCATTTGAGAAACATTCCAACATCAAAAATGTTCAGATCATGGAATGCTACAATTCTCTAGTTGGACATTTCTTCATTTGAAGCTTGTATGAGGAGATAAAGTGATTTGAAGTTGCTGAAAAGTCATTTGAGCCAAGTCACAATCCAAGTCATGGGCTAGGTCATGACCTGGCATTTCATCAAGCATATGGCATGCCAAATGTCCAGCTGGTTCTGGAGCCCTACAAAGATGCTATGAACACAAACTTGGTATCATCCTTCTCCCCTCCATGCCCTCTACACACTGGAACAAGAATTGAGTCAATTGGGTGGATATTGAATCAATTATGAGTGTCCAAAGTCACTGCCTTGCAAAGCCAATAGTGTGCATCTGGTCCAGTCATGACTTACTGCATGCGCAAGGCATTTCTACAAACACATGGTGGGCTGAATTTAAGTCCAATTTTCTCTCTCCACAAGCTCTCATTTTGAACAAGGCTGATCTGAAGCTATTCCTTGCCATGTCCTCTCTCCATTAAGCTATGAAGTGTGATGATTGGACATGTGTGGATCAAGCTAAGAGGCCTCAAAGTCAGGTGCACAAAAAACTACATGTGAGCCAGCAAGATCAAGTCACGCATGCCCAGACTAAGTAATTGTAACATTGTGATTTCAATGCAATTTTGAGTAAGCTTATGGCCCTTATTTCAAGGGATTTCCAACATCAAGCTTCTCATATCCCATATCTTCTTTGCATTGAGTCCAAAAGTAAGCCATATGGTGAAACCTAGCAAGATATGTAAGCACTGGAAGTGGTCTCATTGGATGGACGTGGGTGCAAAGCATCACCATTATGTGATACCCCAACATACAATACCATGCACCAAGATGCATCCATAAATAAGCCATGCATACTTTGCTATATAACAAGCCATTTAAAAGCTCACCAAACACAGCCAAAACTTGTTTTACTAAGTGTAAGAAAGCTCAGCTACAACACACCTCACCATAGCCTATCATGCATACACACACTCTCCATATAAACTCCACACACTCTCACGAGGAACTTCACTTCATTTTTTTCATTTCTCAGTTTCACTCATCAATCCTCTCATCACTCTCTTCATCCTCTCTTCTCTCTTCTCTCTCTCACCTCCCTAATCTCCACCATAACCGTTTCTCTAACTACCTCCAACAACCACTTCCGGCCACCATAAGAAACCTTCACCACCGCAACAAATTATCACCACCTCCATAACCGTCAAACCACATCATCATCTTCATCACTGCACCACCGTTCAAGCCACCACAACCTCCACAATCATCTTCAAACTCCACTCTTCTTCAATCAACCATCAGCACCACCACCTATCTCCTCTGAATCATCTCCCTATTATTGCTAATAGCATCATCATCATCATCTCCGGTTTCAATCTAGCTTCGTGGCGACATCAAGATCCGATCGAGAATCACCGATTGGATATTTGAAATTCTGCCACTTCTATTGTCCGCGCAAATGCAGCAGGGAGATCTCAGTGTTCGTGTTTGCATTACATTATCACCATTGGAAAAGAATTAAGGAGTATTGCAACATGAGTTTTTATTTGAAGCTGGAATCAAGAACTTTCAGGTAAGTGCCTAATCCCTCTCATCATGATAGCAGTATGTTTAGGACGTTCGCATTCGGACGAGTAGCATCACATGTAGTCGGTTGTTATATGTTGCATATCATCGATTCGTTTTTCCGATTGAATGCTGTATGCCACTGGTTCTTGGTGCTAAAGTGTTCGTACGTTAAAACTAATTGCATATTCGGAATCGGAATGAAATTTCGAGAGGAAAGGTGGTCTTAGTTTTCGTTTGCGAAGCGTGGCCGGTAACGGCGCCGTCGTGAACTAATCGGAGAAGACGATGAATAGTAGGCGGGCTACTGTTCACGTGAGTTGCATGAGTTTTTGTTGTTTTAATGGATGATACGTGTTGCATGATGACTGGATTAGGCTGTATTTTTGTCTTTAGTCACTTAAAACTTTGGTGACCTATTGATACATGTTCAGTGCTTCTATGTCACATTTACTTTACAAATAATAAAAGCCACACATGCTGATGATAAAATGGAATAACAAAAAGGGTGAAATAAGGAATGGACAAAATGGAACTGGGCCACGCTCCGCTCATGACTGGGCTCGGAACACTTTGATGTTCACACCCCTGACTTTCGGGCCCAAGGCGCATTAACACTTAATTCCAGTTCACACTTTAATTACTTTCTCACCCCCCTGCCAGCATTATTTTCCTTTACTAAAAAATTTGTTTTCTTTTCTAATTTTGATCAATAAATCATTTTCCATGCAAATAAAAAATGACAAAAATATTTTTCACTCAATTAGGCTTTTTAGAATTTTATTTTCTTTTAATTGATTTTTTAATTGTTGTTTCCTTTGATTGTTGATTGGTTGATAAACCATAAATAAATAGTTTTTTTTGTTAATTCAAAATTAGTTTCTAACATGAATAAAATGCAATTGTTTGTATATATTTTTCCATGAATAGTTTAGATTTTAATTCTTTTTCTCTTGTGAATATTTTCTTATATTGTGAAATACCAAAATAACTTCTTCCTCATTTCTATTAGAAGTAATCAACAATTAGGCTTAGAGATTAGGCTAGTCCCCCACTTTTTCATTCTTTTTCTTTTTACAACACTAAAACATCTAATAAATACTCAAATAAAATCCCTCTAAAACATACAAAGAAAACACTAAAAAACATTAATAAAAAAGTGAAAATCATTAAAAAGGGAATGGAAGCTTGAATCTCCCTTGCTTTAGGGAATCATTCGAGTGCTTGGATCTCCCTTGCTTTAGGGAACCATTCGGGCGTAAGTTCCCAAATTCTAAAAGACACAAACCAAAGAGTAACTCGAGTTTCCCTTGCCTTAGGGATTTCCTCGAAACACTCAAAGTCTCTCTCTCATCTCTTTTTCTTAAGGGCAATGTTATTTCCGCTCGTACGCATCGTAGGTCGATCCCTTATGCGAGAGCGCGAATGTTAACTCCGCCCAACTAAAAAACACAAAAACAAACAGAAACATATGAGCCGAACTACGACGCTCTGATTCCTGAAAAGGATACGTAGGCATCAAGTCGCGGGGCTTGAACGAGCACATTTGTAAATATTCCCTTCTTTTCCCCGTATTTCTTTTGCATTCATTCGCATTTAGACATAGACATAGTACACACCCTTTAGATAGAAACAAACATAGGTGGATACCATCGAGTACGATGGGCGCGAGGGGTGCTAGCACCTTCCCCTTGCGTAACCGACTCCCGTACCTAGATTCTCTGGTCGCAAGACCCTGTTCCTTCCTTTGTTAGGTTTTCTGATATTCCTTTCCCTTATGGGATAAATATATAGGTGGCGACTCTGTTCATTTTTCGCGAGCGTGCGACATATGGCAAGAGACTAAGGAGACTATACGGTGTATACCGCTATGGTTGATATGGTAGCCATCGTTAGTGTGACACTTTGGTTTGTTTTGATGTTCCTTAGGATCTGACTTGAGGAAACATTTGACTGCCGCGTGGTGTCATTAAGAACTAATTCGCCCCTAGAACCCTAGTGAACATGACTTTGGCCTTTTAGAAAGTAGCGAGATGGCTGGCTTTGGTTCCGACCAAAGTTGGTTGATATTTGAAGCTACACTCATATGCATCGGACTTTCAGGATGTTTTCGGTCGGTGATTCGATTACTAAACTGAAATAATGCCTTCGAGAAAGATCAATGATATGAGCTCCCTAGAACCCGATCTTTATTTAGGACAGGTTGAGCTAACTAAACTTCAGTGGGGAGGATATGTACCTTTGGACTTCATGCAAGCCTTTAAACCTAAGGACACTTGTGTGACTTGCTTGTGTGTGCTACTAACCCTTTGATTTCCTTGCAGGATTTGTTTGTAGGACTTACTCGTCCTTGTTACCTTATGCTTTGCCTAACGCATAACATTTGCATGACATCATGACATCATAACATAGCATGTTAACTAACCCTCTCAAGGATCTTAGGAATTTAGGGCGCACAATTCCAGGTGCTTTTATCAAGGACTGAATTCCTATCAAGGGGCAAGAGGATTTATTTTCCTCTAGCCATATATCTTCCAGTTCAATGGCACGGTACCTATCAAGAGGCAAGAGGATTTGTTTTCCTCTAGCCATATACTTTCAAATTTAGAAGCACAAGTATCCTGAATCAGAGGCTATGACCCACTGGATATGGTGAGCTTGATTCTCATAGAAGGACATCCAAAAATGAAAGTTCTTCAGACAAAGCTGCGACCGATTTAATTTCTAAATGTCGCAAACTAAATTTCATAAAGATCCTTGAAAAATTACATTTGCACACAATTCATAACATCACATAACAGGTTTCTTACAACGGGTTTCTCACCTCCTCGCTATTTATTTCAGCATCATAGACATGGATCTCGAACAATCAGTCAAAGACCTTCAGGCTCAGAATGCCCAGTTCCAAGCGTTGATTCTGAATTTGTCCAAGGGGAAAGACGAGCTAAAAACTCTTCTGACCAAGAAGGAGAAAAAGACTAGAAGATTTGTGGGTGTCCTTAATATGGGGAGAAGATTCCGAGGTCCACTTAAGAAAGCTGAAGAAGCCAAGGTTTCTAAAGAGGATGACAGTGAGCAGGATGATGATGCTAGTATCAAGACTGATGTGAAAAGCAACCATGACTCTGTCCAACCCTCTGAGAAATAAGAGGATTACTATTATGAGGACGAATATCCTGATGAGAAATATAAGATGTTAGAAGAGCGCATGAAGGCCATGGAAATTCAAAAGGTGCCTGGACTAGATTTTGAAGAATTAGGTCTCATCTCAGGGATTGTTATCCCCCCAAATTCAAAACTCCTACCTTTGCTAAGTACGATGGAGTTTCCTGTCCCAAGCTACATCTGAGATCCTATGTAAGGAAGATTCAACCTCACACTGCTGACAAGAAGCTGTGTGTTCACTTCTTTCAAGAGAGCCAGTCTGGAACACAACTTGAGTGGTACTATCAACTGGAGGGTGCCAACATTCATACATGGGAAGATCTGGCTGTTGCTTTCTAATAGAAATACCAATATAATGTTGATCTCGCACTAACTCGTACGCAATTACAGAGCATGTCCATGGGTCCGAAAGAAAGCTTCAGGGAGTATGCTCAGAAGTGTAGAGCCTTGGCTGGCAGAGTTCAACCTCATTTGGCCGGCAGAGAGTTGGTAGATATGTTTATGAGTACACTGACTGGTCTATTTTATAGTCATTTGCTGGGGAGTTCTTCATCTGGTTTCACTGACCTAATATTGACTAGGGAACATGTTGAAAGTGGTATCCGAAGTAGGAAGATTCAAGTGTGACCCCAAAATTTGCCCACCACATTTTCATACTCAAGCTCATTTGAATATCAAAGGCTCAGGACTTGACTGAATGTACACTCCCCTAAACAACAACCCTCAAACTAGGGTTTCGATCTTCTCAAAGTAAAATCAGTTTCTGATACCTCAAGTGGACTCCATGGCCTCTCATATGATTCAAAGGATCCTCACCTCAAGTTTCAAGATCTGATTCCCAAGTTTGATCAATCAACAATTCAAATGGTCAACAGTCGACCAGTTTGAGCTAAAGGTCAACTATGGTCAAATTATAGTCAAAACTCCTGATTTTTGGTCAACATCAACATTTTGAAGTAGCATTCATCATTTGATCAAAGGTTGATCATGATTCATCAGGGAAAGATCAGAAATCCACAAAATTCCAGGTTACTAAATTAGGGTTTCTAGGAGAAAGTCAACCCATCTTTGACTGATCATATCTCTCTCATGCTTCATTATAAATTCCCCAACCAAAGCTTATTCTCAAGGAAATTCAATTCTCTACAACTTTGATGTTGGGCCCAAGGTCAAGAAATGCTTCCGCCTAAGAGATATAAGTCAAAACATTACAGGTCCTTTTAGAAGCTCGCAAAAAGCTGTTTTTTGTCAGGAGCCATATCTTCAAGATAAAATCCTCAAATGCAAAAAAGGTTCCAAAGTAGCTTATAGAGGACATCTTGAGCTTTCCAAAACGTCCTAGATCATCCTCATATGATCAAAATTGAATGAGTTATGGCTGGTGCAAGTTGGCTAAAATTTAAGAAGATTCATTCTGACGAACATTTTCCTTCAAGTTTCCCATCCTGCAAAATATTATCTTGCCGGTCTTCATTCGGAAAAGCCTTATCTCCAGATACAGTTTAGTGTATGACTTATTCTGTGGGCATATTTTCAAATATAGTCTAGTGTACGAATCATTCTGACCCCTCTTTCAGTTACTCATCCGAAAGATCACTCCTTCAAAAGTAGTCTAATGTACGACTCACCCCTTCAGATATAGTCTAATATACGAATCGTTCTGATATAGTCTAATGTACAACTCCCATTTTCAGACTTAGTCTAATGTACGACTCGTTTTGATATTCATATAGTTTCATGTACAACTCACTCCTTCACATATAGTCTAATATACGACTCGTTCTGATATAGTCTAGTGTACGACTCCCATCTTTAGACTTAGTCTAATGTACAAATTGTTCTGATATTCATATAGTCTAATATACGACTCCCTCCTTTAGATATAGTCTAGTGAACGACTCATTCCGATATACACGGATACAGTCTAGTGTACGACTCATTCTAGTAGTCTCATCATCCCTTCTGATATAGCCTAATGTATGGCCCCTTATGAGATAGCCTAATGAATGGCTCGCCTAATGTATGGCCTCTTCTGATATAGCCTAATGTATGGCTCATTCTAATATAACCTAATGAATGGCTGGCTCTTTCTATAGCCTAATGGACGGCTCTTTCTAATACAGCCTAATGGATGGCTGGCTCTTTCTATAGCCTAATAGATGATTCACTCTGATATAGCCTAATGGATGGATCACTCTAATATAGCCTAATGGATGGCGCGCTCTGATACAGCCTAATGGATGGCTCATTCTAACACAGCCTAATGAATGGCATTCTCTAAATATAGCCTAATGGATGACTCGTTCTAATATTCTTTAACATGTACATGGCCTAGTGTATGGCTCATTCTGACACCCTTCAGTATACCTATCAGATACAATCCAGACAGAGATTCATTCCGACAACATTCTGTCAACATCTGGATGGCATCTGTAAGCCCATCTCTAAAAAACCTCTCTCAATACATCGAGTTCAGATACAGTCTAACGTATGACTCATCCCAACTTTCATATTATCCAAACCAAATGGCATCTTTAAGCCCATCTCTGACATTACTTTGCCAACACCTGGATGACATCTTTAAGCCTGTCTCCAACATAAGTTCCTGTATCAGCAAGGGCAAATTTCTGGGTACTCTAGTGTTCAATCCTCTTCCACCTTCAAATTCCGACAGGCACACAGGCCAATCTACATCCTCAGATTTAAGAAAATTGAACTGGGGCAGCTGTCATACCCCAAAATTTGCCCATCATATTTCAAGGTATGACTTTCAAGTGCTCAAGACTATGCAAGAATTGGGCACACTTACCTCTCCCTAGCAATCAACCCACAATTAGGGTTTTGCTTCACTCAAGGTAGAATCAGGTTCAAAGGTCTCAAATGAACTTCATATGGCTTCTTATGATTCAAACTATCTCCATGACAAATTTCAAGTCTTAGTTTACAAGTTTGCTCAATCAAGTGCTCAAAAGGTCAATAGTAGACTAGTTTGACCTAAAAGTCAACTGTGGTCAACATATAGTCAAAACTCCTGATTTTTGGTCAACATCAATATTTTGAAGTTAAGTTCATCATTTGATCAAGGGTTGATCATGATTCATCAAGAAGAGTTCAGAAATCAACAAAACTCAAAGTTTCTAAATTAGGGTTTTTGAACTAAAAGACAACTAATCTTTGACCAACCATAACTTTCACATGGTTCATCAAAAATTTTCCAACCAAATCTCATGTTGAAGGAAATTAAATTCTCTACAACTTTGATGTTGGGTTCAAGACCAAGAAATGAATCATTTGAGAGATATGAGCTAATACATTATAGGTCCTTTTGAAAATCCACAAAAAGCTGTTTTTTGTCAAGAGCTATATCTTCAAGATAAAATCCTCAAATGCAAAATATGTTCCAAAGTGGCTTGTAAAGGACATCTTGGACTTTCCATAAAGTCCTAGAACATCTTCATATGACAAATATTGAAGGATTTATGACTTTCTAAATTTGAGCAATTTTGAGAAAATGCATGGAAGTCAAAGTGATGAATTTTAAGTTTTTGGCTTAATGGGCCTAAATCCTTGACTCTAAACCTATTCCTAGCATGATCCACGACCCATATGCCTTTCCATTAATTTTTATTGTTATTTATTTTATTTTAGAATTTAATCACTTAAATTCAATTTAATTTGAATAAAATAGTAAATATATAAAAAGTTTTGCTCTTGGTTTATTTTTGTTAATCCAATATTCAGTTCAATTCATGGCCAAAGTGATTGGAGAGAAGATTGACTAAAATCATCAAGATTGAGATTTGATTTTCAATCAAATATATGCATATGTCCATGTCATTTTATAACTTAAAGCCTTAGTCTTTTGTTGCCCTAAGTCTATTCATTATAAAAGCCCCTTTCGTTCAGCAATAAGGGGGGACGGAAAAAATCTGGCCAAGGAGTAGGGTTTACAAAGTTGCACCACTCTTAAAAAAATAACACGAGCAAGCGTGATTTCTAACAAAGTTCAGAACATCCCAACCGTTCCATCCAACTTCTGAGGTATAAAAGAGTAAGGTTGAGTTAATAGATGAGTTGTAGAAGGTTTGAAATGCATATGCCATGTTCATCATCGTTATATACGTTTGATTTTCGTGTCTTGTATTTTAACATGTTTTAATCTAAACTAATCACATGTTTGAATTCCTGAGATCATTAAGGAAACATTTGATTAATTGGAATATTGTTTTAGCGCGTAGATCAAGATTCACCATGGCTAGGGCACAATGAAGGAAGCGTTTCATTCCCATAGATCCAGACCGTTTCAGGACAAACATATCACACCGTTGTGTTCGTGGCATCCAAATTAGTGGATCTGGGCGGTCTTAGTTTTTGTCTAACATGTATTTCTGAGTTTTCTTGTTTTTAGAATTTTTCTAGGAAAGTCGCTAATAATACCGCAGCAAAAACCCTAAGTAAATTTGCAGCAAATTCTTTAGGGAAGAAGATGAACAGAAGAATTGACCATTGACCACACGTGCTGCTTTCTGATTGGAGGGACGAAGATCAAACTCTCTCTCTCTCTCTCTCTCTCTCTCTCTCTCTCTCTCGTTCTCATTGGACTCGTGCGCAGGCGTGGGGCCCACAATTTGACTGAGTTGAAAATTCTTGGTGAAATATTGCGTCTATATTTATTACTTGATATATGGTGATTAAACAACTAACATGTGCAACAGAATTGGCTAGAGGAAGGCGCTTGTAACCTCCAAGACCTGGGATCGATCCCTGGGTTTTGCATTTTTTTTCAAAATTATTTGTTACAACTATTTCACAGATCCAACACTTTTGGCCAGCGAGAGTCCATGATACGCGCTCCAATATCTACCACCGGATCTTCGCAAATACAGATCTGATAGTTCTAGAGAATGCTTCCCTATGGTGCACTTGCAGGAGGTCTCCATACAAAATCAGGCACTCACCTTTGGGCCTTCACTTAGTGAGCTTAGTGCTATGCTCTTCATACCCTCCTTGGTTTGCAGCACAGGCCCATTTAATTTTTTGTTTTTTCTTTTATTTTTGTTTTAATCAATTAACCAACCACTTAGAATTAGGTTTTGACTTTTTATCAACAAATTTTAATTTAGGGTAATTAGGATTTAGTTTAGTTAGGTTAATTTAATTAATTTACTTAATAAGAAATAATTAACATGTTTTTGGTTATGTACTTCCCTAATCCCAAAGCCCTATAATAGCGTAGATTTACTTTCCGCATTTTATTTTCCTGCAAATATTGGACTGTTAGATGTATGGTTTAGGATTGTCTACACAAGACTAAAATCAACCGTAGATCACTAATTCAAAGATTAATTTAGCTGAACATAACACACGTGATTGCTGTGTAACACCCCATATTTTCTAAGTTTAATTTAATTGTAAATTAAATTATTAATTAGAATTATTTTGGTATTTGGTTGAATTATATGGAAAATGATGAGATATTGGCATTTGGGCCTAGAGTGGTGATTAGCAGAAGAGGGGGTGTTGACTAAGCAAGCCCATTATAATATTTTATTTTATTTTTCATAAAATAAGGAATTTGGGAAAAAGAGGAAGCAGAAGCAGGAACTGAGTCTGAAGAAAGGAGAACACGTGAAAGTGAGAAGAGCCAAAGGGGAAGAGAACCTTCGAAGTTTCGACTCTGAGGTAAGGGGGGATTCTTCGGGTTAGTATTCCTTATGTGATTGTAGGTAGTATGATTGATTAGGATTGTTATCTAGTTCAATCGTACGTGTCGGGTTTGGGATTTATGTTAGGTTTTGATGAATTGTATGAACTACATGATTTTGTTGATATTCATGTTATATGTGTTAATACTTGTATAAAACTTGTCTGAAATATGTTATGATGTGCAAACTGATGATAATTGTGTGCTATGTTCGTATGTACCTGAAATTGGGGTTATGGGATAGGGTAAAAGTTGTCAAAATATTGATTCTGGCTGTGCAGGTACGTAGGAACCGGTTCCCATGTGGGACGAACCGGTTCCCCCTTGTAAAAACAGAGAAATATGGATTCTGGGTAGCTGGGAACCGGTTCCCATGTAGGGACAACCCGGTTCCCCATAGTAAAAATCAGAGACGTGATTTTGGATACAGCCAGGAACCGGTTCCCACGTAGGGACAACCCCGTTCCTGCAGCACTTTTTCTAAAAATGTTTTATCTTTAAAAACCCGTAACTTTTGATCCGTGTATCTGTTTTATGTGCCGTTTTGGGCGTTGCGAAGCTAATGAGATGCTTTATCTGATGAATTGATAAAATGGGCAATAGCCAACTTTACTTTTAAACTCGATTTAATTATTAATGAATTGAAAGATAGTATATGTATATGTGCTTATATATATGACTATTGATGCATGTATTTGTGTTGGTGATGAGATTGTGATATCCATTGAGTGATGTTAGTATATAACATGTCGTAGATGATATATGTTTTGTGATTATGTTGTTGGGTTGCTTTGACAATTTGTTACATTGTGTGCAATGATGATGGATATAACGATGTTTGATCGTGGTGATGATTGGTGATTGTGAATATTAATATATTGTTAATATTAATATGTTGGTTATGGTGGCAATTAACATTAATATGATGTGTATGTTAATTGTGAGGATGTAGTGTACATATGTGAATGATTGTATATGTATGATGATGATGATTGATGATTGTGAATATTAATATGTTGTTAATATTAATATGTTGGCTATGGTGGCAATTAACATTAATATGATGTGTATGTTAATTGTGATGAT
The DNA here is from genome assembly GCF_029867415.1 of Vicia villosa. NCBI lineage: Eukaryota > Viridiplantae > Streptophyta > Magnoliopsida > Fabales > Fabaceae > Vicia > Vicia villosa. Next base: position 51,132,075 of record NC_081181.1, on the reverse strand, counting down.
GTGATGTATGAATGTGAATGATTGAATGATGCTTATACATGTACATACTTGTTGTGACCTTATTGGTAAGAGGTGTTAAGCGATGTTAAGCATCGGAATGATGATGATGTATGAAGATGTAAGTATGTGTCATGTGTGCATTATTCATAAATAATTTGCATTGGAAGACTAATTCCCATTGTGTGGAGATTAGCGGGAAGTCATCGTGTGCCCATGTGGGGTGTGAGCGATGAGGCAGTAGTCGTGTGCCCATGTGGGGTGTGAGCGACTAGAGGGCAGTATCAAAGAGAGAAGTCCTGTGATATGATTCACGAATTTTGGTACCACATGCATAGTGTCAGTTGCATCATATGCATTGGTGATAACATGATTGGATGAGATCCAGTGTTATGCCTTGGTGTGTTTACATGATTGATGTGTTGAGAAAATGATGTTAATATGACTTGATCCTTGATGAAATTGATGAGTTGTGGGCCGATGGCCAATATTGTTGGATGATGCTTGCTTGTTGTAATAATTCCGATTATATGTAAGATTGAGTGGATGATAATTACTATGAGATTTTATTGCTTATGATTGCATAATGCTTATTAATTCGAATGAAACTCACCCTTACTTTGATGATTTCAGATTAAGGATGTAGCGGCGTCTTGATTGGGTGAAGATAGCTTGTAAGCTAGCCCGTAGTTCGTGTCGAGTCATGCTCTGATTGTAACACTGGGGAACGATAGTTTAGAGACGAATGATTATGTCGGTCTTGTTGTTTTATGATTGTTTTATAATAACTTGCATGGATAATGAATATGCAATGTTATGGATTATTGTCCGCTGTGTTGAACATGAATTGTAATTATGTTAAGTGGTTCCTCGTGTAGCATGACAAATGACTATGGTATTTTTCTGTTAAAGAAGTTGTGACATCCTTGTATTTCATGTTTACTCTGAATATTATTCTATTTTCCGCGGGGGTTTAGAAGGGTGTTACAATAGTGGTATCAGAGCAGGTCGGTCCGTCCGGCCAAATGTCGAGTCTGTTGAGTTGCACGACAGTTGAATACTGTCGGCATATTATCCCTTGGTATGCGACATGTGAGTGGATCACTGTCGGTACTTGGTTTTTGTTGCGGAAGTTGGTTTGAAACAAGTGGGGGAGAAGCTTCGCTTCTCGGTTATGTTTCAGTTGTAAGATGATTAATTCAATAGGCTGTTGTCGGCAACAGCGTGAGGGTCGTTGGAGTGTTGTTTTCTGAATTGAAGGTGACTTGAAATTATGACGTGACTGGTAATTAAGTTGGAACATATTGAAGGAAGATGTTTAGAGGTAATTGATGATTATTTGTAGGAGAGGAAATTAGGAAGTTGCAATGTATCAGCTCTGCTGAGGGGCTGCGAAGTTGTCAGTTGAGTAGCCGTGCATCTCGGAAGAGGTTCAGTTGCAAGTTTGCAAAGAGGATTGTTGTCGTAATGTTTCAGAAATCGCACTTCGGCAATGGGATGTGTTGCTCAAGTTATAAGAATGTTTAGAAGTGAAGAGATATGATAAGGGGTTGTTTGGAATATGATCGAGTTGAAGAGAATGAGTTTTGGAGTGAAATTTTCATAAGCAAAACGCAGGAAAATTGCTGAATAGCTGCAGAACTTCGAAAAAATCATAACTGGAGTTCTGGACATCCGATTTGAGTTCCGTTTGAAGCGTCGGAAAGCTAACGAGATGAACTTTGTTATAAAAATGGTTGCAGAAGCTGTAACATGTTTAATTGTGTCAGGATGATGTTAGAAAGAGGTGAAGTTACGGTTACACTTGTCCTAAGAACTAGATTGTTCGTTGGTGCGACATGGGATGTCAGCGTCAGAGTTGAACGGATTGAAAGAATAATGAGAAGGCATGTTGTGAAGCAACTTTAGGAATAGGTGTTCCAATTGAAGAGTTTGGAGATATTGTATAGAATGTCGCAGCATGGTGTCGGTGTTGCAAATTTGGATAACGATTGGAAACGTCCGTATCTTGAGCTCTGAATGTCGGATTAATGTGTTGTTTGAACCCACGAAGATAGAGATTATGTTCTACCTTATGGAAGAGTTATAAATACCATAGAGTGGTCCTATGAGGAGATATTATGATGTCGGTTAAGGAAGCATGAACAAGTGTTGAATAGGGATGCCTATTACCACGATTGTTGAAACGAAGTCGAGTAGAATGTGTCGTTGATGAATAAGATGATAAAGATGATTTAAGTATCGATGGATTTGGGTGATGAGTAAATCAGTAGAAAAAGTGAAATGGACTTTGGAACCATTTGTGGTATATTGTGATGCGTCGTTGATGGGTAGTGTATTGATGTAAAATCAGTAAGTAGTAACTATGCGTCGGGACGATTGAAAGCGCATGAAATGAATTATCTGACTCACGATTTAGAATTGGCAGCCATGGTTTTGTTTTGATGTTGCAGTGACATTATTTGTATGGTTCGAGGTTGCCTCTAAAAATATCGATGCTGATGGTGAAAGAGTTGGATTTAATTGAACAATTCAGAGAATTAAGTTTGGTATGTGAAAGTGCTCCTAATAATGTTAGATTGGGTATACTGAAACTGACTAATGGTATTCCTGACGGGAATAGAGAAAGTCAGAAAGCTGATGCTGAGTTGATCGATAAGTCGACTTTGGATTACCAAAGTAAAGATGACGGGTTCAGAATCGGAGAGGATGGTATAATGAGGTTGGTGGTCGCTGTTGTGTTCCGCGTGTTACCGAGTTGAGAAAGAATATTCTAGAAGAAGGACACCATAGAGAATTATTAGACTATGACAATGTTGTTGAGTTTGGGTGCAAACTCGGAAAAGACGCTATTATGTAGTAACAACGGTCTATGCTTAAATATGATTGTCGGCTATCTATTGACAAATTGAGGACTTGATCACCCTTAATCTCTTGTTGATAATAGGCGGAATTATAAAGATAGTATAAGATTGCTTGTTACCTTAATGGTATAAGATGTGATGAATGCTGAGATGTGAGAATGACCACTCACCATATTGTGGGAACTTATGAGGAAGTGATTATGAAGGAGTGCAAAGTAATGGACGGTGACTTAAGACGAGTAGTCGTAGTCGTACAGCGAAAGTATGATGTAAAGTGGTGTTATGAGTGCTACTCGTGAGTAGTGAGAATTAATATGTCGGGGTTCTACATGGAGAATATGTGTTTATCTATATGTTGGGTTTAGAATCTCGTGGACGTAAGGATGTCGTGCCAAAGGATTATGACCTTTTGAATAATTGCCGAAGTGATGGATATCCTATTACGGTTGTACGTAGTTAACGAGTAGGCATTCGGAGAAGTTAAGAAGAAGAATTGATATTACATGATGCTATAATAATCTTATGATGTTGTAAGGTATTGTGTGGATTTCTAATTGAAATGAAGGGTTATACTCTACGAAGGACGAAGTTGACTTCATTCTTAGTGAAGAGTGGGACTCTGTTGAGCTATCTTGTAAGAAATGGTATATTGAGGATGATGAGCTATGTAATTATAACTACTGATGTGCACTCATTTCCATAGTTGGAATGTTTAATAGATGAAGTAAATCAGGAATTGTTTTTGAGTGCGAGTAAGTATTGACGAGTGGTGAGTTAGAACCATGGATGGTAAAGAATGATTCTTGAACGAATGAGTAAAGAGGGCCAGAGTTGGGTATAACCTAGAAGTCTAATTGATAATGATGGTTGCAATGACAGAATGTAGCGTATTGAGTAATTCTGGTGTGACCTAAGAGGGGCCAGACAATTGGAATTCAATGGTATAGAAATATGAGTATTGGGTTCTTGAAGGAAACAGTTGGTAAAGAATGTAAGTATTACTTTATCGCTCAATTGGAAGAGTGTGCCTAAGGTTAGTACATGGGTAAATGGAATCCATTACTACAGTGTTGATCAGTTGTGAACATACCATGGATTGTGTAATTGTATTACTCAGTTATTGAGTGTATTGTATGGATCACACCTCGAAGTTTCATTGCTGTTAACCGTTGGAGCTATAGCGAGTGGTATACCTTGGAAATGGTCAAATGCAACGTAAGAACTGAATTGAATGCATGAGACATGCTTATGTTGGTTATGTCAGATGAACTTGGAGGTTCGACTAAGAAAGTGTTAATTGAGAATAGGAGAGTCAGATGGAGGACTTCTATTTGGAACTATTCACTGGAAGTATGTTTTCGAGGACGAAAACTATTTTAGTGGGGGAGAGTTGTAACACCCCATATTTTCTAAGTTTAATTTAATTGTAAATTAAATTATTAATTAGAATTATTTTGGTATTTGGTTGAATTATATGGAAAATGATGAGATATTGGCATTTGGGCCTAGAGTGGTGATTAGCAGAAGAGGGGGTGTTGACTAAGCAAGCCCATTATAATATTTTATTTTATTTTTCATAAAATAAGGAATTTGGGAAAAAGAGGAAGCAGAAGCAGGAACTGAGTCTGAAGAAAGGAGAACACGTGAAAGTGAGAAGAGCCAAAGGGGAAGAGAACCTTCGAAGTTTCGACTCTGAGGTAAGGGGGGATTCTTCGGGTTAGTATTCCTTATGTGATTGTAGGTAGTATGATTGATTAGGATTGTTATCTAGTTCAATCGTACGTGTCGGGTTTGGGATTTATGTTAGGTTTTGATGAATTGTATGAACTACATGATTTTGTTGATATTCATGTTATATGTGTTAATACTTGTATAAAACTTGTCTGAAATATGTTATGATGTGCAAACTGATGATAATTGTGTGCTATGTTCGTATGTACCTGAAATTGGGGTTATGGGATAGGGTAAAAGTTGTCAAAATATTGATTCTGGCTGTGCAGGTACGTAGGAACCGGTTCCCATGTGGGACGAACCGGTTCCCCCTTGTAAAAACAGAGAAATATGGATTCTGGGTAGCTGGGAACCGGTTCCCATGTAGGGACAACCCGGTTCCCCATAGTAAAAATCAGAGACGTGATTTTGGATACAGCCAGGAACCGGTTCCCACGTAGGGACAACCCCGTTCCTGCAGCACTTTTTCTAAAAATGTTTTATCTTTAAAAACCCGTAACTTTTGATCCGTGTATCTGTTTTATGTGCCGTTTTGGGCGTTGCGAAGCTAATGAGATGCTTTATCTGATGAATTGATAAAATGGGCAATAGCCAACTTTACTTTTAAACTCGATTTAATTATTAATGAATTGAAAGATAGTATATGTATATGTGCTTATATATATGACTATTGATGCATGTATTTGTGTTGGTGATGAGATTGTGATATCCATTGAGTGATGTTAGTATATAACATGTCGTAGATGATATATGTTTTGTGATTATGTTGTTGGGTTGCTTTGACAATTTGTTACATTGTGTGCAATGATGATGGATATAACGATGTTTGATCGTGGTGATGATTGGTGATTGTGAATATTAATATATTGTTAATATTAATATGTTGGTTATGGTGGCAATTAACATTAATATGATGTGTATGTTAATTGTGAGGATGTAGTGTACATATGTGAATGATTGTATATGTATGATGATGATGATTGATGATTGTGAATATTAATATGTTGTTAATATTAATATGTTGGCTATGGTGGCAATTAACATTAATATGATGTGTATGTTAATTGTGATGATGTGATGTATGAATGTGAATGATTGAATGATGCTTATACATGTACATACTTGTTGTGACCTTATTGGTAAGAGGTGTTAAGCGATGTTAAGCATCGGAATGATGATGATGTATGAAGATGTAAGTATGTGTCATGTGTGCATTATTCATAAATCATTTGCATTGGAAGGCTAATTCCCATTGTGTGGAGATTAGCGGGAAGTCATCGTGTGCCCATGTGGGGTGTGAGCGATGAGGCAGTAGTCGTGTGCCCATGTGGGGTGTGAGCGACTAGAGGGCAGTATCAAAGAGAGAAGTCCTGTGATATGATTCACGAATTTTGGTACCACATGCATAGTGTCAGTTGCATCATATGCATTGGTGATAACATGATTGGATGAGATCCAGTGTTATGCCTTGGTGTGTTTACATGATTGATGTGTTGAGAAAATGATGTTAATATGACTTGATCCTTGATGAAATTGATGAGTTGTGGGCCGATGGCCAATATTGTTGGATGATGCTTGCTTGTTGTAATAATTCCGATTATATGTAAGATTGAGTGGATGATAATTACTATGAGATTTTATTGCTTATGATTGCATAATGCTTATTAATTCGAATGAAACTCACCCTTACTTTGATGATTTCAGATTAAGGATGTAGCGGCGTCTTGATTGAGTGAAGATAGCTTGTAAGCTAGCCCGTAGTTCGTGTCGAGTCATGCTCTGATTGTAACACTGGGGAACGATAGTTTAGAGACGAATGATTATGTCGGTCTTGTTGTTTTATGATTGTTTTATAATAACTTGCATGGATAATGAATATGCAATGTTATGGATTATTGTCCGCTGTGTTGAACATGAATTGTAATTATGTTAAGTGGTTCCTCGTGTAGCATGACAAATGACTATGGTATTTTTCTGTTAAAGAAGTTGTGACATCCTTGTATTTCATGTTTACTCTGAATATTATTCTATTTTCCGCGGGGGTTTAGAAGGGTGTTACATGCTGCACCACCCACCCACCTTTAGGGTAACCCTCTCTTCCGTTGCCTTTCGATTAAATAGTCAAGTCCCTCGAGCATAGGGATACCTTAGCACCTATTGCCTTTGATTTAAAAATCATCATAAAAAGATTATAGTCCCTTCGAGTTGCCTACGATGAAGTGATATCGTCCTTCAATGTTGCCTCGATAAATGATGATAGTCCCTTTCGATTGCTAAGGTATCCTTACTTGTTGCCTTATGACTATTCTCATATAATTCATAGGACTTCCTACCCTCCTTATGGTATGGATATCCCTATGACAATACGATGACCTTCGGTGTCCCTTACATCCAATGAAAGGACTTCCCACTAACTAATGGTGTGGATAGTCTCTTTCCCTTAAAGACTTTAAGAACAAGAAAGACTTTAAACTTAGGGTAGGCAGTTCTTAATTGCTTGCTCAACTCAAAACTCTCATATGCTTTTCACACCTCCTTTTCAAAACAATTTTCAAAGACTACACTTTGTATACATCCGTACAAAGATCATTACAAAGTTAAAGCTCTTTTCAAAAATGTTTACTAAACACACACCAAACAAATCAAACAATTCAAAAGTGAGCTAAGCAATTAATAGCCCATGGATAACCATGGATACAAAGGGTGCTTACACCTTCCCTTTGTATATTCTACCCCCAAACTCAATCTCTTTTAAAAGGTCTTTCTTGTTCTTTTTGTCTTTCCTAATTGGATAAAATAAAAGTCGGTGGCGACTCTTGCTATCCGCAACATTTTAAAAAAGTCAGTTCTCCCACCGTATTACAGGGTTGTTTAGATGTTGTTACATTAACAGAATTAGCAACAGAGATAAGAGCAGAAGGATTACCTAAAGACTGCTTCTTCTCTTTCTTCTTCAGAACCTTATGAGGTCTCGTAGAAGTTCCTTCTCCTTCAACTTTTCTCTTCTTCTTTGATTTCTTCTTAAGGTGGACTTCTGGAAGTGGGTTGTTTCTGCCTTAGAAGAAAGCTGGGTCAATTGGTGTGCCATCCCGCTTGCATAACTCAATGAACTGTATAATGGTTTGAGGAGTTTCTCTAGCGCTGGACAAGGGAAAATCATTGATTTAATCTCTCCTTGTTGTGATGAAGTCTGCAGTGTAGGGGCGTGGTTTGCAGAGGAGTTTATCAATGATGCTCATCTTTTTCATATTTTTCCCATTCAAAGCTTTACCACATATTGGATCCAACTCACTCAGCAAGTTGGATTCTTCCAGGTGTGCTATCAGACCATTCTCCGTCAGAATATCTGATATTAGTCTTCAAACGGGAATCCAGTTTTTCTTGCTCTTAGTTTTTCGATTTCTTTCTTCTTCTTTTGTCTCCTTAACATGATTCCACATATGTTTGAAGAGAAGATAGGGTAAGTCAACTTTGAAATTTGTACCTGAAAATTCTAGTAACACACGCTCGATGTCAAACTTGATGTTATGACATCCATAATTATGCAGCACAGACAGTAATAACAAAACAACATAAAAACAATAAAGAACACACAAAATTGTTTACCCAGTTCGGTTCAAACAACCTACTCTGGGGGATACCAAGCCAGGGATGAAGTCCACTATCAGTAGTATCAATTCAAAGCTAAACTCCTAGTTTACAACTCCTCACTTAATCACTACCCAATGACCCTTCTACCTAGGTTCTACCTAGATATGGAATATCTCCATTCCACTCCCCCTCAATCACAGCAGTGATTACACATAAACAATATAACAATTACAAATAGAAGACACTCTTCAAAAACACACCTTGATCTGCTTAAAAGCTTCAATCAAGACACACACACACTCGTGCTTAAAAGCTTAGAGTGACATTACATAAACACAAATTAATTCCAACGCAATCATCAAGGACAATTGCTTGGATCACACGAGACAGTTACAGAACAACAGTTCTTCACAATACACAATCTTCTGCATGCGTTCCAAAATAGGATTGCAGTCCTTTTTATATGTAGTCATGAGCCTTGGGCTTTTTAAGAAACAGATTAGGGTTAACAAAGTTAACCTAATTCACATGCCAACTGTCTGTTACACAATATGCTGTCAGTAGGATCTTCTGGACGAAATATGCAGCACTTAATAAAAAGTTTCCTAAACTGATAAAAGGGATAAATCATGAAACACAATTAATAAACAATAACAGTTCCTGCTGTTACACACAGATGTCAGATGTCATGACATCGATCATGACATTCACTACAAAACCTGTATTAGCTCCACACATATTCAACCTGCATAATACAATATCAACCAGGTATGTTTTACCAATAATGCAGCCAACATGAAAAACACCTTCAGTACCAATGCAGAACAACAAGTATTGTTGATTAGCATTCACATAATCAGAAGAACTTGTTGCTTTTCTATGAAAAATGCAACCTAGAAAGATCCTTGCCCAGACCTAGTAATACTCCTTCAGATGTTTGATCTTTGAAGAAGCTTCCCCATTTGAGAAGATTTCAGCATAGACTAGTGACATATTCGGTCTTCCATCAGCTATACTAGTAACTCCATGACCTTCAACACCTATCAGTGTTCTAATTAGGTTTTCAGTGATGACGATTTGTTTACCCATGACAAATGAGAGAATCGCCTTTGGAGAAGTAACAACATGAACCCAGAATTCCTTAACCAAATGAGGAAAAACTGGTCCAATCAACCTATCAAAGTAATTTCCCCAGCCTTGAAACTCAATTGCAGGAAACAAATTATGCCCATTTTCTTTAATGTTGTCAAGATCAACCATGGCTTCGCAGATTACTTCCAACTCGTTTACAATGAGAAGCTTTGTTTTCTGAGGTTCAATGTAATTTTCTGATTGAGGGTTGCTGGAAGTAGCATTTAGGTTTTGTTGAGAAAGGGATCAAGTTGTAGTTGACGCCATTGATGAGCGTTTGAAGTGTTTGTGAAGAGAGAAAATAAGGCAGAAATGCATATAGGGTTTGAAAAGCGAAAGAGAAAAAAAGAATGAAGGGTTTCAGACGGTTTTATAGAGAAAACGCATGCAATCAGAAAATAATTAAAAAATATTTTAATCAAGTAACAAAAGATTTTCATCAGATTTTGAAAGACGTAATCACGACAAACATTTAATGAATCCGACAATTAAGGGGAAAGCGTGAGATTCTGAAGTGATTGGAACAATTACCTAAGGGTTTCGTCACAATAGCTTGCACGCGTGACCTTTCAGAAATTTGAACACGTGTTCAACTTCTAGGGTTAGCGTGATACAGCTGTTTTATGTAATGAACTTCTGAGGTGAGTAACATCTTTTGGATCAACAGAAGTTGGCTCAATCATAGAAACTAATTCACATAGTGATTCTTGATTGTTTCTGAGAAATGATCTGGTTCTAATGGGATCATCTTTCTTTCCGAGTATAACATCTTCTGGATGTGCTGAGGTGAGTTTAGAAGATATTTTCTGAGAGGTTTCCTCAGAAACTCTCAAGTTTTCCTAGATGATGTAATTTGAGGATTTTCTGAATTGTCTTTTGCTTCTTAGTCTTTAGAGTCTGTAAGTTGAACTTCCATATCTGCAAAATTTCCAGCTTGCTTTGGCTTTTGATGGCCAAGCTTATCATTAAATCTGACATTGATTGATTCTTCAACAATCAAAGTTTCTGTATTGTATACTCTATAACCTTTTGATTGTTCAGAGTATCCAAGCAGAAAGCACTTTTGTGCCTTAGAATCAAACTTGTTCAGATGTTCTTCAGTGTTCAGTATATAACAAGTACATCCAAAAGGATGGAAATATGAAATGTGGGGTTTTCTATTCTTCCACAAATCATAAAGAGTATTTTAAAGAATAGGTCTTATAGAGATTCCGTTCTGCTTATAACATGTTGTGTTCGCTGCTTCTGCCCAGAAATGTTTAGCCATATTGGTTTCGTTAATCATGATTCTGGCCATTTCTTGTAATGTTCTATTCTTTCGTTCAACAACTCCATTTTGTTGGGGAGTTCTAGGACAAGATAAATCATGAGAAATATCGTTTTCTTTAAAGAACTTTTCAAAGCGATTGTTCTCAAATTCTCCTCCATGACCACATCTAACCTTTATGATTATAAACTCTTTTTCATTTTGAAGTTGGTTACTGAAGTCAAAGAACACAGAATGTGACTCATCCTTGTGTTTTTAGAACTTAACCCATGTCCATCTGCTATAGTTATCAACAATTACCAATCCATACTTCTTGCCTTTGATTGATGTAGTTTTCACTGGACCAAGTAAATCAATATGCAGAAGTTCTAATGGCCTAGAGGAAGAGACAACATTTTTTGATTTAAAAGAGTGTTTTGAAAACTTTCCCTTCTGACATGCTTCACACAGAGCTTCTGAGTTGAACTTCATATTGGGAAGCCCTCTGACTAGATTGAGTTTGTTAATCTGAGATATTCTTCTCATGCTAACATGTCCCAATCCTCTGTGCCAGACCCATTGCTCATCGCTAACAGACAGAAGACAAGTTACTTTCTGAGTTTTAAGATCAGAAAGATCAATTTTATAGATGTTGTTCTTTCTCTTACTAGTGAAAAAGATTAACCCATCTTTCTGACTGACATCTTTACATGAATTTTGATTAAAGATTATGCCATAGCCGTTGTCACTTAATTGACTTATAGACAACAAGTTATGTGCTAATCCTTCTACTAACAGAACATTAGTTATGGAGGGAGAATTGCTATTTCCAATAGTTCCAGAACCGATAATCTTTCCTTTTTGATTTCCTCCAAATCTAACGTCTCCACCAGATTTAAGCTCCAGGCTTTGGAACATAGACTTTCTTCCCGTCATGTGTCACGAGCATCCAGAGTCCAGGTACCATGACTGGTGTTCCAACTATACTACTAAGGATATATGCAACATATATTATTTTCTCCTTAAGTACCCACATCTTTTTGGGTCCTTTGGTGTTAGTGTACCTAAAGTTTTGTTTGAACTTAGGTCTAGCATGAAAGTTTCCAGAATAAGAAGTGTATTTAATGTCATGTGTGTGACCAAATTCAAATTGGGTGTGTAAAGGTTTATATCTAATAACCATATCATCAACATGTTTAGTTTGATATGGTTCTTTCCCTTTGGGTGTTTCATAACCAATTCCTTTTCTGTTGTTTCTGCTAACACCGTATATCATTGAAGCCATTTTGCTTCTGTCTATGCTTCTAGCAAGAAATTTTTAAAAACCAGAGTCATATTCTTTTTGAATATCTTTCGAACTTGAAGCAGTATCTGAATTTGAGATTTTTTTAATTTTTAATTCCTCTATGAGTTTAAGATTACTTTCTTTAAGTTCAAAATTTTCTGCTTTAAGTTTCTCAGTTTCAGCTACAAAACTATTTTTAAGTTTATTGTATTTGATTATGAGTTTACTATGGTTTTCTAGAAGTTCCGATAAGCTTTCTACAAGCTCATCTCTAGTAAGTTCAGAGAATACCTCACCAGTTTCTGATTCAGAGCCAGAGTCATCTCTTATAGTAGCCAATAATGCTAAGTTGGCATGTTCATCTTTTGAGCCAGATTCAGCTTCAAAAGATTCTGAATCATTCCATGTGGCCATCAGACTTTTCTTCTTTTCAAACTTTTTCTTCGGCCTTTCTTTCTGCAGCTTGGGACAATCATTCTTAAAGTGTCCTGGTTCTTTACATTCATAGCAGATAATGCTTTTTCTACTAGACTTCTTATCTCCAGAAGATTCTGCTTTATTTTCTGGTCTCCTGTAGTTTCTGAACTTCCTTTGTTTATTCTTCCATAGTTAATTGACTCTTCTGGAGAGAAGAGATAACTCATCTTCTTCTTCTGATGCAGAGTCACTAGAGCTTTCTTCTTCAGTCTGAAAAGCGTTAGTTTCAAATTTTCTAATAGATTTAAGGGCGAAAGACTTACCATTCTTCTGAGGCTCATTTTCATCAAGTTCTATCTCATGGCTTCTCAATGCACTGATTAGTTCTTTAAGATATACATAATCTAGATTCTTTGCGACTATGAACACAGTAACCATTGGTCCCCATCTTCTGGGTAAACTTCTGATTATCTTCCTGACATAATCTACTCTGGTGTATCCTTTGTTCAAAACTCTCAAGCCAGCAGTCACAGTTTGAAATCTTGAGAACATGGTTTCAATGGACTCATCTTCTTCCATTCTAAATGCCTTGTACTTTTGGATGAGTGCCATAGATTTCGTCTCTTTAACTTGAGCATTTCCTTCATTAGTAATTTTGAGAGACTCAAACATATCATGTGCAATATCTCTATTAGTGATTCTTTCATATTCTGCATGTGAGATAGCATTCAGCAAGATAGTTCTAGCCTTGTGATGATTTTTGAACTCTTTCTTTTGTTTGTCACTCATGTTTTTCTTATCAATCTTTTACCAGCATCTACAGGATGTGTGTAACCATCTAACACAATGTCCCATAGGTCAACATCTTGAGCTAGAAAGAAACTTTCCAGTCTATCTTTCCAGTACTCAAAATTTTCTCCATCAAAGACAGGGGGTCTCGTAAAACCATTGTTGTTTTGCTCATTTTCCATAGTGTTTTCCTTTTGGATCTTTTACTGACACTGTTAAGTGTTTGCACCCAGAACCAAGAGCTCTGATACCAATTAAAGGGTATGAAAACACTTAGAAAAGGGGGGTTTGAATAAGGGGTTTTCTTTGACAAATAAAAATTCACACAATATTTTTATCCTGGTTTGTTTGAACTCAAACTACTCCAGTCCATCCGCCAAGGTGATTTCGCCTCTCTCCGTCGAGGACTTAATCCACTAATCAAAACTTGATGATAATAGGTTCATGAAGGCAACAACCAACGTCTTCTTGAGAATCTTAACCACAACTTGGTTACTCAAGGAACAATATACAATGTCTTCTTGAGAATATTAACCACAACTTGGTTACTCAAGAAACGATACTATAACAACTTCTAACTAGTGAACTTAATGCTTCTTAATTTAAGCTATATCACAACTGTGATTTTTCACTATGTTTAAGTACAATGAATATGACTCTCAGTAAAATAATATGAACAAAATATTCTCTTCTCAGCATAGTTGTTCACGTTAGTATGCTCTATATAATTTCTTTTTTTAAATGATCTTCTATTTATAGCCTTTAGAAGATGTTATCCTTGCTTCCTCGTAAGCTGTTCTGCAATAAACGTTTGCGTGTCATCTTGGTTTGGTGCTTTGCATGCTTCTAAATATTGAGGATGTTTACGTGTCATCTTGGTTTTGTGCTTTGCATGCTTCTTAATATTTGTTCCTCATAAATGCTTCAGCCGTCTTTTAATCATTATGTCTCTAACGGTATTTTATCTTGTATTAGAACCTTGCATTTTGTTTTTGAAGGAGTGAAAAACACATAGAAAGGGGGGGATTGAATAAGTGTAACTTCTCAAAAATGGTAGATAAAAAAAATAACACAATTATTTTTATCCTGGTTCATTGTTAACTAAACTACTCCAGTCCATCCCTGACAAGGTGATTTACCTCAACTGAGGATTTAATCCACTAATCAAACTGATTACAATGGTTCTCCACTTAGATACCCTCTAAGTCTTCTAGAGTCTACAGATCACAGCTTGACCACTCTAGGAAATCCTTTTACAATCTATGTAAAATAAATATTACAAGAGTTTAATTTGCTTCTAAGAAAGTTGTAATCACCAAGTGATATTTCTCTTAAGTTCTAGTTCTTAACACTCACAAAGATATTATAAAGTTGTGAGGTTGAAAATGAAGTTCTTTTTAGCTTTTCAGTTTGACAGCATTTCGGTGTATTTGCGCAAGAGTGTTGTAGCTGCTTCTGAATCAGAACTTCTATTTATAGACGCTGAGAGGAAATGACCATTGGGAGCATTTAATGCTTTGCGTGAATAGTACAACGCTGCATTTAATGTTTCACACTTTTGTCAACTACCTCGAGCCATGCTTTTGCTTCTTTTACTGACTTTGCCTTTTGTAGCTTCTAACGTTCCTTTTGTCAGTCAGAGATTTGATGTTATAGCCTTTTCATCTTGTACTTTCTTCTGGACTCAGATTTTGTAGATAACAACGTTTGAATATCAGAGTCTTTAGCTTTGGTGCATATGCAACTTCTGTCTCCAGACTTTGAAGTGCCTTGAGCGTGATATGATCAGAGCTTCAGAGCTTTTACTTCTGACTGCCATCTTCTGATGCTTTCTAGATCATGTTCTGATTCTGCAGGACCATCTTCTGATGTCTTGCCAGGCCATGTTCTGATGAAGCCATCTAGAACTTCTGGGTCAGTGCTTCTGAACGCTGATTTGTGCATACTCTTTTATACTTTTCCTGAAATGGAAAACGTAAAGGATTAGAGTACCACATTGTCTTATACAAAATTCATACTTAATGTTATCATCAAAACTAAGAATATTGATCAGAACATTTCTTGTTCTAATAATCTCCCCCTTTTTGATGATGACAAAAACATACAGAATTGATATGAATTTGTATCCAGAATATCAGATGAACAAAGACAACACACAGATATAGCATTAAGCATATTATTTAGAATGTGTGAATATGTCTCCCCCTGAGATTAACAATCCCCCCTTGAAATTAATACTAGAAGATTTTTTAAATAAAAGACTTCCCTGAGTATTTTTCCATTTCAGTTGAGACTTTCACTTTGAACTTTGAACTTCAGATTATTCAGAGCTTCACTTTAGAGCTTCCATTGGACAACTTCAGAGGTTTGAATTTCTCTTTAAGATCACTTTGGCTTTTCTGAACATCAAGAAGGCTTGCTTCTATCAGAGCTTCATAGCTTCTTGAATCAGAGCATAAACTTTCTTGTATAAGATCATAGCTTCTTTCGGATCTTGAAACTTCTTGTTTTAGAGCAATCAGAGCAAGGTCTGTATTAGAGCACTTTAAGGTATTGCTTGTATCAGAGCTTGAATGAGCTTGAAATGTATCAGAACATTGAGCTTGATTGCTTCACTCTTTGAGAGATTTTTCTTCAAATATTCTTCTCCTTATATTTGCTTCTCCCTTTTTGCTTCTCCCCATATTGAGCTTGTTCAGAGTATCACATTCCTGCAAAACTATCAGAGACAAAAAAACTTGCAATATAATTGTTAGGAATGTTGAGACTTAAGCCTAGCAACTGATAACATAAATCAATTCAATTAACACGCTTCTCCCCCTTTTTGTCATAACATCAGAAAGTATAAAAGATTCAGATGAAAGACACAATAAACTGAAGAGAGAAAAAAGATTTCATTGATTGATTAGAAGGAGAGTACAAGGCAGATGCAAATAAAACAGATGCAAACAACAAAGAAAACTAACTATGACACAAGACAGGCTACAACTGGGTACGCTTAGAGGCTAAAGCTGCCAGAAGGTTCTTAATCTCACCAGTGTCTTCAGCTTGCTTCTTGGAAGAATCTTCTTATTTCTGCATCCAAGTTCTGAATTCCTCATTGGTTCCATCTTGCTTGTCCAAACGACTAGACAAGGAAGCCTGATTCTGTTGGAGTTCCTTTAGAGTCTCAACTAGGACAAAAGTAGAAGGACCAACAGAAGAAGTAGGAATATAAGAAGCTTGAATCATCTGATTTTCAGCAACTGGTTCCTCTTAAACATGAATCTCTTGAACTTGAATCTCTTCGGCTTGAAGCACTTCAGTAGCAGGAATCTCTACTTCTGGAGGATACTCAACTTGAGGATACACCAATTCAGGATGCTCTTCCAGAGGATTCTCTCTGAACCAGTTGAACAGAAGCTAAAAATCTCCAGTCAGAACTTTATATGGATATGGCTTCCAAACAACCAAAGCCAAAGAATTATCCACTTCCATTTCATCAATGAAAGGCTTCTCTTCCAGAGGATTCCAGTCAGTGATAGGATGATAATAGATTCCAGGAATGTACTCCAAAGCAAATCCAGCAGGACCAGGAGCAGCTGCTAGGAAATCCTTCTGAAGGTCCAGAAATTTTACTTGCACATCATCAGAGAAAGCTTTCCAAAGCTTTCCATCAGCTACATGATCCAACTTGGAATCATGAGCAACCTTTAGAACGTCTAACCCTGTTCTGACCTTTAATTTTAATGATTCAAAACGCACATCAACAGAAGGTTTTGGAGGGTTGGTTCTGAGAGGGGTGATTGGAGATTTTGGGTTCATGATGGAAATTGGTTGTTCTGGGTGGAAGAAAGCATAAGGTTGAGGTTCTCTATCAAGCACAAATGAAGTGTTTGAAGAGGATGGAAGAAGAGAGGATTCAGCTTCATTGTCGAAGTCTAAGACTACAACAATAGGGTCAGAGGTAGTGTTTGGTGATTTGAAAGTGTTCATAAGACGAATGAAAGAGTCAGAAAATGATGATTCTGGAGAGGGGAGGTTGAAGAAAACTGGAATGTCAACAACAGGATGGGGGTCAGAAGTGTGAGGAGTGGATTGTAGTTGAGATTCAGAAGGAGGTGGTTGAGTTTCAGAAGGTGTAGGTTTTTCTGGAAGAATGGTGTTTAGGGGAGTTAGATCAAGAATAGGCTGTTTGCTTTTAGACTTGGTGGAGGCAGAAGATGAAGGGTTAGAAGGTTTGGTGGTTGGAGGAGAATTTTCTGGGGCTTTTTCTGGTGATTTTTCTGGTGGAGCTTCTGTTGATGCAGGTTTAGAAATTAAAACAGGAGTAGAAACAGGCTCAGAAATAGTAGTACCTGAAGATTTTTGCTTCTTCTTTTGAGGCTTAGAAGGTCCATCTCCAATAGTCATCCTTTTCTTCTCCTTTTGCTTCTCTTCCTTCTTCTCTTCCTTCTTTTCTTCCTTCTTCTCTTCTTTCTTGTCTTCTTTCTTCTCCTTCTTATCTTTCCCTCCTTCTTGTTGGTCTAACTTTCTTTTCTTCTTCTTTTTCTGTTCCTCTGTTTTTGGAACTAGATCAGCTGTAGTGATAGACTTCTGCTTGCTTATCCACACGGGATCATACGCAGAGCCTTCCTCTTTACAGAGTTTCAGATAGCTGACAACAATAGTAGGATGTTCATTCCTGAAGAATAGTTCAAAATCCGCCAGAGCAGGAGCTTTTCTGGTCAAGATTTCATGATCTACGATGGGAGGAGCAACAATGGTCTCAATCAGATTCATATTTTTCAGAGTGTGGGCATTCATGGTACTTCCACACATTGCAAAAGGATCTTTAATAATTCCATCCTTTTCCAGATCACCAACCAATCCAGTCTGGACTAGAAGATGTGTGATTATCCTTCCAAAAGGAATGATGTTCCTTTTGTACTTTGTTGAATTCAATCTGGCTTGCTCCCTACAGTCTTTCACATGATTCCACATGTGATTGAAAATGATGTAAGGAATATCCACTTTCTCTTGTTTACCAATACAATACATAATATATTGTTGGTCTTTGTTCACATAGTTAGAAGAAACAGTTGCCTTTCTATGGTAGATGCAACCCAGAAGGATCTTCGCCCAAATTCTGTAGGAATCCTTCAATTCCTTGATGATTGTAGACTCTTTTCCAGATTTGAATATTTTTGTGTAAATAGCGTCCAAATCTGTTCTTCCAATAATTGCTCCAGACGCACCTTCAACATTTTCCAAACCAAACAATCTTCTGAGAAGATTTTCTGTAATTGAGATTTCTTCGCCATGAACAAACGACAAAATAGCCTTTGGCATGGTTGTAGCATGAACCCAAAACTCTTTAACTAAATCTGGGTAGACTGGTCCACACAGACGATAGAAGAATGCTTCCCACCCTTAAAATTTCATGTCATCCGTCAGATGAATGTCATGTTCTTCCAGATTATCAAAATCGACCATCATTTCAGCAATAACTTCTAATTTATTCAAAGGAATCAGACAGGTCTTCTAAGGAATATTCTGTTGTTGATGTTGATCTTGTTCTTGTTGTTGAGAAGACGAACCAACTTGTTGTTTAGATGAAGACGCCATTGAAAATTGCATGAGATTTTAACTTTAGGATTTTTGAAAAGAGAGAAGAAGAGACAGAAATGCAGATAACAAGATGATGAATGCGTGAAAAAGGGTAAAATGAATATGCAATGTGTTTATATTGACACGGATGTGAAAACAAAATGCAATGAACTTTTGAATGAGAGCAGTTACAGAATGCAGAGAATCAATCACATTTAATGTTGAGAGACGTTAGTGGAGATAGCGTGATATTTGAAAAGATTTGCACAGTTACCTAGGGCGGCGTCTCATCAATTGCACGCATGCTTGTCCCTTTAGACTGAACACGTGGTCATCATCTGGAATAGCTGGTGACAGCTGTTTTGCTTTAACAGAAGTTTTGGATCATACTTAGACATATGAAACGTTAGCAATAACAGAATCAGAGTATCTAAATGATCATACATAACCAGAACATCTGATAAGAGAATAAATAAGCATTTCAAATCTAATCCATATATCAAATCTTCTCAACACCTTCATTCTTGGCATAAAGCCATACTGATATTTTTCAGAATGAACTTAAACCTATCTTCAGCAAGGGGTTTTGTAAAGATATCAGCCCACTGATGTTCTGTATCAACAAAGTTTAAAGAAAGAACACTCTTCTTAACATAGTCCCTAATAAAGTGATGTTTAATCTCAATATGTTTAGCTTTGGAATGTAAGATAGGATTCTTTGATAAACAAATAGCAGAAGTATTATCACATAATAAAGGAATTTTACTCTCATATATCTGATAGTCTTCTAGCTGACTTTTCATCTAGAGCATCTGTGTACTACATCTAGCAGCAGCAACATATTCTGCTTCTGTAGTAGATAATGCAGTTGTGGCTTACTTCTTGCTGTACCAGGAGATCAGATAACTTCCCAGAAACTGACAGCTTCCAGAAGTACTTTTCCTTTCAACTCTATCTCCAGCTTAATCAGCATCACAATATCCTACTAAGTTGTATTCTTCAGATCTTCTATAGACTAAACCAACATTAGTAGTACCTTTCAGATACCTAAGAATTCTCTTAACAACTGTTAAGTGAGATTCTCTAGGATCTGATTCGAATCTAGCACACAAGCATACACTGAATAAAATATCAGGTTTAGAAGCAGTAAGATAGAGAAGAGATCCTATCATACCTCTTTAGATCTTATGATCTACCTTCTTGCTTACCTCATCCTTACCTAATACACACGTTGGATACAGTGGAGTCTTTGCTTCTTTGCTTTCAGCCAGATTGAACTTCTTTAGAAGCTCTTTGACATACTTGGTTTGATGAACATAAGTTCCTTTAGAAGTTTGATTGATCTGAATGCCTAGGAAGTACTTGAGTTCTCCCATCATGCTCATCTCAAATTCTGCCTGCATAGACTTAACAAACTCCTTTCCAAGTGTAGCATTAGATGTTCCAAATATAATATCATCAACATAAATTCGACAAATTAAAATATCTTTTTTAAAGGTTTTACAAAAGAGAGTTGTGTCCACTTTTCCTCTTGTGAAACCATTATCCATAAGGAAATAACTTAATCTTTCATACCAAGCTCGGGGAGCTTGCTTCAAACTATATAATGATTTCTTTAACTTAAAAACATGTTCTAGAGACTTAGAGTCTTCAAAACCAGGAGGTTGGTGGACATAAACTTCTTCATCTATATATATAACCATTTAAGAAGGCACTCTTAACATCCATCTGATACAGAGTGATGTTATTCTGAGTGGCAAAAGAAATTAATAGACGAATAGATTCTAACCTGGCCACTGGTGCAAAGGTTTCTGTATAGTCAATACCTTCTTGCTGACTATAGCCTTGACCAACCAGTCTGGCTTTGTTTCTGATGACTTCACCTTTCTCACTCAGCTTGTTTCTGAAGACCCATTTGGTTCCAATGATATTAAATCCTTTAGGTCTTGGAACTAAATCCCAAACATCATTCCTTGTAAACTGATTTAATTCTTCTTGCATGGCAACTATCCAGTCAGCATCTTCCAGAGCTTGATCAACAGAGGTTGGCTCAATCAAAGACACTAGACCAAATTAACATTCTGCATTGTTCTTCAGGAATGCTCTTGTTCTGATGGGATCATCTTTCTTTCCAATAATAACATCTTCTGGATGAGTAGAGTTGAGTCTAGAAGATCTTCTGAGTGTTAGCTCTTCAGATATTCTGAGATTCTCTAAAGACGCTACAACTTGATCTTCTGATACATCTTTACTCTTGGGTTCTTCATGATCTGAGTTAGAGATATCATATCTGCAAAATTCTCAAACTGCTTTGGCTTTTCAAGACCAAGCTTATCATCAAATCTGATATTGATTGATTCCTCAACTACCAGAGTTTCAGTATTGTATACTCTGTAGCCCTTAGAGCGTTCAAAATATCCAAGAAGGAAACACTTCTGAGCTTTAGAATCAAACTTGTTCAGATTATCTTTAGTATTCAGAATATAGCATACACATCCAAATGGATGGAAATATGAAATGTTAGGATTTTTGTTCTTCCACAATTCATAAGGAGTCTTATCTAGAATAGGTCTTATGGAGATTCTATTCTGAATATAACAAGCTGTGTTAATTGCTTCTGCCCAAAAATGCTTAGCCATATTAGTCTCATTGATCATGGTTCTGGCCATTTCTTGTAGAGTCCTAATCTTCCGTTCTACAACTCCATTTTGCTGTGGAGTTCTAGGACAAGAGAAATCATGGGCAATACCATTTTCTTTGAAATAAATTTCAAAGAATCTGTTCTCAAATTCACCTCCACGATCACTTCTGACTTTTATGATTTTGCATTCCTTTTCAGATTGAATCTGATTACAGAAGTCAAAGAACACAAAATGTGACTCATCCTTGTGTTTTAAGAACTTTACCCAAGTCCATCTGCTATAGTCGTCTACAATGACCAATCCATATTTCTTGCCTCTGATTGATGCTATTTTGACTGGGCCAAAAAGATCACTATGCAGAAGTTCCAAAGGCCTAGAGGAAGAGACAACATTTTTAGACTTGAACGAAGGTTTTGAAAACTTCCCTTTCTGACATGCTCCACATAGAGCATCTGATTTATATTTTAGATTAGGGAGTCCTCTGACCAGATTAAGTTTGTTAATCTGAGAAATCTTTCTCAAACTAGCATGAACTAATCTTCTGTGCCAGACCCACTTCTCTTCGTTAATAGACAGAAGGCAAGTAACCTTTTTGTTCTTAAGATCTGAAAGATCAATCTTATAAATGTTTTTCTTTCTCTTGCCTGTAAATAGGATTGAGCCATCCTTCTGACTATTAGCTTTACAAGACTTTTGATTAAATATTATGTCATAACCATTGTCACTTAATTGACTTATGGACAATAAGTTATAAGTTAATCCATCTACTAAAAGAACATTAGTTATAGAGGGAGAGTTATCAATACATATGGTTCCTGAGCCAATAATTTTTCCCTTCTGGTTCCCTCCAAACTTTACTTCTCCAAGAGATTTAAGTTCCAGATATTGGAACATAGACCTTCTTCCCATCATGTGTCGTGAGCACCCAGAGTCCAGGTACCATGACATGTTTGTCTTTTGAGCTTTGAAGTAGATCTGCAACAGGAATTATCTTATCCTTAGCTACCCACATTCTTTTGGGTCCTTTAGGGTTAGTCCTTCTCAAGTTCTGATTGAACTGATATTTAGCATGAGGTTTAACATAATATTTTCCAGAGTGTGCAACAACATATTTCTTTGTGTGTTATGTGGAAACTCTTAGAGTGTGATTTGTGTTTGATATCATGAGAATGGCCATACTTGAACTGTTCATACAATGGTTTGTATTTGATAATCATCTCATCAACAGGTTCAAGTTTATATGGGGTTTCACACTAAAAAACTATGCCTATTCTCTTGTTTCCACTTACACCATAAATCATAGAGGCTAGCTGACTTCTACCTATACCTCTAGATAAGAACTTTCTGAAGCTCAAGTCATATTCTTTCAGAATATTGTTAGTGCTTGGAATAGACTTTTCTGAACTTGAAGATGTTTCAACATCTTTAGTCAATTTTAAAACTTTTTCTTTCTGTTCAGAATTTTCTATTTCAAGTCTCTTAGTTTCAGATGCAAAGAACTTTTTAAGCTTTTTGTATTTGATACTAAGCTGACTCTTGACTTCCAGAAGTTCAGATAAGCTGGAAACTAAATCATCTCTAGAAAGTTCAGAAAATACGTCTTCAGAATCTGAGTCTGATATAGATTCTGATTCTCCATCAATAGTTTCGATGAGTGCTATGTTGGCTTGCTCATCTTCAGAGTCTGACTCTTGATCAGAAGAATCTGAGTCATCCCAAGTAGCCATTAAACTTTTCTTCTTTTCAAATCTTTTCTTGGGCTTTTCCCTCTGAAGCTTTGGACATTTATTCTTGTAATGTCCAGGTTCCTTGCATTCATAGCACGTCACTTTATTCTTGGAAGATCTTTTGTGTTTAGAAGATTCTCTCTTTTTAGGCCTCTTAAAGTTATTGAAGTTCTTGAATCTTCTTTGCTTGCTCTTCCAGAGTTGATTTACTCTCTTGGATATGAGAGATAGTTCATGTTCTTCTTCTTCTGACGCTGACTCGTCAGATTCTTCTTCTTCTGTCTGAAAAGCGTTAGTGCATTTTTTATTATTAGATTTTAATGCAATAGACTTACCTTTCTTTTGAGGCTCATTTGCCAGCTCAATCTCGTGACTTTTCAAGGCACTTATCAGCTCTTCAAGAGACACCTCATTTTGATTCTTAGCAATCTTGAAGGCAGTCACCATGGTTCCCCATCTTCTGGGTAAGCTTCTGATAATCTTCTTTACATGATCAGCTTTGGTGTAGCCTTTATCAAGCACTCTCAATCCAGCAGTCAGAGTATGGAATCTAGAAAACATTGCTTCAATGTTCTCATCTTCCTCCATCTTGAAAGCTTCATACTTCTGGATTAGAGCTAGAGCCTTTGTCTCCTTTACTTGAGCATTTCCCTCATGAGTCATCTTAAGAGATTCAAAGATATCATGAGTTGTTTCTCTGTTTGTTATCTTCTCATATTCAGCATGAGAGATAGCATTTAGCAATATAGTCCTTGATTTGTGATGATTCTTGAATTCTTTCTATTGGTCATAACTCATAGCTTGTCTTGTAATCTTGACACCACGAGCATTTACAGGATGTGTGTAACCATCCAACACCAAATCCCATAAGTCACCATCTTGACAAAGAAAGTAACTTTCAAGTCTATCCTTCCAATACTCAAAATTTTCACTGAAGGATAGAAACACACTTAGAAAGGGGGGATTGAATAAGTGTATCTCAAAAACTTAGAAGATAAAAACAATCAACACAATGATTTTTATCCTGGTTCGTTGTTAGCCAAACTACTCCAGTCCACCCCCTTAGAGTGATTTACCTCAACTAAGGATTTAACCCACTAATCAAACTGATTACAATGGTTTTCCACATAGATAACCTCTAAGTCTTCTAGAGTCTACAGATCACAACTTGATCACTCTAGGAATACTTTTACAATCAATGTAAAATAAAGTTTACAAGAATTTGAATGGTTCTAATAAAGCTGTAATCACAACTGTGATATTTCTCTTAAGTTCTATGCTTAACGCTCACTAAATATTACAAGAGTTTGTGAGGTTGAAGATGAAGTTCGTAAGCTTTTGAATTTGACAGCGTTTATGTATGTTTGCACAAGTGTTGTATTCAGCTTTTGATGAGAACTTCTATTTATAGGCGTTTGAGAGGAAATGACCGTTGGGGTGCATTTAATGCTTTACGTGAATAGTACAATGCTGCATTTAATGTTTCACACTTTTGTCAACTACCTCGAGCCTTGCTTTTGCTGCTTTTATTGACTTTGCCTTTTGTAGCTTCTAACATTCCTTTTGTCAGTCAGAGATTAGATGTTTCAGCCTTTCATCTTGTACTTTCTATCTAGACTCAGATTTGTAGATAACAACGTTTGAATATCAGAGCCATCAGCTTTGGTGCAGAGCATCTTTTGTCGTCTGACTTTGAAGAGCTTGAGCGTGATACCATCAGAACTTCAGAGCTTGTTCTTCTGACTTCTATTCTTCTGATGCTTTCCAGTTCATGTTCAGATTCTGCATGACCATCTTCTGATGTCTTTCCAGAGCATGTTCTGATGAAGCCATCCAGAACTTTCTGAGTCAGTTGCTTCTGAGCGCTGATTTGTGCATACTCTTTATATATTTCTTGAAATGGAAAATGCAAAGAATTAGAGTACCACATTGTCTTATACAAAATTCATACATAATGTTATCATGAAAACAAAGAATATTGATAAGAACATTTCTTGTTCTAATAATCTCCCCCTTTTTGATGATGACAAAAACATATATAATTGATATGAATTTGTATCCAGAATATCAAATGAACAAAGACAATTACACAGTTATAACATAAGCATATAATCAGAGTGTGTGAATATGTCTCCCCCTGAGATTAACAATCTTCCCCTGAAATTAATACTAGAAGAATTTGTAACTAAAAGACTTCCATGAGTATTTTTCCATTTCAGCTGAGACTTTCACTTTGAATAGAACTTCAGAACATTCAGAGCTTCTCTTCAGAGCTTCCATTGGACAGCTGCAGAGCTTTGAATTTCTCTTTGTGATCACTTGTATCAGAGCTCTTTATGTCTTCAGTCTTCTATGTATCTGATCCACCAGAACTTTGAGACTTCATTCATTAGAGCTTCTGGGTTTGATCATAGCATTTCTTGCTTCTGGACTTGAAGCTTCAGAGCACTCAACTTGCTTCAAATCTTTAAGAGCTTTAGAATTGCTTTTCCCCATGTATTTGCTTCTCATATTGAGCTTGTCCAGAATATCTCATTCCTGCAAAAACTATCAAAAATAGAAAACTTGCAATATATTTGTTAGGAATGAGGAGACTTAAGCCCAGCAACTGATATTATAAATCAATTCAATTATCACATTTCTCCCCCTTTTTGTCATAACATAAAAAAACATAAAAGATTCAGATGAAAAGACACGCATAGTGAAGAAAGAAAAAGATAATATTTCATTGGTTAAAATCAGAAAATAATATAGAAGCAGATGCAAGAAACAGATGCAGAAAAACAAAGAAAACAAACTAAGACACAAGACAGACTACGACTGGCTAAACTTAAAAGCTAAGACGGCCAGAAGGTTCTTAATCTCAGAAGTGTCCGCAACTTGCTTCTTAATAGCTTCTTCTTGAGTCTTCATAAAGGATCTGAACTCAGCATGGGTGTCCTCGTGTTTGTCCAGACGACTAGCCAAGTTAGCTTGATTCTGTTGGAGCTCCTTCATAGTGTTCATCAGAACAAAGGCAGAAGAACCAGCAGAAGCAGCATCAAAGCTGTTATCCAGAACAAGATGATTTTCATCAGCTTTAACCATTAGAACATCTTCATGATTTTTCTCAACAGGAATATCTTCAACAGGATGCTCTAGGCCTTGAAGATCTTCAGCCAGATTCTCTAGAGCAGTTGGAGTCTCAGGTTCTGGAGGGTACACAACTTTTGGGAAAACCATGTTAGGAGCCTTTTCAGAAGGGTTCTCCCTGAACCAGTTGAACAAAGCATGAAAATCTCCAGTCAGAACTTTGTATGGATGTGGCTTCCACACAACAATTGCTAGAGGATTTTCTTCTTCAAGTTCATCAACAAACTGCTTCTCTTCTAGAGGCTTCCAGTTGGTGATGGGGTGATAGTATCTTCCATCATCATACTCCAGAAGGACCAGGAGTAGCTACAAAACATTCTTTCTGAAGATCCAGAAAGTCAGCCTGAATTTCCCTTCTAAAAGCTCTCCAGAGCTTACCAGCAGCTACATGATCCATCTTGGAGTCATGAGCAACCTTCAGAGCATCTAACCCTGTCCGTACCTTATACTTTAACAATTCAAAACGAATATCAACAGAGGCTTCAGGAGGGTTGATTCTGAGACGGGTGATTGGAGAGTCTGGGTTAAGAACAAAATAGGGTTCAGGTTCTCTAGAGAACAAAACAGAGGTGGTAGAGGAGGATAAAGAGGATGATGAATCTGTGTGGAGGTGGTTGAAGGATCAGTTAATAGTGAGATTGCAGAAGGAATAGAGGTGGTTGAGAAGATATTTTCAGAAGGAATTTGTCGAAAGACAACATTTAGAGGTTGGGGGTCAAGAGTTGGTTCAGAATGAAATGGACGACTTCTTTTAGTGGTGGTGGAAGAGGATGGAAGATCAGAAGGAGGTGATCTTTTCTGAGGGGGAAGGTCAGAGGTAGAATGTAAAGTGGAGGTGTCTACATTGTCTATATCTTCTATGAGCTTCTGAAGTTGTTCAGAAGTTCTAGGAACTTTGAGAGAATCTGTTGATACGTGTTCAGAACTATTAACAGGTACAGAGTCAGAGATAACAATACCTGAAGGTTTCTTCTGCTTCTTGGCTTTCTTAGCATCAGGACCTTCTTCTGTGACCTTTCTCTTCAGCTTCTTATGTTTCTTCTTCTTATCCTTTTTCTTTAACTCATCCAAAGAGAGAAGAGTTCTTCCACGAATCCAAGCAGGATCAACATCAGATTATTCTCTAACACAGGATTCCAGATAGCGTTTAACTGATTTTGATAGTTCTTCTGTGAATATTTGAGAGAAACCAGCAACAGGGGTTCTTCTGGTCAGAATATCTGGAAACACCTTTGGAGGGGTGGTCACCTTTTCAATCAACTGCATTCTTCTTAAAGACTGAGCAATCAAAATACTCCCACGAACAGCAGTCTGATATTGAGAAGAGCCAGCTGCTCTCAGAGTATCTATAAGACCACTTTCAGTCAGAATGTCTGATATCATTCTTCCCATAGGAATAGTATTCTTCTTAAGCTTGGGATACTTCAGACGTTCTGCTTCCCTTGATTCCTGAACATTAGTCTTTAGATGTTGAAACAGAATATGAGGTAGATTGACTCTCATACCTTTTCCAATGCAGAACAAAGTGAATTTCTGATCTTGACTGATGTAGGTTGCAGGGTTTGTTGATTTTGTGTGATAGAAAGATCCCAGAATGATCTTTGCCTAACTTTTGTATGAAGGCTTCAAATCTGTAGTGTGAGGAGAGCCTATTCCAGAAGTAAACAGCTCTGGGTCAACTTTATCCCAATCAGTTCTACCAGGGAGAGCACCAGTGATTCCACCCATACCTTCAAGACTAAAAGTTTCCTTATCAAACTCTCAGAGACAACCACTTCATGACCTAGCACGAAGGAGATGATAGCAGTTGGAGTAACAGTGGCATGAGTCCAGAATTCCTTAACCAAGATAGGGTAAACTGGTCCAATTAAACGTTCAAAGAAGTTTGCCCATCCTTGTACCAACATACCAGTTTTGATTTTGAAATCATGGGCTAGAATATTTTCAAAATCCACCATAGTTTCACAGAGAACTTCCAGTTCGTTGTAAGGAATCAGACATGTCTTCAATGGATTAGTTACAGATTTATTTTTTTGTTCTTGTTTTGAAGAAGAAACCTTGCGTTGAACATTTGAAGAAGAAGCCATTGAATCACAACTGAGATTACTGGGTTTCGTAACTTTAGGGTTTATGAAAAGAGAGGAAACGAGGCAAAAAGAATGAAAACACAATGAACAATGAAGATGAATGGAAAGAGATGAAATGATAGAGAGATGCGTTTATATAGGCACGGATTTGAAATAATATGTAATGAAATTCTGAATGAAAGAGATTACAGAATTTGAATCAAATGCATTTAATGTTGAATGACGTTAGGAGAGATAACGTGAAATTTGAAATGATTTGCACAGTTACCTAAGACGGCGTCTCATCAACTGCACGCATGCTTGTCCCTTCAGAATGAACACATGTTCATCATCTGGAATAGCTGGTGACAGTTGTTTTGCTTTAACAGAAATTCTGAATTAACTTAGACATATGAAATGTTAGCAAAAACAGAATCAGAGTATCTAAATGAACAACATATCCAGAACATCTGATAAGAAAATAAATAAGCATTTCAAATCTAATCCATATATCAGATATTCTCATCCTTTCATTCTGGGCATAAATCCATACTGATATTCTTCAGAATGAACTTAAATCTATCTTCAGCAAGGGGTTTTGTGAAGATATCAGCCCATTGATGTTCTGTATCCACAAAGTTTAAAAAAAGAACACCCTTCTGAACATAGTCCCTAATGAAGTGATGTTTAATCTCAATATTTTTAGCTTTGGAATGTAAGATAGGATTCTTAGATAAACAAATAGCAGAAGTATTATCATAGAATATAGGAATGCTACTCTCATATATCTGATAATCTTCTAGCTGACTCTTCATCCAGAGCATCTGTGTACTACATCCAGCAGCAGCAACATATTCTGCTTCTGTTGTAGAGAGGGCAATTGTGGCTTGTTTCTTGCTGTACCAAGAGATCAGATGACTTCCCAGAAACTGACAGCTTCCAGAAGTAGTTTTCCTTTCAACTCTATCTCCAGTGTAATCAGCATCACAATATCCTACTAAGTTGTATTCTTCAGATCTTCTGTAGACTAAACCAACATTAGTAGTACCTTTCAGATACCTCAGAATTCTCTTAACAGCAGTTAAGTGAGATTCTCTAGGATCTGATTGGAATCTAGCACACAGGCATACGCTGAATAAAATATCAGGTCTAGAAGCAGTAAGATATAGAAGAGATCCAATCATACCTCTGTAGAGCTTCTGATCTACCTTCTTACTTACCTCATCCTTACCTAATACACACGTTGGATGCATAGGAGTCTTTGCTTCTTTGCTTTCTGAAAGATTAAACTTCTTCAGAAGTTCTTTCACCTACTTGGTCTGATGAACATAAGTTCCTTCAGAAGTTTGATTGATCTGGATCCCAAGGAAATACTTGAGTTCTCCCATCAGGCTCATTTCAAACTCTGCCTGCATAGACTTAGCAAACTCCTTTCCAAGTGTAGCATTAGATGTTCCAAATATAATATCATCAACATATTTTTGACAAATTAAAATATCCTTTATAAAGGTTTTACAGAAGAGAGTTGTATCCACTTGTCCTCTAGTGAAACCATTATCCAGAAGAAAAGAACTTAATCTTTCATACCAAGCTCTGGGAGCTTGCTTCAGGCCATATAATGATTTCTTTAATTTGAAAACATGTTCTGGAGACTTAGAGTCCTTAAAACCAGGAGGTTGGTGGACATATACTTCTTCATCTATATAACCATTTAAGAAGACACTCTTAACATCCATCTAATATAGAGTGATGTTATGCTGAGTGGCAAAGGAAATTAATAAGCGAATATATTCTAACCTGGCCACTGCTGCAAAGGGTTCTGTATAGTCAATGCCTTCTTGCTGACTATAGCTCTGAGCAACCAGTTTGGCTTTGTTTCTTGCAACTTCTCCTTTTTCACTAAGCTTGTTTCTGAAGACCCACTTAGTTCCAATGATGTTAAATCCTTTTGGTCTTGGAACCAGATCCCAAACATCATTCCTTGTAAACTGATTTAGTTCTTCTTGCATGGAAATTATCTAGTCAGCATCTTCCAAAGCTTGATCAACAGAAGTTGGCTCAATCAGAGTTACTAGACCAAATTGACATTCTGCATTGTTCTTAAGGAATGCTCTTGTTCTGATAGGATCATCTTTCTTTCCAATGATAACATCTTCTGGATGAGCAAAGTTGAGTCTATTAGATCTTCTGGGTGTTGGCTCTTCAAATATTCTGAGATTCTCCAAAGAGGCTGCAACTTGATCTTCTGAAACTTTGCTTCTGGGTTCTTCATGATCTGAGTTAGAGATTTCTATATCTGCTAAATTCTCAAACTGCTTTGGCTTTTCAAGACCCAGCTTATCATCATATCTGATATTGATTGATTCTTCAACTACAAGAGTTTCAGTATTGTATACTCTGTAGCCTTTTGAGCGTTCAGAATATCCAAGTAGAAAACACTTCTGAGCATTAGAATGAAACTTATGCAGATGATCTTTAGTATTCAGAATATAGCATACACATCCAAATGGATGGAAATATGAAATGTTGGGCTTTTTGTTCTTCCACAATTCAAAAGGAGTCTTATTTAAAATAGGTCTTATGGAGGTTCTATTATGAATATAACATCCAGTGTTGAGTGCTTCTGCCCAGAAATGCTTAGCCATATTGGTTTCATTGATCCTGGTTCTGGCCATTTCTTGTTGAGTCCTATTCAATCGTTCTACAACTCCATTTTACTGTGGAGTTCTAGGACAAGAGAAATCATGGGCAATACCATTTTCTTTGAAATAAATTTCAAAGAATCTGTTCTCAAATTTACCACCATGATCACTTCTGACCTTTATGATTTTGCATTCCTTCTCAGATTGAATCTGAGTGCAGAAGTCAAAGAACACACTATGTGACTCATCCTTGTGTTTCAAGAACTTTACCCATGTCCATCTGCAATAGTCGTCTACGATGACTAATCCATATTTCTTCCCTCTGATTGATGCTGTTTTGACTGGGCCAAAAAGATCAATGTGCAGAAGTTCTAGCGGTCTAGAGGAAGAGACAACATTTTTAGTCTTGAATGCAGGTTTTGAAAACTTTCCTTTCTGGTATGATTCGCAAAGAGCATCTGATTTATATTTCAGATTAGGGAGTCCTCTGACCAGATTAAGTTTGTTAATCTGAGAAATCTTTCTCAAACTAGCATGACTTAATCTTCTGTGCCAGACCCACTGCTATTCACTAACAAACATAAGGCAAGTAACCTTTTGATTCTTAAGATTAGAAAGATCAATCTTATAAATGTTGTTCTTTCTCTTGCCTGTAAATAGGATTGAGCCATCCTTCTGACTGATAACTTTACAAGACTTTTGATTGAAGATAATGTCATAACCACTGTCACTTAATTGACTTATGGACAATAAGTTATGAGCTAATGCATCTACTAAAAGAACATTAGTTATAAAGGGAGAGTTACCAATGCATATGGTTCCAAAACCAATGATTTTGCCCTTCTGGTTCCCTCCAAACTTAACTTCTCCGGCAGATTTAAGCTCCAGGTCTTGGAACATAGACCTTCTTCCCGTCATGTGTCGTGAGCACCCAGAGTCCAGGTACCATGACATGTTTGCCTTTGTCTTTTGAGCCTTGAAGGAGATCTGCAACAGGGATAATCTTTTCCTTAGGTATCCACATTCTTTTGGGTCCTTTTGGGTTAGTTCTCCTCAAGTTCTGATTGAACTGAGGTTTAGCACAGGATTTATCATAAGATTTTCTGGTGTGTACAACATATTTCTTGGTGTGTGTTATGTGGAAACTCTTAGAGTTAAATGTGTGCTTTATATCATGAGAATGGCCATACTTGAACTGATCATACAGAGGTTTGTATGTGATAATCATCTCATCCATAGGTTCAAGTTTGTATGGGGTTTCACCCTCATAGCCTATGTCAATTCTCTTGTTTCCACTTACACCGTATATCATAGAGGCTAGCTGACTTCTGCCAATACCTCTAGATAGAAACTTTATAAAACTCAATTCATATTTCTTCAGAATATTGTTCACACTTGGAATAGACTTTTCTGAACTTGAAGATGATTCAACATCTTTAGATTGTTTTAAATTTTTTCTTTAAGTTCAACATTTTCTATTTCAAGTTTCTTAGTTTCAAATGCAAAGAGCTTATTCAGCTTTTTGTATTTGATACTAAGTTTAGCCTTGATTTCCAGAAGTTCAGTTAAGCTAGAAACTAACTCATCTCTAGAAAGTTCAGAAAAATCTCTTCAGAATCTGAGTCTAATGTAGATTCTGATTCATCATCAACAGTGGCCATCAGTGCTATGTTTGCCTGCTCATCTTCAGAGTCTGACTCTTGATCAGAAGAATCTGAGTCATCCCAAGTAGCCATTAAGCCTTTCTTCTATTCAAATCTTTTCTTGGGCTTTTCCCTCTGAAGCTTTGGACACTCATTCTTGTAATGTCTAGGTTCCTTGCATTCATAGCACGTCACTTTCTTCTTGTCAGATCTTCTGTGTCTAGAAGATTCTCCTTTTTCAAGCCTTTTGAAGTTCTTGAAGTTCTTGAACTTTCTCTTCTTGCTTTTCCAGAGTTAATTTACTTTTCTGGATATTAGAGACAGTTCATCATCTTCTTCTTATGTTTCTGACTCTTCAGAATCTTCTTCTTCAGCCTGAAAAGCGTTAGTGCATTTTTTACTATTAGATTTTAATGCAATGTACTTACCTTTCTTCTGAGGTTCATTTGCGTCCAGTTCAATTTCACGACTCCTCAGGGCACTGATCAGCTCCTAAGGAGACACATCATTTAGATTCTTGGCAATCTTGAATGCAGTCACCATGGGTCCCCATCTTCTGGGTGAGCTTCTGATGATCTTCTTTACATGACCAACTTTGGTGTAGCCTATATCTAGCACTCTTAATCCAGCAGTCAGAGTCTGGAATCTTGAAAACATTGCTTTAATGTTCTCATCTTCCTCCATCTTAAATGATTCATACTTCTGGATTAGATCCAAGGCCTTTGTATCCTTAACTTGAGCATTACCCTCATGAGTCATCTTTAAGGATTCAAAGATATCATGAGTTGTTTCTCTGTTTGTTATCTTCTCATACTCAGCATGAGATATAACATTTAGCAATATGGTTCTAGACTTGTGATGATTCTTGAAGTCTTTATTTTGAGCATCACTCATGGCTTGTCTAGAAATCTTGACACCTTGAGTATTTACAGGATGTGTGTAACCATCTAGCACTAGATCCCATAACTCACCATCTCGACAAAGAAAGTAACTTTCGAGTCTATCTTTCCAAACTCAAAGTTTTCACCATCAAAAACTTGTGGTCTATTATAGCCATTAGAACTATTGCTTCCATTACCATTGTTGTTTTGTTCAGGAGTAGGAGTAGATGAAGTTGTTTCAACCATTTTGACTTTGTGTTTTTCTCCCTGAATCTTTTGTCTAACACGGTTAAGTTCTTGCACCTAGAACCGGCGCTCTGATGCCAATTGAAGGAGTGAAAAACACTTAGAAAGGGGGGATTGAATAAGTGTATCTCAAAAACTTAGAAGATAAAAACAATCAACACAATGATTTTTATCCTAGTTCGTTGTTAACCAAACTACTCCAGTCCACCCCCTTAGAGTAATTTACCTCAACTGAGGATTTAATCCACTAATCCAATTGATTACAATGGTTGTCCACTTAGATAACCTCTAAGTCTTCTATAGTCTACAGATCACAACTTGATCACTCTAGGAATCTTTTTACAATCAATGTAAAATAAAGTTTTCAAGAATGTGAATGGTTCTAATAAAGCTGTAATCACAGCTGTGATATTTCTCTTAAGTTCTATGCTTAACACTCACTAATTATTACAAGAGTTTGTGAGGTTGAAGATGAAGTTTGTAAGCTTTTGAATTTGACAGCGTTTCTGTATGTTTGCGCAAGTGTTGTATTCAACTTCTAATGAGAACTTCTATTTATAGGCGTTTGAGAGGAAATGACCATTGGGGTGAATTTAATGCTTTGCGTGAATAATACAATGCTGCATTTAATGTTTCACACTTTTGTCAACTACCTCGAGCCTTGCTTTTGCTGCTTTTACTGACTTTATCTTTTGTAGCTTCTAACGTTCCTTTTGTCAGTCAGAGATTAGACGTTTCAGCCTTTCATCTTGTACTTTCTATATGGACTCAGATTTGTAGATAACATTGTTTGAATATCAGAGCCATCAGCTTTGGTGCAGAGCATCTTCTGTCTTCTGACTTTGAAGAGCTTGAGCGTGATACCATCAGAACTTCAGAGCTTGTTCTTCTGAATTCCATTCATCTGATGCTTTCCAGTTCATGTTCTGATTCTGCATGACCATCTTCTGATGTCTTGCTAGAGCATGTTCTGATGAAGCCATCCAGAACTTTCTGAGTCAGTTGCTTCTGAGCGCTGATTTGTGCATACTCTTTATATATTTCCTGAAATGGAGAATGCAAAGAATTAGAGTACCACATTGTCTTATACAAAATTCATACATAATGTTATCATCAAAATGAAGAATATTGATCAGAACATTTCTTGTTCTAACATTCACCATCAAAGACTGGTGGTCTATTGTAACCATTGAAGCTACTTCTTCCATTGTTGCCATTGTTTTTCTCAGGAGTAGAAGTAAAAGTAGTTGTTTCAACCATTTTGTGTTTTTCTCCCTAAATCTTTTGTCTAACACGGTTAAGTTCTTGCACCTAGAACCGGCGCTCTGATGCCAATTGAAGGAGTGAAAAACACTTAGAAAGGGGGGATTGAATAAGTGTAACTTCTCAAAAATGGTAGATAAAAATAAATAACACAATTATTTTTATCCTGGTTCGTTGTTAACTAAACTACTCCAGTCCACCCCTGACAAGGTGATTTACCTCAACTGAGGACTTAATCCACTAATCAAACTGATTACAATGGTTCTCCACTTAGATACCCTCTAAGTCTTATAGAGTCTACAGATCACAACTTGATCACTCTAGGAAATCCTATTACAATCAATGTAAAATAAATATTACAAGAGTTTAATTTGCTTCTTAGAAAGCTGTAATCACCAGGTGATATTTCTCTTAAGTTCTAGTTCTTAACACTCACTAAGATATTACAAAGTTGTGAGGTTGAAGATGAAGTTCTTCTTAGCTTTTCAGTTTGACAGCGTTTCCGTGTATTTGCGCAAGAGTGTTGTAGCTGCTTCTGAATCAGAACTTCTATTTATAGGCGCTAAGAGGAAATGACCGTTGGGAGCATTTAATGCTTTGCGTGAATAGTACAATGCTGCATTTAATGTTTCACACTTTTGTCAACTACCTCGAGCCATGCTTTTGCTGCTTTTACTGACTTTGCCTTTTGTAGCTTCTAACGTTCCTTTTGTCAGTCAGAGATTTGACGTTATAGCCTTTTCATCTTGTACTTTCTTCTGGACTCATATTTTGTAGATAACAACGTTTGAATATCAGAGTCTTCAGCTTTGGTGCATATGCAACTTCTGTCTCCAAACATTGAAGTGCTTTGAGCGTGATACCATCAGAGCTTTTACTTCTGACTGCCATCTTCTGATACTTTCCAGATCATGTTCTGATTCTGCAGGACATCTTCTGATGTCTTGCCAGGCCATGTTCTGATGAAGCCATCCAGAACTTCTGGGTCAGTGCTTCTGAACGCTGATTTGTGCATACTCTTTTATACTTTTCCTGAAATGGAAAACGTAAAGGATTAGAGTACCACATTGTCTTATACAAAATCCATACTTAATGTTATCATCAAAACTAAGAATATTGATTAGAACATTTCTTGTTCTAACAGTTTTTCCTTTTCTTCACAACTTCTGTCTTGACTTGTGAATATAACTTCTATAGGAATTTGTCTACAACATTTGGTGCATTCAGAAGTCTTCATGCATTAGAACTTCTTGAACTTCAGCGTTACTTTTCTTTCTTGGTTTATTCAGCTTTACATAAAGTCCAAGTTCTAATGGTACTTGAGTTAGAACTTCTTCTGAAATAAGAAACATATAATTAGAGTACCACATTTACTTATACAAAATTTATTTAATTGTTATCATCAAAACTCTAATATATGATTAGAAACAAACTATGTTCTAACAACCCTAAGCCCCTTTTAGAGAGAGGTTAGAGAACACAACTTAGAGAGAGAGAAAGTTTTTGAGAATTTGTTTTCTTAAGAGAATTTATTTGAATTTTTGACTTTATCAACTATACCTTTTATAATATATTTTTATTTATTTTCCTTCTTTTTTGAATAAAAATATATACCAACTCTCTTTTCTGATGATAAAATTGTAAAATCAATACCAATAATTAATAATTTTAATACTAATATTTAACTTTTTAATTGTTATGATTTTATCAATATATATAGAGTATTATATTTAGAGACAAAAATATTAATAATGTACTCAACCTTAGTGACCGAGGAGAGATTTGAAAAAAGAGAAGTATGTAGTAAAAAGAATTGAGAAATTTAGAAAGAGTTGGTTTTGCGATTTTCATTTTATAAAAATCTTATAAATTGGACTAAAAAAATGTATTGAATGAGGATTTAAATAGTTTCGAATAACCTAGATAAAATTTTCAATTATAATATTGTTATAATATTCTAAAAGTTAAAAATATATTAATGTTAAACATTTATTTATTATTCAACATAACATTATTTTTAAAAAAAATCAAAGATTTCACAATGTTTTATCAAAATCTTATTCCTCAAATTCCTCTCTTGTCCGACTCTGCAAACTCTCAAGCAAAGCATAAAAGAAATAAAATGTTCTAGTTTATGAGATAC
The DNA here is from genome assembly GCF_029867415.1 of Vicia villosa. Classification (NCBI taxonomy): domain Eukaryota; kingdom Viridiplantae; phylum Streptophyta; class Magnoliopsida; order Fabales; family Fabaceae; genus Vicia; species Vicia villosa. The sequence goes on along the minus strand of NC_081181.1, from coordinate 51,095,071 downwards.
ATTTTTTTGATTCATGCTAAATTTTTTAATAATAAACAAATATTTGGGTAAATTTTTGGTCCCTCTATTTTGCTCTGCTCACGAAATCAGTCTCGTATTTCATTTTTAAACATTCTGGTCCCACATTACGCCTATTTTTCATCCAAAAAATAAAGTGTCATTTTTTTATAATACGTGACACATATTTGATTTTTTTGCTAGATCGTTTATTTCTAATTAAAACTAAAGTGTTATTTATGAATACATAAATAAATAAATAAAAAGGACAACTTCTTCTTCATTTGTATTATCATGTTTTTTTATTTTGCAGTTCTTTTTTGTCCTAATTTCCTCTAATCTCTTCATCAATCCCTAACTTCACCACTTTGTTTTCTTTCTTGCATTCTCCAAATTCGTTTTCTTTCCCACTCAACTTGATGGCCTTCAAATCAGTTAGCCTCTCAAGCAACCTCTTTCATTCTAGGGTTAGACTCACCATTTGTGACTGCATGGACATCTCAGAATCCAGGTCGCGAGTTATATGGATGTTGGTTAGGTAATTCTTAACTCCTAGTTTTTACTTTGGGCATATTTTTTTTGAAGCCCAAATTTCAAAATAATAATTATCCCTTCTTGTTTATGTTAATTAGTTACAAGGAAGGAAAAGATGTGCATTTTTTTATTAGTTTGATGAATAGGTGATAAAACATTCACATGAGGTGTTTAATTCACTTTTGAAGAAAGTTAATAAATTTAAGCAGGAAGATGCTTTAGTGGAGAAGATAGATGATAACTTGAAGAAGAATATCAAGTTTTAATTTTTATTTTTATTTTTCTTGGGTTTTGATCATTTTGATGATCACAAAAATGTTGGTTGGTTAATGTAATGTAAGTATAATGTTGTTGTAATTCTATTATGATGTGATGTAATTTAGAAGGATTATTTTATTGTTAGTGTTATGGTTTAATGTCATTTAAGAAGGATGGTTTAATGTTAATGTTATGCTATAATGTTGTTAGTATTGGAACGAAAGTATGCAATGCTATTATTTTTGGAATGAAAGTGTGTTAATCTTATGATGTTAATGTTATGATGTTATTGTGATGTAGTTCAGACCAACTCATAACAATATCCACACTATTAATGAATCATACAAACCATCTCATAATAATTGAGGAATCACATACATAGTTGAAGAAACATTATATAATTGAAGTGATGTTAGATGATTCATAAAAAGATGTGATCCATTTCATAATTAAATGTTTCAAAAAGGAATTTGATTCATTACATAGTTAAATGTTTCACAAAGGATGTGATCCATTACATATTTAAACCTTAACAAAAAATATTAAGAGGAAGAAGAGCTAGGGCAATAAGAGGAAGAGAGGAATCGACCGTAGAATTCGAGAAGAGAACCAGGCTAGCTACCAATCTAAGGTAAGGGGGTTATCCTGATTATTATATTTGATTTGAGGGATAGATAATTGTATGTTGGGTTTTTGTGATGTTCTTGATGGTTTAAAAAATTATGATGGCTGTTTGCTTGGATTGTATGATCAATATGATGTATGATGTTGATGATTATTGGATTGGTGAATAATGACATGATCTAGGCTTAAATCCACCATTGTTATGGATTTGAAGGTCCATGGTTTGATGAAGATTAATGAAGTTGAGATAAACATTTATGATTTGATGTTTAGAATGAATTATGCATGTTAGAACTAGGTTAATAGACCTTAAATCGCAGGAAATTAATGATTAAAACATGTTTTTGGATAAAAGTTTGAGACTGGTTTGATGCAGGTTGCGTAAAGTTTTCTGCAGGAATCGGAGACCCCGCTTATCGCGGTAGAGCCCACTTTTGAAAATAAAACAAAGGTCAAGTCAGTAGGTATCGCGCTTAGCGCGGTATACTGGGACAAAAATTGATATTTTTGAAAAATGATTTTAGAATAAGGAAACATGTATTTTATATTAATTTTTGAGAATTTTCTGGAATTTATAGTGCATATTTGGGTAGGTCTAGAGGGCAATTTGTATGGAACTCTGTCGCTACCGCGAAAATTAACAGAGTCACCACTAACATATTTATCCTGAAAAGGAAGGGAATGCCAGCAAACCACAAAACAAAACAACGGTCTCACGACTAGAGTAAAAAGGTAAGGGAGTCGGTTACGCGAGGGGAAGGTGCTAGCACCCATCGTACTCGATGGTATCCAAGCTAGTGTCTAAATCTATGGGTTTGTAACAAATCTAAGCTAATCTGGACTAAAATGAATGCAGAATGTAGGGAAAATAAAGGATTGTGCTCGCACGGGCCCTACCCCGCTGCCTACGTATCTGTTTTGCAGAATCAGAGCTACCGTAGCTCGGCTGACTATTTTCTGTTTGTTTTTATGTTTTTTAGGTGAACGAGTTACATTCACACTCCGCTGCTCGACCTTTGGAGACTTATGCTTGGGAAAGGAGCGGAAATAACAAGCTCTTAAGAAAAGAAAATCAAAGAGTGTGGTTTGTGTTTTAAAGAATGCATGAGGAAGAATTAAGCTAAGGGGGAAAGCTTGCTACCTAATGTTATCATACAAAGGGTACAAGTCTAAACTAAGTTAACAATCTACGAAGGAGAGGGAAAGCAAACAAGAGTATCTCACAAACGAGCTCCGCTCGTAAAGCAAACAAAACCAACGGCACTGGCCGAGTGGTAGAAAAGCGGTCCCGCCATAGCCAAGGGGAGCAACTCAACCCAAGTCAACCAAGCATTAGACCTCGTGAAAATGATCGGGCCATAGACAAGAGGAGCGGGTCCCTCTCAGCAACCAAGCCGTCACGGGTCGGAAAGGAAAACGGTGCGTGCGTACACCGAGCATCAACGTCGAGCGACGCGAGCTATAAGAAGTGCGGGGGTCCGGCTACATGAACCCTTTTCCTGACATACTCGATAACAAGATCTTGTGCTGGTTCGGAAGCAAGCGACGCGTAGCGTGCGCATACCGAACGGACTCGATGATACTGGGCGGGGGTTGATTGCTAACCCTTTCCGCATGCCTTCCATGAGGACTTAACGAAGTGCCATGTAGGACTTATTACACCGTGACTCCCTGCCGCAAAGCACAAATGTAAACACACCAACAAAAACAGAGCCTCTTTCGAGGGCTTGGCCAGATGCATGTCTAAGTCCTATTTCTCATGTTAAAGGATGGTGCGAGAAAGCGATAAAAGGGACAAGGAGACAATACTGAACGGATAGCAAATCCGCAATGAGCTAGCAAGCATAAGCAGAAAAGTACGGAATACTTCGAGTAAGCCAGCATCAAGCAAAGTCAGTCAGAAAGCGTCGTCGTGAAATTAAATCACAAGCGACATGTGGTACGCGCCGAGCATAACCACGCAAGCAACCTGCAAGAGAAACAATCCAGACAATGCAAGAGTATACATCTCAATGAATGAGAGATCAAGTGACTGGCATCGGAAATGGGTTCGTGTCCCACAAATAAAGTGGAACACGACGCAAATCAGGTCATAAGACAAATCGCACTGGAAGCGAATTCGTGTCCCACAAATAAAGTGGAACACGAAGCAAGTCGAATCGCAATCGAAGGCTCTCTCGAAGTACCTCGCACATCTCGCACACTCATTAGAAATAACAAGGAAATGCGAACAAAGTCGCTTAATCGGATTATGAAACAAAATAGAGGTAAAATTCTAATTAAATTCTAAGAATAAAATCTAACAAGAATATTATTTTTCATGGCATTTTTATCTAAAACAATAGAACAAAACTATGTACAAAATATCTAAATTCTAGCAAGGAAAAGATATTTTTTATCACTTAGAACAAATATAGAAAACAAAAATCTAATTCTAACTAGAAAAGAATACATGTTTTTATTATCATTTTTTTTATCAAACAAAAATCTAACAAAACAATTGTTTTTTTCATATTTTTATTACATCAAAAAAAAAATAGGAGGAAACTATGTGAAAAACTTAAATTCTAACAAGCTAAAATGTTGGTCAGGGGGGTTTAAATGTGAAAACAAGGTGATGCTGCAATAATTTCGCAGGCCCATGCATACTGGCCCAGAAGAGTTTTTTTGTTCAGAATCTTATAGCCAAAAAAAGAAATGTGCAACGGGCTACAGGGGTGGTGGTGTTAGCAATTCGGTCTAGGCCCAAGGCTTTGATTCAATTTTGTTTATCCAGATTCAAACAATCAGACTAACTATTAAATCCAAATATTAATTTCTATCAATTCACACTAATCTCAGTTAATAACAGCAAATCAGATTAAATTAACAAAGACAGGAATTAAGATAGGAATTAGGGTTACACTGCAATGTGACGATTGAAATGATTCTCGAGTCCTCTTTTCCCTCACAAACTCAGGCGCGGCGGCCGGAAGTCACTCCCTCTCCCGATCGGAGCTTCTCTGATTAAACAACGGTGCCGCCATAAAAAGGCGTTCCGCTCAACTTCCTCTCTGCTTCACTCTCGTCTCGGTTCTCTCATCTTATCCTCACGAACGAACTCAGCAAAATGGCACGGCGGAGTATACTCATCGCCACCTCTCTTTTCTATCTCGGTTCCGCCTCTCACTCTCTCGTCTCAGATCAAAGACCTCACCTCTTGTTCTAATGAAAACGAAAACCTAATCTCCTCAAGCGCTATTCGCGAGATCTAACTGACAACAATACAAATGCTCAGGTACGAATCTCTCGATCTTTGTCCACAAATTTTCCTTCTTCTTTTGATTTCCGGATTCTTGACATGTGAATGTTGTTGCGATAATGACGATGAAAATCGTTGCTAATTTATTGCAGCTTGATGATGAAGATCGTGATAATTGATTTTGTGAAATTGTTGAATCGTTACAGATGGAGAAGATTGATGAATTTCAGTGGTGGTTCAAGGTTGAACATTGAAGATTGAAGGAGAAGGTTGATTGAAGATTTCTCGTATTTCTTCAGAATTGTGATTGAAAGTGATGAAGATTGAAGGAGAAGGAAGGTTGGAGAATCGATGAAGGATGAATTCTTTTGGAGCCTTTTTCTGGTGAAGATTCAATGAAGATGAAAGGTTCTGAACTTGTTATGAAGATTGAAGAATCAAAGATGATGAAGAACGTTGGAGTTTCTTCTGGTGATTATCAAAGGATTGAAGTTGAAGGTGGCGTCGGTTCAGGGAAAGTTTGTTACAGGTAGTTGCAAATCTTTTTTTCTCTTTTTCTGTTTCTGTTTTCTTTGCTCGATTCTTGGTGTAGTGAAGAAGATGAAGAAGATTGGAGAATTGAGATTGAAGAGAGAGTGAGGATTCAAGAGTTTGTTATGGATTCGGTTACTGAATTTTGTCTCCAATATCCTGAAGCTGCAGAACCGGTATATCCTCACTATAGCTGCGGGTTTTCTTTGTTATCCTGTTATCTCCCCTCTTGCTGCAAGTGAAATTCGGTCTTTATGAATTCTTCTTTCCTTGTTATTTTCTGCTGAACCGAACCGGTTTGTGAGGGTCTACTGATGTGGTTCCCTTTGAATTGTTTGCAACATGTTGGGATAAAGTATGCGGGGCTGAACCGTTTTTGGATCTTTGAAGTGCCGGGTCGGGTTGGATATTGTCAAGTGCAGGATTGGTTTTGATGTAACCTTGGAGCAAGGTCGGTTGTAAAAGCTCATGGGTATTGATAATACAATATTGCTGGCTTGAAACGGTTTTTTTTTGGATGTAGACATCTTTGTACAAGACTTTTGTATCGTGTGAATTCTTTTGATGCAGAACTTTCGATAGCCTTTTTTGAAAACTTCGGTTCTTGTTGAAGCATATAAAAAAAAGTTTCCACATGATTTCCAAGTTTACCATGCCATAGCTCACATTTTGTTTTGACATAATCTTCCTCCATTGATAACCCTTGAGACACACTTTGTTGAAGAATGAGATTTGAACTTGAGATTGCGCTATCATGAATCAATGGACCGTGACAATTCGAAATGATGACAACTTTCGATGAACTTTGAATAATACTCATGGATCTTAACTTGAATTAAGTTCTTGATGAACAAAATGTCTTGAACAAAATTTGAATAATAGGATTAACTAGATCATCAAATCAAATTCATCCTCAAATCATTATGACCTTAATTCAATCTCAATTCCTTAATTCAAACCAAACTTGTACGATAAACCACCAAGAAATGGTAAGCATAATGGTGTCTTGAACACAATGTTCTTCTGAAACCCCTTATTTCTTTTGCAATTTACCTTACAAACCCCTTGACTTAACAATCTCAAAACAATAAAAGCTCTTTAATTTTTCTCGATTTTTTGAACGACGAAATAAATGTCGATCATAACTTATAGCACAGAGAAGAGGGCAAATTTTGGGGTGCAACAAACTCGATTTTGTAAATTCATGTATTTTTATACTTGATTGTGATTGATATTGTTAAGATTATTGACAACATGATAATTGATGATTATGGGTTGAGTTGACCAAGATGTTTATGAAGTTTGTGTGTTTGAGATAATGATGTGATTTTGATGAATAAATGAATGAGGATGCCATTTTGACTAGCCGTGGTCATTTTTTTGACGTTGAGCATCAAGCACTCATAGCATATTTGTAGGACGATAGTCCAGTGATGTTTGTAGGACCATTGGTCCAGTGATGGCCCTTAATCTCATTGTGCGAATTGAGTGCAATATTGTGAAGTGCTCTGTTTCCAAGCGGGAATCGATCCTATGGTGGGGATCTTTAGAGAATGATGAGTGAGTCATCAGTAAAGTGTTGGTACCACATGCATGAGTCCATTGATGTTGGATTGTATTAACTGTGATAATGCATGATTGAATGACATTTGAGTTATTGTGATGTAAATGATTTAAGTGATGAATGTGATTGTATTGTACGATGAAATTGTGAATAAGTGATAATGTACATGTGAGAATAAGTATGTGAAGCATGAGGATACATTGTATCAGTATAGGTGTAGTTGTTGATTATTTGTTTACCACTAATATATTTATTCATTATTTCTTATATAATGATTACGAAATACTCACCCTTTTTGTTTGAATTTTGCCTCCACTTGGGTAACGCACAGGTGTTCAAGAGTAATTCGCCGAAGTTAGAGTATAGCTTCGTGGAGTTCCTTTTTCTGTTTGTTTAGAATAAAGAGAGTCTTGCTCTGATATGTAATATCGGAGTCGGGATCGTTGTGTTTGGAACTATTATGTTCACTTTTAATTATTTGAAATTGAATTTAGTTTGATGAATGACCTTTTATGGGGTTGTGGTGTTTTAAGTTAAGACTCGTTGTAACACCCTTCTAAACCCCGCGGCAAATAAATAAATAATCAGAGTAACATGAAACAAGGGTGCCACAATTCGATTTAAAACATAAAATAACGTACTTTATTGTCATGCATTAACTAAGGAACATTCATCAATAGTTCACAACATCTCATGTCAACACAGCGGAAAATTAATCAAATGGATAGGCACAACATCTTTGATACCATATCCCATAACATAAACCAAAGACAACCCATTAAAGTTATAACTCAAAACTAGCATTCCCCAGTGTTACAATTGAAGGATAGAAAAACACTTAGAAAGGGGGGGATTGAATAAGTGTGACTTTAAAACTTGGACGATAAAAATAAATTGCACAATTATTTTTATCCTGGTTCGCTGTTAACGAAGCTACTCCAGTCCACCCCCGCAGAGATGATTTACCTCAACTGAGGATTTAATCCACTAATCGCACGGATTACAATGGTTTTCCACTTAGTCCGCAACTAAGTCTTCCAGAGTCTTCTGATCACAACCTGATCACTCCAGGAACAACTGCTTAGATACCCTCTAAGACTTTTCTAGAGTCTACTGATCAACACGATCACTCTAGGCTTAGTTCACTCCTAAGACTTCCTCTAGAGTATTCTGATCAACCTGATCACTCTAGTTACAAACTGCTCAGCCAACTGCTAAGACTTCCTAGAGTATACTGATCACACGATCACTCTAGTTCCTTACAACTTAATGTAATTCTAAGAGTATTACAAATGCTTCTTAAAAGCGATAATCACAACTGTGATATTTCTCTTACAGTTTAAGCTTAATCTCACTAAAATATTACAACAGCAATGTAGTGAGTTGATGAAGATGAAGATTCTGAGTTTAGATTTGAACAGCGTTTCAGCAAGTTTGATATGAGTTGTTTTGGTGCAGAATCGTTAACCTTGCTTCTCATCAGAACTTCATATTTATAGGCGTTGAGAAGATGACCGTTGAATGCATTTAATGCTTTGCGTGTTCCGTACAGCATCGCATTTAATGTTATACGCTTTTGTCAACTACCTCGAGCCTTGTTCACGCTGTGTCTACTGACGTAGCCTTTAGTAGCTTTTAACGTTCCTTTTGTCAGTCAGCGTAGTCTGCCACCTGTACTTCCTTCTGATCTGATGTTTGTGAATACGACGTTTGAATATCATCAGAGTCAAACAGCTTGGTGCATAGCATCTTCTGATCTTCTGACCTTGAAGTGCTTCTGAGCGTGATACCATCTTCTGATCTTCAGTGCTTCTGATCTCATGTTCTTCTGATGCTTCCATAGACCCATGTTCTGATTCTGCTTCGACCATCTTCTGATGTCTTGCCAGACCATGTTCTGATGTTGCATGCTGAACCATTTGAGACACAACTTCTGAGCGCTGAATTATGCGTACTCTTTATATATATTTCCTGAAAGGGAAATTGCATTGGATTAGAGTACCATATTATCTTAAGCAAAATTCATATTATTGTTATCATCAAAACTAAGATAATTGATAAGAACAAATCTTGTTCTAACAATCTCCCCCTTTTTGATGATGACAAAAACATATATAAATGATATGAATTTGCGATCAGAAAGAGTAGACGGCAAAAGACAAATTACACAGCTATAGCATAAGCATATGAATATGTCTCCCCCTGAGATTAACAATCTCCCCCTGAGATAAATAATCTCCCCCTGAAATAAATACTCGAAGAACTTTAATAAAAGACTTCCCTGATTATTTCGGTAGAGACGATCATATAAGCTTCTGCCTTCAGAGAATTCATAGCTTCTGACTTCTGCTTCCATTGGACAGCTTCAGAACTTGAATTTCTTTAGATCCTTAGAACACTCACAGCTTCTGATTCCTGCTTCCATCGTGGACAGCTTCAGAACTTGAATTTCTTTGATCTTCAGAACATTCACAGCTTCTGATTTCTGCTTCCATTCAGGACAGCTTCAGAACTTGAATTTCTTTGATCTTCAGAACATTCACAGCTTCTGATTTCTGCTTCCATTCAGGACAGCTTCAGAACTTGAATTTCTGGATCTTTTGGAACATTCACATCTTCTGATTTCTGCTTCCCTCGGATAGCTTCAGAACTTTGAATGTCTACCAACATCACTTCATGCTAGATTTGTATCAGAACATTGTTGAATGTACCAGAGCATCATCAGAGCATCTCTACATCCTGAAATGTTACAGAACAAAAACTAAACGACAAAAGTCAGCATGAACGAGTTAGAACATAAAATGTATGTTTGAACACATTATATGTATCAGAGCCATGTAGGCTGAAATAATATATCAGAGCAAATAATGTATCAGAGCCATAACATTATATGTATCAGAGCAAATAGAATTTTGTCAGAACAAGATAGACAATGATATTCAAATTCTATTATCAGTGCTTCTGATTCATTCTTCTTTCTTGCTTCTGATCTCTGAAGCTTGATAGCACTCAGCTTGCTTCAGTTTCCATGGTTTTGCTTCTAGTGTTTGCTTTGAAGATTCTCTTCACTTCTTTGTACCTGCAAAACACTTAAACCATATAGAACTTGCAGTTCTTGTTAGTTAATGCAACTGATTAAATCAAATCATTTATCACAGTATTTCTCCCCCTTTTTGTCATATCATCAAAAAAAATAGAAAAGATTCAGATGAATAAAACAGAACACATGGAGGAAGAAGATGATTTCATTAAGGTTCAACCAATGGGTACAAAAGTACAGGATGAAAAGATCAGATGCACAGAAACAAAACAGATGCAAAGAAAAGAAAGAAACAACACAGACTCAATCTAAGATGGCCCTAGTCTTGACAAGATCTTGGCCAGCATTTCTTTAACAACGTTGTTGTGTCCTTCTTGCCTTTCAATGAAAGCATCATACTTGTCATTGAGTGAGCTTTGTTCATCCTGTCTCCTCTGAATCGCTTCTAGAGTCCTTGCAAGACGAAAAGGTTCATCAGACGAAGCTTCACCGCTTTCAACCACAGGAATGACATGTTGATCTGCAGCTTCCATAGAAGTATCATTTGCTGGGATATCCTCAACAGGGTCTGATTCAGCAACATGATCTTCAGCATCTGCTTCTTGCATAGAAGCATCTCCATATTCTGCAGCAGGAATTTCAGAGTCTCCATTCTCTAGTGCCTGAAGAATGGCAGCTAAATTCCTGGGAGCAGAGGGACCTTCAACTTCTGGAGGATCAACAACTTCTGGAATGACCAAGCTAGGGTCTTTCATAGAAGGGTTTTCCCTCAGAAAGTCAAATAAGGTCTTGAAGTCTCCAAGCAGAACAGGATACTCAGGAATCCAGATAACCATGTCCCTGCATGGGTTTGCTTCCATTGCAGCAGCCAGTCTTAATACTTCCAATTCATCCACAAAGGGCTTCTCTTCAGCAGCAACACAATTTCTGAGAGGATGGTAGTATATACCATTATCTCCCTCCAGAAGGTAACCAGGGTAACCAGGGGCAGCAGCCACTAGTCTTTTCTGTACTCCCATTGCTTCTACTTGAAAATCCTTGCGAAATCTTCTCCAGAGATTTCTTGTAGAAACATCATCCAGACCATTTAGGAATGCATCCTTCAGAAGGTCTAGACTGCTAATCACCTCATGTCTGAAGAGTTCCAGGTATGTAGAAGGTCCAGGTTCAGGCGGATTGAAGGTGAATTTGTAGTCAGGGTAGAGAAGACAGTGGGGTTGGGATTTTCTGGTAGGTAATGGATGGGATATAGAAGGTGGAGGTGCGGTGGTTGAGGAAGAGGGGATATCTGAGAGAATGATTGATGAGGTTGGAGTATCAGATAGGATGGATTGAGGAGAGGGTGGAATATTTGTAAAGGGAATTGGTGAGGGGGATTTATCAGAAGGAGTTGGAGGAAGAATGCTCAACGGTGTGGGGTTTAGAATGGGAGAGGAGAAGGATGATGGAGAAGGGTTTTGTAAAGTGAAGTTTACTTTTGGTTCAGATGGAGGTGATTGGAAAGATGGTTTAGGGACAGAAGGAGGTGGAGTAAGGTCATTCTTGGAGATTTGTACAGAAGAAGAAGAAGATCTGGTTCTGCGAAAGGAATCTCTGATCCTTTTATCTCTTCGTTCTTTAGAGTCCACCTTGTCAGGATCATAGGTGACCCTCAACTTCTTGGCTCTCTCAGCCTCATCTTCTTGTGCCTTTCTTTTTAGCCTTGCCTGACGTTCCTTTTTATCCTTCTTCAGAATATCATCTTTGGATGGAAGTACTCTGCCACGGATCCAAGCAGGATCAACGTCTGATTGCTTCCTCACACAATCTTCCAAGTAAAACTTGACAACTTGATCAAGTTCTTTATGATACAAAGATATGAATCCTTCAACAGCAATTCTTCTTGACAGAATGTCAGGAAAGCTTGTGCACATAACAGGTACATTCTTAATGACTTCCAGTCCGAACAGATCAACACCATTGAAGATGGGACCTTGAGTTACTCCAAGAAAATGCGAGGCATTACAATTTCTGATGGAGTCCACCACTTTGCTTTCAATCAGAATGTCTGAAATCATCCTTCCGAACGGAATGGTTGTTCTTGGAATATGAGGGTACTTCGCCCTTTCATCTTCTCCTGAATCAAAGATAGAGGTTTTCAGATTCTCAAAAAGAATATGAGAGATGTTGATCTCTATCTTTTTGCCAATGCAGGAAAGAGTATACTTGTGAGTCGGACTGATGTAGGAGGAGCAGCGCATCTTTTTTCTATGGTAAAGAGAACCCAGAATAATCTCAGCCCATACTTTATAAAAAGGCTTTAAGTTGCCTGTGAAGTGAGAATCAACTCCAACAGCTGTAGAGATTTGTTTTTCAACTAGAGCCCAGTCAACTGTATGTGGTTGAAACTCAGCCCAACCTTCTTCATCATTAAGACTGTACAGCTTTCTGATGAGTTTCTCAGTGATGATCACTTCATGCCCTAGCACGAAAGAAATAATGGCAGTTGGAGTAACTGTTGCATGTACCCAAAAATCCTTTACAAGTTCAGGATAAATTGGACCAACCAATCTATCAAGATATTTTGACCATCCTTGCTCAAATATTCTTGCATCACACTGAAAGCCATTTGCTTTGAGGTTGTTGATATCCACAGCCGATTCACAAAGAACTTCCAGTTCTTTCGTAGGTATTAAGCAAGTTTTCAATGGAGCATCTTTTTTGCTTAAACGGTTCTGTGTGGAAGTGATTCTTTCTTTAGGGATTGATGAACGAGAAGATGGATTCATTATGATAATACTTTGAGATCAAGTCAAGAACTAGGGTTTGAGAAGAGATACAACGAATAGAATACTCAAACGGGAGAGAAAGAGAGAGAAAAAAAATGAAGATGAAGCGGGTTATTTAAAAAGATTTAAAAAAAAAACTTAATATGCATTTAATGAGAAATGACATTAGGAGAGAGAACTCAGTAAATGACATGATTTAATACAGTTACCTAGGTCGGCGTCTTTTCAACTGCACGCTTTGTACTAACCGTACAGACACGTGTTCATCATCAGATAATAGATAACAGCTGTAAATATCAGAGAGATTTTACGCCTTCAAATTCTGATCACTGCTTCTGAGTTGATCAAGTTTCTCTTCTGGAAATACTCCTTCTGAAGTGTGCTGATATAAGTCTGAATGATCTTCTGATCCATTACTTCTGATGTACACAGCTTCTGGAGGTTCACTTCTTTGTTCTGCAGCTTTTAATAAGACAAAACTGTATCTGCAGAAATTCTTAAGCTTTTTGTTTCATCAGAAACAAGTTTATCATCAAAACAGATGTTTGTTGATTTGTCCACAATCAAAGTTTCAATGTTGTATATTCTGTAGCATTTAGAGCATTCAGAATACTCAAGAAAGAAACATCAAAGCCTTAGAGGCAAACATCATAGATGGTTCCAAGACTAATAAGCTTCTTTTCTGAATTCCTACAAACAGTTTCTTCAATAGATTTAAGAACCAGAACTTGGAAGACAATCTTTCTTCCCTTCAAGTGTTGAGAGCAACTTGAGTCCAGGTGTCATGTCATGTTGAATGTTGTCTTCTTTGTTATCAAGAGAATCTGCAAAAGAAATAATCTTTTTCTTTGGTACCCACATTTTCTTGGGTCCTTTCTTGTTAGATTTTCTCAAGTTCTGATTGAACTTGGATTTGACATTATAAGCAATAGGAGGAACAGCATGATAATTTTTAATATGAGTTTCATGATATTTCCTAGGTTGTGTCACATGCTTCTTGGTGTGTGTTATGTGAAAACTTTGTGCATGTGAAGTGTGCCTAATATCATGAGAGTGGCCATACTTGAACTGATCATACAATGGCTTGTATGTGAGTTTCATTTCATCAACAGGTTCAAGTTTGTATGGGGTTTCTCCCTCATAACCAATGCCAACTCTTTTGTTTCCAGACACAGCATATATCATAGAAGCTAGCTGACTTCTGCCAATACTTCTAGATAAGAACTTTCTGAAACTTAAATCATATTCTTTCAGAATATGGTTTAGACTAGGAGTGGATTTTTCTGAATTAGAAGGAGATCCAACATTATTGGATAATTTTAAAAGTTTATCTTTCAATTCAGAATTTTCCAATTCAAGCCTCTTTGTTTCAAATTCAAATAGCTTTTTCAGCTTTTTGTATTTAATACAAATCTGAGACTTGGATTCCAGAAGTTCAGTTAATCCGGAAACTAACTCATCTCTAGTAAGTTCAGAAAATACCTCTTCAGAATCTGATTCTGATGTAGATTCTGATCCATCATCTTCTGTCGCCATCAGCGCACAGTTGGCCTGCTCATCTTCTGAATCATCTTCTGACTCATCCCAGGTTGCCATAAGACCTTTCTTCTTATGAAACTTTTTCTTGGGACTTTCCTTCTGAAGATTTGGACATTCATTCTTGTAGTGTCCAGGCTCATTGCATTCATAGCACATGACCTTCTTCTTGTCAAATCTTCTTTCATCAGAAGATTCTCCACGTTCAAATTTCCTTGAACTTCTGAAGCCTCTGAACTTCCTTTGCGTGGTCTTCCAGAGTTGATTTAGCCTTCTGGAAATCATGGACAGTTCATCTTCTTCTTCAGATTCTGATTCTTCAGGATCTTCTTCTTTGGCCTGAAAAGCGTTAGTGCATTTCTTGATATTTGATTTTAATGCAATAGACTTACCTTTCTTTTGAGGCTCATTTGCATCCAGCTCAATTTCATGGCTTCTCAAGGCACTGATTAGCTCTTCCAGAGAGACTTCATTCAGATTCTTTGCAATCTTGAATGCAGTCACCATAGGACCCCATCTTCTGGGTAAGCTTCTGATGATCTTCTTCACATGATCAGCCTTGGTGTATCCTTTGTCAAGAACTCTCAATCCAGCAGTCAGAGTTTGAAATCTCGAAAACATCTTTTCAATGTCTTCATCATCCTCCATCTTGAAGGCTTCATACTTCTGGATTAAGGCTAGAGCTTTAGTCTCCTTGACTTGAGCATTTCCCTCATGAGTCATTTTCAAGGACTCATATATGTCATAGGCCGTTTCCCTGTTAGATATCTTCTCATACTCAGCATGAGAGATAGCATTCAGCAAAACAGTTCTGCACTTATGATGATTCCTGAAAAGCTTCTTTTGATCATCATTCATTTCTTGCCTTGACAGCTTTGCGCCACTGGCATTTACTGGATGTTTGTAACCATCCATCAGAAGATCCCATAGATCACCATCTAGACCTAGAAAGTAACTTTCCAGTTTATCTTTCCAGTATTCAAAGTTTTCACCATCAAATACCGGCGGTCTAGTATAACCATTGTTACCGTTGTATTGCTCAGCAGAGCCAGATGTAGATGCAGGTGTAGGTGTAGTCTTTTCACTTTCATCAACCATCTTTTAAATGAAGCGTTTTTCTCTTCCTGAATCTTTTCTAAACACGGTTAAGTGCTTGCACCTTAGAACCGGCGCTCTGATGCCAATTGAAGGATAGAAAAACACTTAGAAAGGGGGGGATTGAATAAGTGTGACTTTAAAACTTGGACGATAAAAATAAATTGCACAATTATTTTTATCCTGGTTCGCTGTTAACGAAGCTACTCCAGTCCACCCCCGCAGAGATGATTTACCTCAACTGAGGATTTAATCCACTAATCGCACGGATTACAATGGTTTTCCACTTAGTCCGCAACTAAGTCTTCCAGAGTCTTCTGATCACAACCTGATCACTCCAGGAACAACTGCTTAGATACCCTCTAAGACTTTTCTAGAGTCTACTGATCAACACGATCACTCTAGGCTTAGTTCACTCCTAAGACTTCCTCTAGAGTATTCTGATCAACCTGATCACTCTAGTTACAAACTGCTCAGCCAACTGCTAAGACTTCCTAGAGTATACTGATCACACGATCACTCTAGTTCCTTACAACTTAATGTAATTCTAAGAGTATTACAAATGCTTCTTAAAAGCGATAATCACAACTGTGATATTTCTCTTACAGTTTAAGCTTAATCTCACTAAAATATTACAACAGCAATGTAGTGAGTTGATGAAGATGAAGATTCTGAGTTTAGATTTGAACAGCGTTTCAGCAAGTTTGATATGAGTTGTTTTGGTGCAGAATCGTTAACCTTGCTTCTCATCAGAACTTCATATTTATAGGCGTTGAGAAGATGACCGTTGAATGCATTTAATGCTTTGCGTGTTCCGTACAGCATCGCATTTAATGTTATACGCTTTTGTCAACTACCTCGAGCCTTGTTCACGCTGTGTCTACTGACGTAGCCTTTAGTAGCTTTTAACGTTCCTTTTGTCAGTCAGCGTAGTCTGCCACCTGTACTTCCTTCTGATCTGATGTTTGTGAATACGACGTTTGAATATCATCAGAGTCAAACAGCTTGGTGCATAGCATCTTCTGATCTTCTGACCTTGAAGTGCTTCTGAGCGTGATACCATCTTCTGATCTTCAGTGCTTCTGATCTCATGTTCTTCTGATGCTTCCATAGACCCATGTTCTGATTCTGCTTCGACCATCTTCTGATGTCTTGCCAGACCATGTTCTGATGTTGCATGCTGAACCATTTGAGACACAACTTCTGAGCGCTGAATTATGCGTACTCTTTATATATATTTCCTGAAAGGGAAATTGCATTGGATTAGAGTACCATATTATCTTAAGCAAAATTCATATTATTGTTATCATCAAAACTAAGATAATTGATAAGAACAAATCTTGTTCTAACAACAATATCAGAGCATGACACTTGACGCTACACTAAACACACTGACTTATGAGCTAATCCTCACCAAGTCGAAAGCCGTTATCCTCAATCTGAAAAATGACAACATGTAAAGGTGAGTCTCATTCACAGTTAATAAATATTATGCATTCATAAGCAACATAACCTCATAGCATACCATTAACCCAAATTGCAGTATATTCAGATTTTCATACAATTATCAAGTATACCAACAATTACATCACCAAAATACGAAACTAAAACTCATTCAATCATGTTATATCAAGATGCATATGGACCAACTGACACTATGCATGTGGTACCAATAATTCGTGGACTTAATCCACCCGACCGATCTAAACATCACCTGAAGGATAGAAAAACACTTAGAAAGGGGGGGTTTGAATAAGTGTAGCTTTAAAAATTTGACCGATAAAAATAAATTGCACAGTTATTTTTATCCTGGTTCGTTGTTAACTAAACTACTCCAGTCCACCCCCGCAGAGATGATTTACCTCAACTGAGGATTTAATCCACTAATCGCACGGATTACAATGGTTCTCCACTTAGTCAGCAACTAAGTCTTCCAGAGTCTTCTGATCACACACTGATCACTCCAGGAACAACTGCTTAGATACCCTCTAAGACTTTCTAGAGTATTCTGATCCACACGATCACTCTAGTTACAACCTGCTTAGATAACCTCTAAGACTTCCTAGAGTATTCTGATCCACACGATCACTCTAGTTCCTTACAACTTAATGTAATCAATTCTAAGAGTATTACAATTGCTTCTTAAAAGCTATAATCACAAACTGTGATATTTCTCTTAACGTTTAAGCTTAATCTCACTAATATATTACAACAGCAATGTAGTGAGCTTTGATGAAGATGAAGATTCTGAGCTTCGAATAGAACAGTGTTTCAGCAAGTTAATATTCACAGAAATTGTGTAAGTTCGTTAACCTTGCTTCTCATCAGAACTTCATATTTATAGGCGTTGGAGAAGATGACCGTTGAGTGCATTTAATGCTTTGCGTGTTCCGTACAGCATCGCATTTAATGTTATACGCTTTTGTCAACTACCTCGAGCCTTGTTCACGCTGTGTCTACTGACGTTGCCTTTAATAGCTTCTAACGTTCCTTTTGTCAGTCAGCGTAGCCTGCCACATGTACTTCCTTCTGATCTGATGTTTGTGAATACAACGTTTGAATATCATCAGAGTCAAACAGCTTGGTGCAAAGCATCTTCTGATCTTCTGACCTTGAAGTGCTTCTGTGCGTGATACCATCAGAACTTCAGTGCTTCTGATCTCATGTTCTTCTGATGCTTCCATAGACCCATGTTCTGATTCTGCTTCGACCATCTTCTGATGTCTTGCCAGACCATGTTCTGATGTTGCATGCTGAACCCTTTGAGACAAAGCTTCTGAGCGCTGAATTATGCATACTCTTTATATATTTCCTGAAAAGGAAATTGCATTGGATTAGAGTACCATATTATCTTAAGCAAAATTCATATTATTGTTATCATCAAAACTAAGATAATTGATCAGAACAAATCTTGTTCTAACAATCTCCCCCTTTTTGATGATGACAAAAACATATATAAATGATATGAATTTGCGATCAGAAAGAGCAGACGGCAAAAGACAAATTACACAGCTATAGCATAAGCATGTGAATATGTCTCCCCCTGAGATTAACAATCTCCCCCTGAGATAAATAATCTCCCCCTGAAATAAATACTCGAAGAACTTTAATAAAAGACTTCCCTGATTATTTCGGTAGAGACGATCACATAAGCTTCTGTCTTCAGAGAATTCATAGCTTCTGACTTCTGCTTCCATTGGACAGCTTCAGAACTTGAATTTCTTTAGATCCCTAGAACACTCATAGCTTCTGATTCCTGCTTCCATTTAGGACAGCTTCAGAACTTGAATTTCTTTGATCATCAGAACATTCACAACTTCTGATTCCTGCTTCCATCTAGGACAGCTTCAGAACTTGAATTTCTTTGATCTTCAGAACATTCACAGCTTCTGATTTCTGCTTCCATTTAGGACAGCTTCAGAACTTGAGTTTTCTGGATCTTTAAAACATTCACAGCTTCTGATTTCTGCTTCCCTCGGATAGCTTCAGAGCTTTGAATTTCTACCAACATCACTTCATGCTAGATTTGTATCAGAACATTGTTGAATGTACCAGAGCATTATCAGAGCATCTCTACATCCTGAAATGTTACAGAACAAAAACTAAACGACAAAAGTCAGCATGAACGAGTCAGAACATAAAATGTATATTAGAACACATGATATGTATCAGAGCCATATAGGCTAAAATAATGTATCAGAGCAAATAGAATTTTGTCAGAGCAAATAGACAAATATGGATCAAATTCTATTATCAGTGCTTCTGATTCTGAAGCTTGACAGCACTCAGCTTGCTTCAGTTTCCATAAGCTTATTCTTTTTACAGAATAACGCTTCTTATGGTTTTGCTTCTTGTGTGCTTTGAAGATTCTCTTCACTTCTTTATACCTGCAAAACACTTAAACCATATAGAACTTGCAGTTCTTGTTAGTAAATGTGTGGGAGCTTTACCCAGCAACTGATAGATTAATCAAATCATTTATCATTTATCTTCTCCCCCTTTTTGTCATAACATCAAAAAGAATATATCAAAAGATTCAGATGTATAAAACGACAAACAAAATCAATGAAATGCAAAACAAAGAAACTTTTCATTGATAATCAAAAGATATTACATGAGAAGATGTTTAACAAGCAGATGCAACAAGGAAAGAAAACTACTAAGACCAAAGACTAAGACCCTAGCTAAGACAAAATCTGCGCCAGCATGTCTTGAACCCTGTCATAATTTGCAGTTTTCCTTGCCATGAAGGAGTGAAACGCATCATTGACTGCTTCTTGGGCTTCCAGGCGAGGGGTCAGGGAGACTTGATTCTGATGCAGATCTTCCACAATCTCTATCAGAAACAACATTCTCAGCAGGTGAAGATGAAGAGATTTCTTTGGAATGGGTTGAGGGAGAGGAAAGGTTAGATGAAGAGGAAGTTGAGTCTTGAAGGTAAAAAGATGAGGAAGAAGATGGAGATGATGGAGGGCTTTCACCAGGGGGTTGAAACACACGTCTAGAATAGTTTCCAGACAACTTTGCTTCGAATGGATTCACCTTGAGAGGGTCATAGGTGATCTTTATCTTTTTGGGTTTGGAAGAAGATGTTTCAACAGCTTTTCTCTTTTTGTTTTGATCATTTTCATGGTTTCCTGGGCTTGATGAAGAGTTCATGATGGATTTGCAGATAATGAACAGCTAGGGTTTGACATGAATGCAAAGAGATAGAGAAAGAAAACAAAGACAGAGTGTAAAGAGAAAATATAAGAGGGAAGGAGAAGCGTTTGAAGAGTATTTAAAAGAAAATAAAATGAAACAAATGATGGATAGCATTTAATGTTACGTGACATGAGGAGAGATAATAAAGACAAATGAGGTGACTAGCACAGTTACCTATGGTCGGCGTCCCTTCAACTGCACGCGCGCTTATCCATGAACAGTAAAGACAGGTTTACCATCCCGAGATAAAACGTTACAGCTGTTTTGCTTTAAAAGAGGTTCTGAATCAACTTAGACAATGAAACGTTAGTAATAACCGAATCATAATTTCTAAAAGATTTTAATCAGAACTTCTGATTAAAAAATAATCCACTTTCATTTCAGAAGATACTCATACATAAGAACTTCTCATCTTCTCATTCTGGGCATAAATCCATACTGATGTTCTTCAGAATGAACTTAAACCTATCTTCAGCCAGGGGTTTTGTAAAGATATCAGCCCATTGATGGTCTGTATCCACAAAGTTTAAAGATAGAACACCCTTCTGAACATAGTCCCTTATGAAATGATGTTTAATCTCAATATGTTTAGCTTTTGAATGAAGAATAGGATTCTTAGATAAACATATAGCAGAAGTATTATCACAGAATATAGGAATGTTACTCTCATATATCTGATAATCTTCTAGCTGACTCTTCATCCAGAGCATCTGTGTACTGCAACCAGCAGCAGCGACATATTCTGCTTCTGTTGTTGATAGAGCAATAGTTGCTTGCTTCTTGCTATACCAGGAGATCAAATGACTTCCAAGAAATTGGCAACTTCCTGAAGTACTCTTTCTTTCAATTCTGTCTCCAGCATAGTCAGCATCGCAGAATCCTACTAAGTTGTATTCTTTAGATTTTCTGTAAACTAAGCCAACATTAGTAGTACCTTTCAGATACCTTAGAATTCTCTTAACAGCAGTTAAATGAGATTCTCTTGGATCTGATTGGAATCTAGCACACAAACAAACACTGAACAGAATGTCAGGTCTAGAAGCAGTCAAATATAGAAGAGATCCAATCATACCTCTGTATAACTTCTGATCTACCTTCTTACTTACCTCATCCTTACCTAGGATGCATGTTGGATGCATAGGAGTTTTGGCTTCTTTGCAGTCTAGAAGATTAAACTTCTTCAGAAGTTCCTTCACATACTTGGTTTGGTGAACATACGTTCCTTCTGATGTTTGATTTATTTGTATTCCAAGGAAATACTTGAGTTCTCCCATCATGCTCATTTCAAACTCAGCCTGCATAGACTCAGCAAACTCCTTTCCAAGTGTAGCATTAGATGTTCCAAAAATAATATCATCTACATATATTTGACAAATTAAAATATCCCTTTTAAAGGTTTTACAAAAGAGAGTAGTGTCCACTTTTCCTCTAGTGAAACCATTATCCAGAAGGAAAGAACTTAAGCGTTCATACCAAGCTCTGGGAGCTTGTTTCAATCCATACAACGATTTCTTTAGTTTAAAAACATGATTAGGAGACATGGATTCTTCAAAACCAGGAGGTTGATGGACATAAACTTCTTCATCTATATAACCATTTAAGAAGGCACTCTTAACATCCATCTGATAGAGAGTGATGTTATGTTGAGTGGCAAATGAAATTAATAGACGAATAGATTCTAACCTGGCCACTGGTGCAAAGGTTTCTGTATAGTCAATCCCTTCTTGCTGACTATAACCCTGAGCCACCAGTCTGGCTTTGTTCCTTACCACTTCACCTTTCTCACTGAGCTTGTTTCTGAAGACCCATTTTGTACCGATTATATTGAATCCATCTGGTCTAGGAACAAGATCCCAAACATCATTCCTTGTAAACTGATTCAGTTCTTCTTGCATAGCAATTATCCAGTCTGGATCTTCTAGAGCATGATCAACAGAAGTTGGCTCGATCAAAGATACAAGACCTAATTGACAGTCTGCATTGTTCTTAAGGAATGCTCTTGTTCTGATTGGATCATCCTTCTTTCCAAGAATGACATCTTCTGAATGACCAGAGATGAGTCTGGATGATCTTCTGACAGATGGTTCTTCAGAAATGCTTAGATTCTCCAGAGAAGCTGATACTTGATCTTCAGATTCTTTGCTTCTGAGAAGCTCTGCTTCTGATGCGTTGCTTCTTGGCTCAACAACTTCTGATACATCAATATCACAACCTGCAAAATTATCAAACTGCTTTGGTTTTTCAGAACCAAGCTTATCATCAAACCTGATATTGATTGATTCTTCTACAATCAATGTTTCAGTATTGTATACTCTGTAGCCTTTTGAGCGTTCAGAATATCCAAGAAGGAAACATTTTTGTGCTTTGGAATCAAACTTACCAAGATGATCTTTAGTGTTCAGAATAAAGCATACACATCCAAAAGGATGGAAATATGAAATGTTGGGCTTTATATTCTTCCACAATTCATAAGGAGTCTTATTTAGAATAGGTCTGATAGAGATTCTATTCTGAATATAGCATGCAGTGTTTATTGCTTCTGCCCAGAAATGCTTAGCCATATTGGTTTCATTGATCATGGTTCTGGCCATTTCTTGCAGAGTCCTATTCTTTCGTTCTACAACTCCATTTTGCTGTGGAGTTCTAGGACAAGAGAAATCATGGGCAATACCATTTTCTTTGAAGAACTCTTCAAAGAATCTGTTCTCAAATTCACCACCATGATCACTTCTAACCTTTATGATTTTACACTCTTTTTCAGATTGAATCTGAATGCAGAAATCAAAGAACACTGAATGAGACTCATCCTTGTGTTTCAAGAATTTTACCCATGTCCAGCGGCTATAATCATCTACGATGACTAATCCATATTTCTTCCCTCTGACAGATGCTGTTTTGACTGGGCCAAACAGATCAATGTGCAAGAGTTCTAATGGCCTTGAGGTAGAAACAACATTCTTGGACTTGAATGCAGGTTTGGAGAACTTGCCCTTCTGACATGCTTCACAAAGAGCATCTGATTTGAATTTCAGATTAGGGAGTCCTCTGACAAGATCCAGTTTGTTAATCTGAGAAATCTTTCTCAAACTAGCATGACCTAATCTTCTGTGCCAGACCCACTGCTCTTCAGAAACAGACATAAGACAAGTCACCTTCTGACTCATAAGATCTTGCAGATCTGTCTTATAAATGTTGTTCTTCCTCTTGCCGGTAAATAGGATTGAGCCATCCTTCTGATTTACAGCCTTGCAAGACTTTTGATTAAAGATTATATCATAACCATTGTCACTCAATTGACTGATAGATAAGAGGTTATGTGTTAATCCTTCTACAAGAAGTACATTTGAAATGGAAGGAGAGTTACCAGACTTTATAGTTCCAGAGCCAATTATCTTGCCCTTCTGATCTCCTCCAAACTTGACTTCTCCTCCAGACTTAAGCACCAGGTCTTGGAACATAGACCTTCTTCCTGTCATGTGTCGTGAGCATCCAGAGTCCAGGTACCACGACATGTTGTGCTTTGTCCTTTTTGCAGCCAAGGATATCTGCAATAGGAATAATCTTATCCTTAGGTACCCACATTTTCTTGGGTCCTTTCTTGTTAGATTTTCTCAAGTTCTGATTGAACTTGGGTTTAACATTGTAAGTAATAGGAGGAACAGCATGATAATTCTTAATGTGAGTTTCATGATATTTCCTAGGTTGTGTCACATGCTTCTTAGTGTGTGTAATGTGAAAACTTTGAGCATGTGAAGTGTGCCTAATATCATGTGAGTGGCCATACTTGAACTGATCATACAATGGCTTGTATGTGATTTTCATCTTATCAACAGGTTCAAGTTTGTATGGGGTTTCACCCTCAAAACCAATGCCAACTCTACTGTTTCCAGACACAGCATATATCATAGAAGCTAGCTGACTTCTGCCAATACTTCTAGATAAGAACTTCCTGAAACTTAAATCATATTCTTTCAGAATATGGTTTATACTAGGAGTGGATTTTTCTGAATTGGAAGGAGATCCAACATTATTGGATAATTTTAAAACTTTTTCTTTTAATTCAGAATTTTCCAACTCAAGCTTCTTCGTTTCAAATTCAAATAGCTTTTTCAGCTTTTTGTATTTGAGACTAATCTGAGACTTGAATTCCAGAAGTTCTGTTAGACTGGAAACTAACTCATCTCTAGTAAGTTCAGAAAATACCTCTTCAGAATCTGATTCTGATGTAGATTCTGATCCGTCATCTTCTGTCGCCATCAGCGCACAGTTATCCTGCTCATCTTCAGAGTCTGAATCATCTTCTGACTCATCCCAGGTTGCCATAAGACCTTTCTTCTTATGAAACTTCTTCTTGGGATTTTCCTTCTGAAGTTTTGGACATTCATTCTTGAAGTGTCCAGGCTCATTGCATTCATAGCACATGACCTTCTTCTTGTCAAATCTTCTGTCATCAGAAGATTCTCCACGTTCAAATTTCTTTGAACTTCTGACGCCTCTGAACTTCCTTTGCTTGTTCTTCCAGAGTTGATTTAGCCTTCTGGAGATCAAGGACAGTTCATCTTCTTCTTCAGATTCTGATTCTTCAGGATCTTCTTCTCTAGCCTGAAAAGCGTTAGTGCATTTCTTGATATTGGATTTTAATGCAATAGACTTACCTTTCTTTTGAGGCTCGTTTGCATCCAGTTCAATTTCATGACTCCTCAGGGCACTGATCAGCTCTTCCAAAGAGACTTCATTTAGATTCTTCGCAATCTTAAATGCAGTCACCATAGGACCCCATCTTCTGGGTAAGCTTCTGATGATCTTCTTTACGTGATCAGCCTTGGTGTATCCCTTGTCAAGAACTCTCAATCCAGCAGTAAGAGTTTGAAATCTTGAAAACATCTTTTCAATGTCTTCATCATCCTCCATCTTGAAGGCTTCATACTTCTGGATTAAAGCGAGAGCTTTAGTCTCCTTGACTTGAGCATTTCCTTCATGAGTCATTTTCAAGGACTCATATATGTCATAGGCCGTTTCCCTGTTAGATATCTTCTCATACTCAGCATGAGAGATAGCATTCAGCAAAACAGTTCTGCATTTATGATGATTCCTGAAAAGCTTCTTCTGATCATCACTCATTTCTTGCCTTGTCAGCTTTACGCCACTGGCATTTACCGGATGTTTGTAACCATCCATCAGAAGATCCCATAGATCACCATCTAGACCAAGAAAGTAACTTTCCAGTTTATCTTTCCAGTATTCAAAGTTTTCACCATCAAATACCGGCGGTCTAGTATAACCATTGTTACCGTTGTGTTGCTCAGCAGAGCCAGATGTAGATGTAGACTTTGCAGTTTCATCAGCCATCTTTTACTGAAGCGTTTTTCTCTTCCTGAATCTTTTCTAAACACGGTTAAGTGCTTGCACCTTAGAACCGGCGCTCTGATGCCAATTGAAGGATAGAAAAACACTTAGAAAGGGGGGGTTTGAATAAGTGTAGCTTTAAAAATTTGACCGATAAAAATAAATTGCACAGTTATTTTTATCCTGGTTCGTTGTTAACTAAACTACTCCAGTCCACCCCCGCAGAGATGATTTACCTCAACTGAGGATTTAATCCACTAATCGCACGGATTACAATGGTTCTCCACTTAGTCAGCAACTAAGTCTTCCAGAGTCTTCTGATCACACACTGATCACTCCAGGAACAACTGCTTAGATACCCTCTAAGACTTTCTAGAGTATTCTGATCCACACGATCACTCTAGTTACAACCTGCTTAGATAACCTCTTAGACTTCCTAGAGTATTCTGATCCACACGATCACTCTAGTTCCTTACAACTTAATGTAATCAATTCTAAGAGTATTACAATTGCTTCTTAAAAGCTATAATCACAAACTGTGATATTTCTCTTAACGTTTAAGCTTAATCTCACTAATATATTACAACAGCAATGTAGTGAGCTTTGATGAAGATGAAGATTCTGAGCTTCGAATAGAACAGTGTTTCAGCAAGTTAATATTCACAGAAATTGTGTAAGTTCGTTAACCTTGCTTCTCATCAGAACTTCATATTTATAGGCGTTGGAGAAGATGACCGTTGAGTGCATTTAATGCTTTGCGTGTTCCGTACAGCATCGCATTTAATGTTATACGCTTTTGTCAACTACCTCGAGCCTTGTTCACGCTGTGTCTACTGACGTTGCCTTTAATAGCTTCTAACGTTCCTTTTGTCAGTCAGCGTAGCCTGCCACATGTACTTCCTTCTGATCTGATGTTTGTGAATACAACGTTTGAATATCATCAGAGTCAAACAGCTTGGTGCAAAGCATCTTCTGATCTTCTGACCTTGAAGTGCTTCTGTGCGTGATACCATCAGAACTTCAGTGCTTCTGATCTCATGTTCTTCTGATGCTTCCATAGACCCATGTTCTGATTCTGCTTCGACCATCTTCTGATGTCTTGCCAGACCATGTTCTGATGTTGCATGCTGAACCTTTTGAGACAAAGCTTCTGAGCGCTGAATTATGCATACTCTTTATATATTTCCTGAAAAGGAAATTGCATTGGATTAGAGTACCATATTATCTTAAGCAAAATTCATATTATTGTTATCATCAAAACTAAGATAATTGATCAGAACAAATCTTGTTCTAACATCACCGAGATACGGCTCAACCGACACAATTTCTGCACAATGGGAAATATGTCCACCATTTGATCCAAACATCACCGGGATCCATCACCGAATGCATATGAATAAATGCCTACATATAACATACTTAAAAACATCACCGATCCGATGCACCGCACCGTCTCACCATAACTCACCATTTTCATCACCGACAAGTATGTACATGTTTGCACAATCATTCAATTATTCACACATTCATCATAATAACCATGACAATAACCACCATTCATTTGTCATCACACCGAAACATTGTCATATTCACACAATCACACATATGCACAACATTTCAGTTCGCAAAGCAATTAAATCAATTTTAAAAAAAATAAGTCGGCCACTGCCCGTACTTCTATTTTATATTATAAAACATTTAATTAGCTTTGCAACTCCCAAAACAGCACATAAAAAGAGTACACAGATCAAAACATACGCAATTTTGAAGTTTAGAAAAAGTTCTGCACAGCAGGGTCTGCTCAGCGGACCACTAGCGACGTGAGGCAGAAGCGAACTTCCTTCAGACCTCCGCTCAGCGGACCACTAGCGACCCTTGACAGAAGCTAACCAGGCCAGGTCCTCCGCTTAGCGGACCCCCATGCGCTTAGCGGACCTGCAATTTTGCAGATTCGCAAGTCTGCGACAGACCCTGCGATTTCACACACTTAAGGCCTAAAATCGATTCCAAACATCATATACAGCCAAACAATCATCAATTGCATCATTATACATCAAAACAACACATTATCACCCAATAATCTATGCAATTTCATCAATTATAACCTCCCTAAACCTAACAATCCAAATCCCAATACAACCAATTGAATCAAACAATATCCTAACCAGTTCTATTACCTATAATCACATAATAGTTACTAAAAGGAAGAGTCCCCCCTTACCTTCGATCGGAGTTCTTTAAGGTTCCCTTCTTCCTCTTCTTCCTCTCTCCTTCTCTTTTTCACGTGTTCTTCTCTTTCTCCCAAGTGGCTCTTTTCTTATTTTATGAAAAACAAAATAAAATGAACACAGCTTAGTAAAAGGCCTAATCAAATAACACCCCTCTTTTACTAACATCACCCTTAATTCCAATAGCTCTTATTCCATAATTTTCCCATTAAATCCAAATTAAAATACCAAAATTCCAAATAATTAATTTAAATCCAAATTAAACTAATAAACGGAAAATACGGGGTGTTACACTCGTGAACTATGAAGTTCGATTGATGTTTTATGAAGTTTACTAAAGATGCTTTTAAATTATGAATTCGGCTATGAGATATCATGTTTTATTTTGTGTTGATAATGGAGTATAGTTTTAAGTAAATTTTGAGAACCCGTGTTACGGAGCAAGACATTTAATTGTGAATTTTTTATGAAGATGTGACACCATTGTTGGTGGTTTTAAATTGAATTAATTTATATTATATTGCGAATACTCCTTGTTGGTTAGAAGGGTGTTACATATGCTCTCTTTTACTTCTTATCCTTGTTACTTCCTTTGAGAAATTATCGATCCACCGTTGTTTTTCCTTTGCATTTTCTTAAATTTTGTCCAAACTTCTCACAACTCTTACACTTTACCATTGTCAAATTCATAGGCAATATATTGCTTGAACTTGTTTCATCATTAGCTTTGTCTCTCTTGTCCTCGGGTCTACCCGAAGCACTTCTCATGACTGATGATTAATTGGTTCTCATTGAGCTTTTGCCCAAAATCTTGGACTGTTTGAGGGTAGAACATATATGAATATGTTGCCATGAAGCTTGTTTTCCAATTTACAAAATAAAAACATGATAGTTATTATACAAGCATGACAGTTCAACATAGCAAGTCAGTGCAATAGCCAAAACCAGGTCAATGCAACAACCAAAATCGTTGTAAGTGCAATAGCCAAAACCAAGTCAAAGAAAGCATATCAATCCATTGCAGCATACCAATAGCCAAATTCCAGCATATCAATTTAGTGTAATATGCATAACAAATTCATTGCAACATATCAATAGCCAAAACCAGGTCAGTGCAAGCATATCAATTCAATGCAACTTATTAATCAAAATAGCATATAAGTATAGCTTGCAAGTCAGAGTGGCTTCATAACAATATTTAATCATATTAAAGCTATATTTTATGCGCAAAATGAATACCTCTATGAAATAAGAGGTAGATCAAGACATCAACCAAAGGAATGAAAGGGGAAGGTTGATGTTCGAACATAAAAACCAGATGGATAAGCCAAATCAAGAAAGTAGCTTAGGCCTATTCGAGAAATAATATTTTTATTGAAAATAGCCAAACTTAAAGGGTTCTCTAAATAAAGTAATCCATGAAATATGAGGATTCAATGGGTTAACATATGACGGTATATTTCGAAAGAAGATATGGTCTAAACTTTCTAGGCTAAATTACAGTTTTGGTCCCCCTATTTTGATATTTTCACGGTTTTAGTCTCCCCATTTTCTTTTTAAACAGTTTTGGTCCCCCATCCCAATTTTGATCCAACTGTTCATGTACAGTCATGCACTATTCATGTACGGTCATGTACTGTTCATGTACGAATCATGCACTGTTCATGAACAAAATTTGGATGGGGGACCAAAACTGTTTAAAAAGAAAATGGGGGACTAAAACTGTGAGAATACCAAAATAAGGGGACCAAAACTGTAATTTATCCAATTTTCTATTATTTATTTGAAAAATCAAATGCGTTAAAATAGAGGATTATGAAAGGTTTAATTTTACTTGGTATGTATAAAAATATGGGATGCATGACCATAGTCTTAGTTCTTTAAATTACATATAAACAAAAATCAACCAACAAACCATCTCTTAGATAATTCCTAAAATTAGCAAGAATGGTACCCACAAATAGGTCCTTAGAGGAATACTACATTCTATATTACTCTGATATAATTGTGCACTTGCAACCTATCATCAATTAATTCTTTAATGGTGGTGTGTTTATTGTGATAATAAAATTGCATCGATGGGGATGAAAATTCAGAGACGAATGTGCCTAAGATTTAGAGCCACTGGACACCAAAACCATACATATAGGAAAATTGTTAACAAGTTTTATATCATCAGTATAGGTGTTTCATTGCATGTTCATGTGCAATGTATGTGTTATCCATTTCTAATCGTAATAGTAGAAGTGGATGAATGGATAGGTGTAAGAAATTTGCAACACTGGATTGTATGACGCTATGGGAACCACTAGAATCTATGAGTATTGTGATTTCATGGACATGTATAATGGTAATAAATCTCAGGGTTTTAGGGGTTTCTAGGGGAAAGGTGGAATGTTGCTTCTTTTAGGGAAGTTGAAAAAGTTATGGGCTTTCATGTTGATTACTGTGTTGGGTTTTGGGTGAGGTGGGTTGAGGTTGTAGGGGTTCTTCTTCTATTCCAAATGCAAGAATTTTGTTATTTGGGTTATCATTGAAGGTGTGAAAAACACTAGAAGTTTAATAAAAACAACTCCCCTTTCTTGAAACCAAAAACTCTCTACTATTAATAATAACAAAAAGATGCAAGAAGGAAAGAACACGATATTTTTATACTAGTTCACTGGACAAATATCAAGCTAGTCCATTCCAACCTTCTGAGGTGATTTCTCCTCTCTCAATCGAGGACTTAATCCACTATAACCAAACTTATTACAATCGCACGGGAAACCACCGTTGACTAACCTTGCACAAGCTACCGCGAGTGACTAACTACTATGCACGGGCAACCGCCAATGACTAACAACCTTGCACAGACAACCCCTGTGACTAACACCTGCACAAGCATTCACTTGTGACTAACAACCTCTAAGACTCTCTAGTCCTAGACTTCTCGAGACTAGTGACCTTCACTCGGTCTCTCAAGGAACAATCAAACAACCTTTGATCCGAGTTTATTTACAATATAATGCTTCTACACAAGCTGGAAGTAAACTTTGCTTTTTTAAATCTAAGACTAAAAGAAAGATGAAGCTCTTAATAGTTTATACAAAGTGAATATGATCATGAGCGTGCTTGCTTCTTCTATGAGTCTTCAAGACCTTATATAACCAATACAATAATATATCTGTTGGAAGGCAGTTCTAGAACTTCCAGAAATTTGGCGGCTTGAACGTAGTGGGGGACAAGATAGTACGCAACGTCCTTCCTTTCTTGGTAGTGGAACGAAACATTCGTCTGTACCTGGTACCTCGTACTACATAGTAACATTATCTTTTTTCCTTCTTGAACTTCAGAGGCTCACAACATGAGTTGGAAGAAAAGAGAATAAGCTTTGAATTCTTCAGAACTTCAAGTCTTAGAGTGTTTAGAGTCACATCTTCAGAGTCTTCAGCACTTGGTTTTCAGAATCCTTTGTCTTCGGAAACTTGAGTCTTCAGAGCTTCAAGTCTTCAAATTCTTTAGAACCACGTCTTTAGAGTATTACAGCACTTGGTCTTCATAACTGGTTTCTTCAGACTTCGTAACAGAGTGATAACTTCAAATGCTTCTGCTTCTGAATTGGTTGCTACTGTTCATCAGAACATGTGTAGCGCAGAAACATAACCTGGTGGCTTCTGATGTTTTGGCCACGCCTTTTCATCATAATCATAACCTGTTTGTTAAGTACTCAACAAAACAAACGTTAGTATAACAAATTTGTTCATACCTACATACACATTGTTATCATCAAAACTCAGAGACGTATTACAGAACCAATCTTGTTCTAACATCCTCCCCCTTTTTGATGATGACAAAACTATGTATTTTGATGACACAATTTTGTTCATAATCATCTGAATTTCATAGTAGAAAAAGGTAAGAAATACTTATCCTTTATGAGAAACTCCCCTGAGTCAAAGACTTGGTAAAGATCAAATATCATGATTATGAACCATCCTGGGTAACTCCCCCTGGTTCCAGTAGATTATATACTATCTTTAGAGTCTTGATACCAGAGATCTTCCATTTTCAGAACTTGATTGATAGATTCATTTCAGAGCCTGATTTCCATTCAGGAAAATGAAGTGCCTAAATGAAATATTTTAGAGCCTGATCTTGTTAGATCTGAGTGAGGTCTTTCAGAGCCTCATTGTCATCTTCAAGGCCTAGTTTCTTAAAATGAGATCTATGTAAAAACTTAGAGCCTGATTATGTATGACATCTTCTTAGAGTCTGATTCCAGAATCACATTCTCAGAGTCAGATTGCCAATGTACTCTCAGAATCTGATTGCTAATATCTAATTTTTAAATTGATATTCTTAACTTTTAGAGTTTGACACCAATCTTTAATAATCTGATGTCAATCTGAGTTTTATGATATCATCCTGAAAAAAAAAACATTTCTAACACAAACAAAAGTTTATATGGTTAGTAAATGTAAGTAGTTTTATCTCCGGAATTGATTATTAATCATCAAAATTAACTCCATATTTTCTCCTCCTTTTTGTCATAGTCAAAAAGATATTATGTGTGAAAAAAATAAGACAAAATATAAGAAGGGAAAACAACTTCATTGATATATTGAGGCGGAGTACAAGGAAAAAGAAAGAAAGAAGATAAACATAAAAATATGCTAGTCTTCAAAGATATCGCAGCTTTCATCAACAAAATATCTTCATCTTCTAATTCTGCCTTGTGAATGATTCTGATAACCTCGACATCTTCGAATAATGCAGACAGAACACGCCCATAGAGAATGTAGCATTTTTTTAGAGTTTCTTGTTTTGACATCCATATGAAGAAAGAGTTCTTAGGAGGATATTTAAACAGAGGGTAGACGAAGTAAACACTGAAGCTTAAGAAGAGATTTGGACGGATGACACATATAATAGTCAGGACAAAAGAATAAAGGAACGATTGAGTTATTGTAGAGTAATGAATCACAAGATATTCAAGACAATTAATGTCAGACTATAAAGAATACACGACTTCTTGAAAATGAGTAGGAAGTGTAAAGAAAATCTTTTCGAAAATGACAGAAGATATGAGGAGAAATAAGTGGTCGTCATAATTTGATTTTAATAAATTCCCATAAATTAAAATACACTTCTTGAGTGACACTTGGTATAATTAAGAACAACATGACCAAGGTTACACGCGTTTATTAAATTTGAGTGACACATTTTAGTTTTTCTCAGAATCTGGAAGATCAAATTACTTCCACCTGACCAGAGACGTCTCTGATCGAAACACCTTCTGATTAATGAGATAAAAAATAAAATAATAAACAAAAACATTACTTGTTTAAATCATAATCTTTTGTCCTAAGATTCTAACCAAACATATTCAGTTCTGATGACATCTTACGTTGGACAGAAGTCCATTTTCAGATTCTTCATAATGAATAGAAATCTATCTTCAGCCAAGGGTTTTGTGAAGATATCATCCCATTGATGGTATGTATCTATAAATTTTAAAGAAATAATCCCTTTGTGAACATAGTCTTTGATAAAATGATGCTTTATCTCTATGTGTTTTGCCCTAGAATGCAAGATAGGATTTTTACTCAAACAAATACCAGCAATATTATCATAAAAGATAGGAATGTTACTCTCATAGATTTGATAATCTTCTAGCTGATTTTTCATCCATAACATCTGAGTGTTGCACAGAGACACTGAGATGTATTTTGTGTTGCACAGAGACACTGAGATGTATTCTGCTTCTGCTGTTGAAAGAGAAATTATTGATTGCCTCTTGCTTGACCATGAGATCAAATTATTTCCTAGAAACTGACAATTTCTAGAAGTTCTCTTCCTCTCAATTATGTCTCCATCATAATTTGCATTACAAAAACCAGAAAGATTATACTCTGATAATTTCTCATACATCATGCTAACATTAGTTGTTCCTTTCAGATACCTCAAAATCCTTTTAAGAGCAGTTTAGTGGGATTCTCTCGGATCTGATTGAAATCTAGCACATAAATGAACGCTAATAAAATATCAGGTCTAGAAGAAGTTAAATATAGGAGAGAGCCTATCATACCACGATATAGCTTCTGACATACCTTCCACTTACCTCTTCTTTTTCCAGAATGCATGTTGGATGCATTGGAGTTTTTGCTAACTTGCAATCAAGCATGTTGAACTTTTTTAGAAGATCCTTAGTGTACTTGTTTCGATGAATGAAAGTAGCTTATGGTCTTTGGTAGATTTGAATTCCCAAAAATAATGTCAATTCTCCCATCATACTCATTTCAAATTCATCCTACATCAACTTAGAAAATTCTTTGCAAACAGAGGGATTAGTAGAACCAAAAATAATATCATCAATATAAATTTGAACTATAAGAATGTCTTTGTCGAAGGTTTTACAAAAGAGTGTGGTGTCAACCATTCCTTTGGTGAGCTTGTTTTATGAAAGAAAACTACTCAATCTGTCGTACCAAGCTATGGGAGCTTGTTTCAGACCATAAAGTAATTTCTTCAGTTTATAAATAGCATCTGGTTTATCAGAGCTTTCGAATCCTGAAGGTTGTTTTACATACACTTCCTCAAGTATGTAACCATTCAGAAAAGCACTCTTAACATCCTGTCATACCCCAATTTTTGACCCTAAGATCATACATCAGTTGCATCTTAATCATTAATCTAGAGCACCATTTTGAAGCTCTATTTTTGATATTGTGATTATCTCTGAGGGGAATCATCAAGCACCTCTAGCTTTTAATTTGTTCTATACTAAACCAAAATACCAAAAATTTTGCCTTGTGCTTTTGTGTGTTTGTGTTTTGTAGGTACCAAGTCAAAATATCCATCAAAAAGGCATTTTTCATTATTCTTCAGCAAGCAATCAATTTGCATAATGTAGCAATCGATTGCACCAACTTGTTGTGCACCAGATTTGCATTCTGCTTTCTGTGCAATCGATTGCACCAAAACAGCAATCGATTGCACCAACTTGTTGTGCACCAGATTTGCATTATGCTTTTTATGCAATCGATTGCACCAAAACATCAATCGATTGCACCAACTGTTTTTTTCACTAAATTCAGACAGTGCAATCAATTGCACCAAAACAGCAATCAATTGCACCAATGCGAAAATTGGAAAAATGAAGGAAATTTCCAGCTTTTGAAAGTGATGACATCATTTGCATGTGTGGGAAGCATGACTTAGTTCTTATATTTGATTTCCTACGCCATTTTATCATAAACCCTCATGTGATGACATCAAGACTATTGGATTATAATTTGGGCTCCAAATCAACTTACCAAACCTAAATCTATTTTCCAATACTAACTCCAAACCACTAATAATCCCAAGCCTAAATCCTATAAATAGAGGTTTTCCCCTCTTTATTTCTCAAGCTTTGAAAGCCAAAGAAACTCTTTCTCTTTCTCTTCTCATCCTTTCCAAACCCCTCGCTCAAAGCTCTCTTCTTCTTTCAAAAAGTTAGTGAGTACCATCTTGAACCTCACTAACTTTGAGCTAAACCTTCATCCTTCCACTATTCTCTCTTGTTATTCATCATCAATTCAAGCTTTGGTGTTGTGATCTTGAAGGAGATTCAAAGTTTGTGAAAGAAGTGGTAAAATTCTAGATCCTTTCCATAATTCAAGATGTGATCCATTGTTGTTTATGTTTGATGCACCTTTGGTGCTACATTGCTGAGTTTTGCTTGCTTACTTGATACATTTTCGTGCACAAATTGATCCAAGATCACAAGGTGTTTGGTTTTATGTTCAAACTAGTTTTACTCCTTTTGATTACTGTTTTTTTTTAAAAATGCCTAGTGCAATCGATTGCTCTCTTGCTGCAATCGATTGCACAGTTGAAAAACTGCGTAGGTTTTGAAAATTGAAAAAGGAGCAATCAATTGCACTCCTGGAGCAATCGATTGCTTGCTGAGCAGAATGTGTTATTTTCTTTGAATCACAAGTTAGAGGCCTAATTTCTCTCTAATATCAATGGACTTAGGGCGTCGATAGGATGAGAATCCAAATCCGCAATATTAAGTGATTGAAATTATGGATGAAAGGAGCTTTTGAATGTGGTTCCATCTTTTATTTCTTTTTATTTTGATCAATGAAAGTCTTTGATACCTTGAGAATTCTTATGGATTCTTGCTAAAGACTAGATTGCTACCTATTTTCTTTTCTTGCGGTATTTCTTTCGGAGAGTGATCTATATATCACATCTCTCGCATGCATTAGCACATAGAGTTTTGACCGGCCTCGTTGTAGGGTGATTTCTACATAAATCACTTGGCGATCTGCTTAATATAGCGCAATATTTCGTGTCCCGAATAAAAAAGATCTAACATGGAAGAGAATTGTATGCGGTTGATTTAAGGCTTATGGAAGTTTATCGTGTAGTTGCTATGATTTTGTCAAGCTTCTGATAAATTTTCATTGAATTTAAATCCTAGAACATCCTTCACTTACCATCGATCTTTATTACTAACTTTGATAACATACTTGACAAGTTTCAAGATGGTTATCTTTAACATCTAACAATTAACTTTAATTTCCGCACTTTATTATATTGCTCTTTATATTTCTCGCTTTATTTCTTTATTTTATCATTTCATCATGTTTATGTTTCCGTCATTTTCTCTTTGTCCATTTGGACGTTTACATTCCGCAATTTTCTCTTTGTCCATTTGGACGTTTTGTTTATGTTTCCGCTATTTTCTTTTTGTCCATTTGGACCATACTCTATTTTTATGCTAAAACACTAATAAATAACTAAAAATCTAAAAAACACATAAGGCTCTATGGACTATTGGTTACTATCCCGAGCATTTTGGAGACATGGACTTTTGGACTTAGTACCTCTGGACCCTATTATCCTGTGGTCACTCTGTTGTTATTCTGTCTGTCTGGAATTGGATTGTTGTCTGGTTATGTCTGTAGGTAATCCCTCGAAAGCCTTTGATGGTTAATTCCAAGGCGTCGTGATAAGGATTTTACCCGAAAACAGCCGTTACTCTGCCCGATTTTCGTCAGAATTTTAATGTGCTTAATGCAAAGTGGTACTAAAGATAATAAGTTCATCTGGATCCCCAAGTGGTAATGTGTTGGTTTAGTATTGATAGTCTAAAGGATTGGAAATCTACCTTGACTCTTAATGTCAAGTGTTGGCTTCTTCTTCGGTTAGACCATTTCTTTCCTTAGCTTTTATTTTACGCATTAGAATAGCCTCTTCATCTCCTCCCCTTCTTAGATTTTCAAAATCTTCTCCCTTTTTAAAAAATCTTCTTATGTTTGTTATCCTTTTTTTTTAAACCTTTCTTTAAAAATATCTTTTGCCCTTAGTGGCTTTTCTTCAAAAGTTTAGACACGATTAATTGTTGTAACGAGTTGCGATACCCCACGATTTTGAAATTGATTGATATGATGGAATCTTTTCCACGTGAGAGAGCTAGTGGCATACTCGTTGATTTTCATCCGAGTTGGAGCCCTTCTTTCATTTGTGATGCAAAGAGTCCGTTTGTTCTCATGCTCAAGATCAATGACTGAGTATTTCTCTCTGACGACGATAAAGTGTTTATTCAGTTTTTTAAAAACGTTTTTCCCTTTTAAGCGGAACTACATTAGCTCTGACTTCTCCATTGCACCGAGGAGGTATGTAGGCACAAGGCTTAATGCCTTGCCGAGCTTATTTTAAAACAAACCCTTTTTAGCACACACGACACATATTTTCAAAAGGGTTCCTGTAGAGTACCACAGATACGAGGGGTGCTTAAAACCTCCCCCTTGTATAATCAACACCCGTACCTAAGATCTCTTTCTTGTTTTAAACTTTGGGTTTTCTTTGTTCTTTTTCCTTTTCCTTTTGGAAATAATAAAGCGCAGTGGCGACTTTCACTGAAATATTGAGTCAAGTCAACTTAATTGCTTCGTTCTCAGAATTTCCCCGCTACAGAAAAATGGCGACTTCACTGGGGATCCAATTTTTAAGTGTGTTAAGCCTATTTTTGTTTATCTATGTGTTTTTTATCTATATATATTATTGTGTGCTTTGTTTGTTTTTTTCTTTTCTTTTTGGTGCTCGATGGTTCCTATGTGATGAGATAAAGTCATAACCCGGACTTTGGTGAGTAACTTGAGATACGAGGTGGTAAGACCAATAGTTGGATGTCAGGAGCGATCCTTAACATGAGCATCATATGGTGGAACCCCAATTAGTGGAGTCCTCATGGAAGGTAGTAGATGTTGTTACGAACCATCGTAAGAACGCTATTACTTTCAATAGTGAGTGTCCGTAGAAGCTGATTGGCCTAGAACCCTTTTAACCTATCTAAGCCTTTTTAGGATGTAGCGCACAAACAAGTTCGAATACCAATTCGAGTTTGTTGTCATGCGATGCTACACTCAAACGAGGTCTTTTTAGGCATATTATTGGCGCCCATGAGCAATTCTGCATGCCGGTAGTATCTGGGAACCTTTGTAGAACCCGAATGGCAGGTACAAAATTCCCTATATCTTACCTTTTGGGCTGGGTAGACCCATGGCTCCATGCTCGTGATATCAAACCTTTGAACCTTGATTGTGTGATTTTGTGTGATCTTTTGTGCTCTTAATTATGGTTGATGCATAAACCATGTATTCATGCACTCATAAAAACGTTCTTCACAAATGGTTTTCAAGGAACTTAGAGACTTTTTTGTAAACATCACAGGTACCATTGATCAAAAGAGAAGCATCAAGAAGTACACTTTCAGGAATTCAAGTGCGAAAGAGTTAAAAGAGCTAGCGACTTTGGTTCCTAATCCTGACAACTTTAGAAACCGTTATGGGAAATTGATATCTATTCTAATGACCAAAGTGGAGAAGGGGATTCTTGAGACTCTTGTGCAGTTTTATGACCCGGTTTATCATTGTTTCACCTTTCCGGATTATCAGCTTATGCCCACTTTGGAGGAGTATTCGTATTGGATTAGTTTGCCAGTTATAGATGATATACCGTTTAGTGGTCTAGAGAAAGATCCTAAAGTGAATGACATAGCAGAGCTTCTTCATTTGAATATATCATATGTAAAAGCAAACATGACCAAAAAAGGAAGAATTTGGGGGTTGACTTCTAAGTTCTTGATTGGGAAGGCTTCTATGTTGGCTAGTAAAGGAAGTATGATCGCTTTTGAGACTTTTCTGGCCTTGCTCATATATGGTTTGATACTCTTTCCCAATATTGACAACTTTGTCGATGTTAATGCTATTTGGATATTCATGATTGGGAATCCTATGCCTATTTTGCTTGGGGATACTTACCATTCCATTCATCATAGGACTGATAAGAAAGATGGATGTATCAACTGTTGCGTTCCTTTGCTCTATAAGTGGTTTATTTCGCACTTACCTCAGACTAAGAATTTCTTGAACAACCCTGATGGTCTCTGATGGTCTCAGAAGATCATGCCTCTCACTAATGGGAATATCCATTGGTACAATCCTGCTTATGACATTGGTGAGATTATTGATAGTTGTGGAGAATTCCCTAATGTACCTCTTCTTGGTATACAAGGAGGAATCACCTACAACCCTAAGGCGTCAATTCGGTTACCCCATGAAAGATCGAACTGCTAGTATTCTCGTGTCAGGAATCTTTTATCATAATAAGGATGGAGATTCGGATATGAGAAATCGGTTTGTGCGTGCTTGGCACCATATTGATAGGAAGAGACATTTGGGAAAGAAGCAATGTGTTGCTCTCAAAGACTACACTGATTGGGTTCAAGATAGAGCTCACACTCTTTAGATGCCTTATTTACTCGAGGAGCCCTCTCTACCCATTGTTCCACCATTATCTTCCACTATTCCCATCAAGAATAGGGAAGAACACCAAGAGCTCGTGGCTAGGATGAGATTGGAAAGGGATACTTGGGAAAAGAAGTTTCATGATTCAGAGATTGAGAAGAAAGAGTTGAAGAAACAATTGAAAGAAAAGGATGATATGCTCTATCTTCAATATGGTTGGTTGATGGAAAAAGATGATCAGATTTGTCGCCAGGAAGAATTACTTCAGCAACATGGCGAAAAGCGGGAGAGACAACAAGATGATTTATTTTCCTCTGGTAATCAGGAAGATTCGGTTACATGGAAGGAAGTTGTTGATAAGCTGATGGTCGAGAAGACTCACTTGAAAGCCTTTTATGAAGATGAGCTAGAGAAGCTCTGTGGGAAGCTGCAAAGAGGAGCTGGATCTTCATCAGAAGCGTTTCCTTCTAGTTTTTAGTTTTTTCTTTTGTTTTGTAATTTTGAACTTTGAACCTTTTGTAAGTTTTTCCCATTATTAATGAAAGAAGTTTATTATGTTTTATGTTGTATTTTTTTAATGTTTACAATTAATGTCTTAAAGTTCCTTGAAAACCAAAAAATATAAAAATCATTTGCATTGCATTTCATGCATCATTCCGCATTTTAGTCTTGCTTTCGAGAGTATTCCCGAGGTCTTATTCAGTGTCCTTTATACAGAATCAAGCTGTCTCACCGGTATAACACTCGAGCTAACTGCAAAAAGAAGATGGAAGGTCTTAAATAAGAGAACAGAGAGCTACGTGAAGAGGTTGTTACTTTGAGATCTAGGGTGGAGCGTCTCACTGCTCTAGTCGAGACATTGATGGCTGCTCAGAATCAGAATCAGAATCAGGTTCCTCCTCCTTCTAATGCCCAAGCTCAGGGTCAGGCTACTGTGATTTATGAAATCGCCGCTACAACAATCCCTGTTATTCCTGCTGCTTTTACTCACCAACGTATGCCTAATGGATATCCCTGGGGTATGCTTGAAGGTTATCTGTCTGTTCCTGAGATGACTCGTCCGTTGACTCCTGTCATGGTCACTACGTCTCCCATTGTTCATACTGGTCCTTTTATCCTAGAGCCCGTTTATGATGCTGCGCCAAGTGAAGGTTTGGGTATTCACGACAGAATGGATGGTTTCCAAGATCAGTTTGAAGAATTGCAGAAAGAGATGAAAGCCCTGCGTGGGAAAGAATTGTTTGGAAAGAATGTGCATGATCTCTGTGTTGTTCCCAATGTGAAAGTAACAACTAAGTTCAAGTTGCCGGAATTCGAGAAGTATAAGGGAAATTCCTATCCTCAGGCACATCTGGTGATGTATGTAAGGAAGATGTCCACTCACACAGATGATCAGCATCTGTTGATCCATTATTTCCAAGACAGTCTGACTGGAGTTGCTTCTAAATGGTATATGGGCCTTGATAGCACCCATATTCGCACGTTTAATGACCTAGCTGAGGCGTTTGTTAAGAAATACAAGTACAATGTTGATATGGCTCCTGATCGATATCAGCTACGAGCTATGATGCAGAAAGAAAAAGAATCCTTTAAGGAATATGCTCAGAGATGACGTGAGGTTTCTGCCCAAGTAATTCCTCCAATGGAAGAGAAAGAGATGACTAAGATTTTCCTGAAGACTCTTGTCCCATTTTACTATGAGAAGATGATTGCAAGTGCTTCTGTAGACTTCACTGAAATGGTGGGGATGGGTGTTAGACTTGAAGAAGCTGTGCGAGAAAGTCGTCTGATTCAGAATGAAAATCCGTCTAGTGGTGCAAGAAGTATGGTTCTTCTTTCCAAAAGAAGAAGGAATCAGATGCTAATGTTGTTTCTCTTGGAAGGAATAGTCGATCTAGATGTCAACCTCAACAAGTGGAGTTAGTGACTCCCGTTGTGAATTCAGTTCCCATAGCTCCTGCTAATCAACAGCCAGCAAGGCGAAATCCGTATCCTCGAGTTAATTTTGATCCTATCCCCATGACATACACAGAATTGTATCCTGCCCTGATTCATAAGAAGTTGGTTCAAACAAGGTCATCGCCTCCTGTTCCTGAGAAACTCCCTTGGTGGTACAAAGATGATGCCACTTGTGCTTTCCATCAGAATGCCCCTGGGCATGATTTAGAGAATTGATGGCCTCTAAAGAATGAAGTTTAGAGATTGGTCCGTTCTGGTATGCTTTCCTTCCGTGATATTGGTCCTAATGTGCAGAATAATCCATTGCCGCCTCATGAAGCGTCTGCTGTGAATATGGTGTATGGATGCCCTGGAAAGTATAAGATTTATCGTGTGGAACACATTAGAGGATCGTTGGTAGAGATGCACGCCACTCTGTGTGAATGTAGTCATTATGAGCATAATCATACTGCTTGTAGAATTTGTTCAGTCGATCCTCGAGGATGTTATATTGTGAGAAGATACTTACAAGAGATGATGTATCAAGGGCTCATTGAGATTCTTAAAGACATAAATGAAGATGATGTCAATGTGATTGAGCCATACTTTGAAATTCCAGAATGCGTAGAGATTGGTTATTATGGAAGAGGTGTTGTAGAGCCTCTTGTGATATGTTTGCCTGGATCTGTACCCTATAGCTCTGACAAGGCTGTACCTTACATATACAATGCTACTATACTAGAAGGTGGAAAAGAAGCCGGGATTAAGCCTCTATCTTCTGTTGTGAATATAGTAGATGTTAGTAGAGTGACTAGAAGCGGACGAGTTTTTACTCAACCCCAAGCAGTTGTGGATGTCCAGAAGAATCCTACTCAAGTGCCTGTGAATATTAATGATGCGACAAAAGTGAATGATGGGTCGTCTTTAGGAAAAGAGATGGATGAGATATTGAAACTTATCAAGATGAGTGATTATAAGATTGTGGAACAGCTGCATCATACTCCGTATAAGATCTCTATAATGGAATTGTTGATAGGTTCTCCTGCTCATAAAGATTCTTTAATGAAGATACTTGATCAAGCCTTTATGGATCATGATGTAACGTTGGATCAGTTTAATGGGGTTGTGAGTAATATTACTGCGTGTAACAATTTGAGCTTCAGTGATGAAGATTTGCCTGAGGAAGGAAGAAATCACAATTTGGCTTTACACATCTCTGTTAGTTGTAAAGAGGACTCGATGTCTAATGTGTTAATCGATACTGGTTCATCACTGAATGTTTTGCCGAAATCCACTCTTGCTATGTTGTCTTATGGAGGCACGCCAATGAGATATAGCAATGTGATTGTGAAGGCTTTTGATGGATCAAAGAAGTCAGTAGTTGGGGAAGTTGATTTACCCATTTGTGTTGTCCCGTTTGTCTTCAAGATTACCTTTCAAGTGATGGACATTTTTCCGGCATACAGTTGTTTGTTGGGACGCCCATGGATCCACGAAGCTGGGGCAGTTACTTCGACTCTTCACCAGAAGTTGAAATTTGTGAAAGATGGAAAGATGGTTGTCGTGAATGGAGAACAAGCGTTGCTGATTAGTCATATCTCTTCGTTCCGTGCTATAGAAGCTGATGAAGTAGTCATTGGAACAATATTCCAAGCCCTGTCTGTTAATGATGAGTTCAAGAAGGATGAAGCTTCCATTGCCTCGTTCAAAAATGCTCATCAGGTGGTTCAAAATGGACATTCAGGAGTGTGGGGACAAGTGGTGAATCTGCAAGAGAATAAGAATAGAACTTGATTGGGATTTTCTGCCTCAGACAAGTCAGGAGATATTTTGTAGTGCTGGGTTCCTACATCCGACTCCTCTAGAGGTAGATGCTATTATTGAGGATGAATCAGAGCCAGGCATGCCAAGCTTTATGACTCGTGGAAAGATGATCAAGAACTGGATCACCGTGGATGTTCCTGATTGTACTCCTTTTTTAAAGTAATTTGTTTTTATGTTTTTCAAAATCCTTTCATTCTGCCCAAGATGAAAGTGAAGTTGTTGGGGCTTTTTCCTGTTTGTTTCAAACATTAAAGTCATCAATAAAAGTCATTTTGTTTCTGCATATACATGCTTTTTACCTTTTTGCTTTTTCTGGAAAGTGGTAACACAAAAAGCCTTAAAAAATAATATGTTTTCATTTGTC
This sequence comes from Vicia villosa, assembly GCF_029867415.1. NCBI lineage: Eukaryota > Viridiplantae > Streptophyta > Magnoliopsida > Fabales > Fabaceae > Vicia > Vicia villosa. The sequence continues at coordinate 51,051,693 of NC_081181.1, read as the reverse complement.
ATAATCGACACGATTACATGTTTGCATATATCTTTCCTTTTCCTGAAATAATAATCACTTGTGCAGATTAATCAATAAAACTGTTGAAAGTAATGACCCTGCACCCTCTCCCAACTTCGAGTGTCCTATGTATAAGGCGGAAGGAGAAAGTGATGAATGTATTCCTGGTGAGATTTCCCGACTGCTTGAGCATGAGCAAGACACCATTCAACTAAATAAAGAGCCGTTAGAAGTCATCAACTTGGGTTCTGAAGAGGATAAGAAGGAAGTCAAGATTGGGGCACTGCTTGGTCAAGATGTTAAGAAGAGGATTGTAGAGCTTCTTAAAGAGTATGTTGACATTTTTGCATGGTCCTACCAAGATATGCATGGGTTTGACACAGATATTATGGAGCATCGTTTGCCTTTGAAACCTGAATGCCCTTCTGTCAAGCAAAAGCTAAGAAGAAGTCATCCCAATATGGCGGAGAAGATTAAGAATGAGGTCTTGAAGCAGATAGATGCAGGTTTCCTTGTCACTTCTGTATATCCTCAATGGATTGCCAATATTTTTCCTGTTCCGAAGAAAGACGGAAAAGTTTGCATGTGTGTTGATTATAGAGATTTGAGTAATGTCAGTCCAAAAGATGATTTTCCTCTACCTCACATTGATATGTTGGTAGATAGCACGACAAAGTTTGAGGTTTTCTCCTTCATGGATGGTTTTTCAGGATACAACCAGATTAAGATGGCACATGAAGACATGGAAAAGATAACATTTATTACGCCATGGGGAACAGTCTTTTACAAAGTTATGCCTTTTGGGTTGAAGAATGCTGGCGCGACATATCAGAGGGCCATGACCACTCTTTGACATGATATGATGCACAAAGAGATTGAGGTTTATGTGGATGGCATGATTGCCAAGTCTCATTCATAGGAGGGGCACATGGAGGACCTTTTAAAGTTGTTTCAGCGTTTGAGAAAGTATCGTCTCCGCTTGAATCCAAACAAATGCACTTTTGGTGTCCGTTCCGGAAAATTATTGGGTTTCATTGTCAGTCAGAAAGGAATTGAAGTGGATCCTGATAAAGTCAAAGCAATTCAAGAAATGCCAGCACCAAAGACTGAGAAACAAGTGAGAAGTTTCCTCGGACGTTTGAATTATATCTCCAGGTTCATTTCCAATATGACTGCTACCTGTAAGCCAATTTTCAAGTTGTTAAAGAAAAATCAAGGATGTGTGTGGAATGAAGATTGTCAGAAAGCTTTTGACAATATCAAAGAATATCTGCTTGAATCCCCCATTTCGCTTCCTCCAGTTGAAGGAACACCTCTGATTATGTACCTCACAGTGCTTGAGAAGTCAATGGGATGTGTGTTGGGTCAACATGACGAGTTTGGTCGAAAAGAGTATGCAATATACTACCTTAGCAAAAAATTTACCGAGTGCGAAACAAGATACTTGCTGCTTGAGAAAACTTGCCGCGCTTTGGTGTGGGTTGCTCGCCGACTAAGACAGTATATGTTGAGTCACACCACCCTATTGATTTCCAAAATGGGTCCAATTAAGTACATATTTGAAAAACCTGCATTAACCAGAAGGATTGCTCGCTGGCAAATGTTGCTATCTGAATATGATATTGAATACCGAGCTCAAAAAGCCGTGAAAAGAAGTGTGTTGGCAGAGTACCTCACTCACCAACCAATTGATGATCATCAATCCATCAGAATGGACTTCCCGGATGAGGACGTGATGTATTTAAGAGCTCGAGCTCCAAATGGGGTTTAGTTTTTGATGGAGCTTCTAATATTCATGGTCATGGTATTGGTGCTGTTATTGTCACTCCACAAGGTTCACATATTCCTTTCACGGTAAGGATATGTTTTGATTGTACAAATAATATTGCTGAATATGAAGCTTGCATCATGGGACTTGAAGAAGTCATTGATCTGAGAATTAAGGTTCTTGATGTTTATGGAGATTCTGTGCTTGTGATTAATCAGATTAAAGGAGAATGGGAAACGCGTCATCTTAGCTTGATCCTTTACAAAGATTACGCCAGAAGGCTGTCGACATTCTTCAACAAAGTTGACTTCCACCACATCCCTCGAGATGAGAATCAGATGGCTGATGCTTTAGCCACATTGTCCTCCATGTATAAGGTGAATTTCCATAATGAGGAACCTCATATTACAATAAGGCGTCTTGATAGACCTGCTCATGTGTTTGCAGTTGAGGAATTAACAGATGAAAAGCCTTGGTATTTTGATATTAAGCACTTGGGGCATCAAATAAGGATAAGAAAACTTTGAGGAGATTGGATGGCAGTTTCTTCATCAATGCGGATATTTTGTATAAAAGAAATTATGACATGGTTTTGCTCAGATGCGTGGATAGACACGAAGCAGACATGTTGATGCATGAAATTCATGAAGATTCTTTTGGTACTCATGCCAATGGACATTCGATGGCTAAAAAGATGCTTAGAGCTGGTTACTATTGGTTGACAATGGAATCTGATTGTTATAAGTTTGTGAAGAAGTGTCACAAGTGTCAAGTGTATGCTAATATGATTCATGTGCCTCTGACACTTCTCAATGTTATTTCCTCTCCATGGCCTTTCTCTATGTGGGGTATTGATATGATTGGCATGATTGAACCCAAGGATTCGAACGGACATCGATTCATCCTGGTAGCAATTGATTATTTTACCAAGTGGGTAGAAGATGCTTCCTATGCTAATGTGATAAGGCAAGTTGTGGTCAGATTTATCAAGAACAACATCATCTGCAGATATGGTGTACCAAGCAAGATCATTACTGGTAACGGCTCGAATCTGAATAACAGTATCTGTGTGAAAGTTTCAAAATTGAACATCACAACTCTTCGCCTTATAGGCCAAAGATGAATGGAGCTGTTGAAGCAACAAATAAGAATATTAAGAAGATTGTTCAAAAGATGGTTGTTACGTACAAGGACTGGCATGAGATGCTCCCTTTTGCTTTGCATGGGTATTGTACATCTGTTCATACTCTAACCGGGGCAACTCCCTTTTCTTTGGTTTATGGTATGGAAGCAGTGCTCCCCGTTGAGGTTGAGATTCCATCCTTGAGAGTTTCAATGGAAACCAAGTTATCTGAGGCTGAATGGTGTCAGAGCAGGTTTGATCAATTGAATCTGATAGAAGAAAAGAGAATGACGGCTTTATGCCATGGTCAGCTATACCAGAAAAGAATGAAGAAAGCTTTTGATAAGAAGGTTGGATCTCGTGTATTCATAGAAGGCGACCTCGTTCTTAAAAGGATCTTGTCTTTCACCTCCGATTAGAGGGGCAAGTGGACTCGTAATTTTGAAGGACCATATGTTGTTAAGAAAGCCTTCTCTGGCGGTGCATTAATTCGTGCAACTATGGATGGAGATGAGCTCCCACGTCCCGTGAATGCTGATGTAGTCAAGAAATACTTCGCCTAAAAATAATAAAAGAACAACTCACTAAGTTGAAAACCCGAAAGGGCGGCTTAGGAAAAAAGGAGCGTCTTGGTGGACTGAAAACCCGAAAGGGCGGTCCAGGAAAAAATTAGAGACATAAATAGAATAAAATACCTGGTGGACTGAAAACCCGAAAGGGCGGTCCAGGCAAAAGTTAGGGATTCATGGCAAGTAATTACATCAGACAAGACTTGATCATCAATAGTCATATGTTTATCATGAGAAGTTCAACACATTTCAATAGAAGCCTTTGCTCGGGGATTCAAAGTTAAGAGAGAGGATGGGGTCATTCCAAACTTTGTAATCATCTATGGGGTCTCGCCATTTGCAGGCTACCATTCTATTAATAAAGTTTGAGCCTTTACCCGTTATTTGCAATCTTATTTCTTTCATATCTCTTAAATGTCATTTATTGTTGATAATAATTTTTGAAACAAAAAGAAAATTGATTTCAACAAAATCCTTTTTGAAAAATATAATAGAAGGTTCATTTTGATTCATGAGTATATTACAAGGAATGGATATGGTGATGTATTCATGTGCAAAAGAGGAAGAACATATTCCATTTGGTGTATCCTTGGCTTGGTTCGAATATGATGTAGAACTCAGTTATTATGTTCTCTCAGCTTCGGTGATTCCCCAATGTTGAGTAGCATTTATTCCAAAGCCACCAAAAGCTTGTTGTGGCAACTCTTTGTTCATGTTTGTGGATGATACCTCGAGTGTTCAGCTTGAGACATGCTTGATTATGCTATTTTTGAACTCTATTGAGTTAATCCTTGTGCTAAGTTTTGGCAGCATATGCATCGTTAACATGCATAAAAAACAGTCATACATTCATATTTGCCATCAAGAAAAGTTTACTGTCACCGAAACTCTCCTTCATTTAGAGTATCTCTTGGCAGAAAATATTCACTTTCATTGAAATCTCCACTGAATTTGTTTCTACGTGGATAATGTGTTTCAGTTATTCTATTCAAAATGCTTATGAATAGAAATCCAGTGAGTTATTCCCTCGCTTGATCTGGTCTTATTTGACATTTTCTTTCCATTTGGCCATGGATTGAATTTTTGTCGCTGGATGATGGTTGTTGAGATTGTGCACTTGTGTTTGCACCCTCAATCTTTGAAAAAAAAAAGCAAAGTATTATTGATATACTTATATCTCTTTTCTACCTTCAGTGGAACGTTGGTAGCTCACTTTCAGTGGAACGTTGGTGTATTTTATATCTTAACCATCAATGGTACGTCGGTGCATCTCTTTTCTACCTCCAGGGGAACGTTGGTAGCTCACCTTCAGTGGAACGTTGGTGTATTTTATATTTTCACCGTCAATGGTACGCCGATGTATCTCTTTTCTACCTCCAATAGAATGTTGGTAGCTCACCTTTAGTGGAACGTTGGTGTATTTTATATCTTCACCGTCAATGGTACGTCGGTGTATCTCTTTTCTACCTCTAGTGGAACGTTGGTGTATTTTATATCTTCACCGTCAATGGTACGTCGGTGCATCTCTTTTCTACCTCCAGTGGAACGTTGGTAGCTCACCTTCAGTGGAACGTTGGTGTATTTTAAATCTTCACCGTCAATGGTACGTCGGTGCATCTCTTTTCTACCTCCAGTGGAACGTTGGTAGCTCACCTTTAGTGGAACGTTGGTGTATATTGTTATATCTTCATCGTCAGTGGTACGTTGATGTATTTCTATTCATATCATTAGTGGAACGATGGTGTATTTCCTTTATATTTTCAAATGAAAGATTGGTATTTTTGATTCCCCAGTGAAAGGTGATACATATTCTCATCCCCAGTAAAAGAGGATGCAGTCCTTCTCCGCTTTCTGTGAAAGTTGGTGTATTCTCTTATCCCCAGTGAGAGATGACGCTTTAAACACTCTGGCGCGAAATGTTTTCCCCAGCGAAGTTTATTTTCCCAGCAAAATCTCATCTCTCCAACGAAGTCTTGTTTTCCCCAGTGGATCTCTTCCATGAGACTTTTGCTTTCCCCGGTGTTGTCTTGTTTAATCATCATGACAAATGCATTCATTAAACATTGCATTACATCTTAGGTTCAAAAATTGTGTGTTTTATATATTTAAGTCCCTTCAATCTCGACGAAACAAAGATTTACAATCATCGTATCTCCGGATAGAAGAAACTTAAATAGGGGCATCTGTCATACCCCAATTTTTTACCCTAAGATCATACATCAGTTGCATCTTAATCATTAATAAAGAGCACCATTTTGAATCTCTATTTTTGATATTGTGATTATCTCTGAGGGGAATCATCAAGCACCTCTAGCTTTTAATTTGTTTTATACTAAATCAAAATACCAAAAATATTGCCTTGTGCTTTTGTGTGTTTGTGTTTTGTAGGTACCAAGTCAAAATATCCATCAAAAAGGCATTTTTCAGCATTCTTCAGCAAGCAATCGATTTGCATAATGGAGCAATCGATTGCACAAACTTGTTGTGCACCAAATTTGCATTCTGCTTTCTGTGCAATCGATTGCACCAAAACAGCAATCGATTGCACCAACTTTTTTTCACTAAATTCAGACAGTGCAATCAATTGCACCGAAACAGCAATCAATTGCACCAATGCGAAAATTGGAAAAATGAAGGAAATTTTCAGCTTTTGAAAGTGATGACTGAAGGATAGAAAAACACTTAGAAAGGGGGGGATTGAATAAGTGTGACTTTAAATCTTGGACGATAAAAATAAATTGCACAATTATTTTTATCCTGGTTCGCTGTTAACGAAGCTACTCCAGTCCACCCCCGCAGAGATGATTTACCTCAACTGAGGATTTAATCCACTAATCGCACGGATTACAATGGTTTTCCACTTAGTCCACGACTAAGTCTTCCAGAGTCTACAGATCACAACTTGATCACTCCAGGAACAACTGCTTAGACAACTTCTAAGACTTTTCTAGAGTCTACTGATCAACCTGATCACTCTAGTTACAAACTGCTCAGCCAACTGCTAAGACTTCCTAGAGTATACTGATCACACGATCACTCTAGTTCCTTACAACTTAATGTAATCTATTCAAGAGTTTACAAATGCTTCTTAAAAGCTATAATCACAAACTGTGATATTTCTCTTATCGTTTAAGCTTAATCTCACTAAGATATTACAACAGCAATGTAGTGAGTTGATGAAGATGAAGATTCTGAGTTTTGATTTGAACAGCGTTTCAGCAAGTTTGATATGAGTTGTTTTGGTGCAGAATCGTTAACCTTGCTTCTCATCAGAACTTCATATTTATAGGCGTTGGAGAAGATGACCGTTGAGTGCATTTAATGCTTTGCGTGTTCCGTACAGCATTGCATTTAATGTTATACGCTTTTGTCAACTACCTCGAGCCTTGTTCACGCTGTGTCTACTGACGTAGCCTAGAATAGCTTTTAACGTTCCTTTTGTCAGTCAGCGTAGTCTGCCACCTGTACTTCCTTCTGATCTGATGTTTGTGAATACGACGTTTGAATATCATCAGAGTCAAACAGCTTGGTGCATAGCATCTTCTGATCTTCTGATCTTGAAGTGCTTCTGAGCGTGATACCATCTTCTGAGCTTCAGTGCTTCTGATCTCATGTTCTTCTGATGCTTCCATAGACCCATGTTCTGATTCTGCTTTGACCATCTTCTGATGTCTTGCCAGACCATGTTCTGATGTTGCATGCTGAACCATTTGAGACACAACTTCTGAGCGCTGAATTATGCGTACTCTTTATATATATTTCCTGAAAGGGAAATTGCATTGGATTAGAGTACCATATTATCTTAAGCAAAATTCATATTATTGTTATCATCAAAACTAAGATAATTGATAAGAACAAATCTTGTTCTAACAATCTCCCCCTTTTTGATGATGACAAAAACATATATAAATGATATGAATTTGCGATCAGAAAGAGTAGACGGCAAAAGACAAATTACACAGCTATAGCATAAGCATATGAATATGTCTCCCCCTGAGATTAACAATCTCCCCCTGAGATAAATAATCTCCCCCTGAAATAAATACTCGAAGAACTTTGATAAAAGACTTCCCTGATTATTTCGGTAGAGACGATCATATAAGCTTCTGCCTTCAGAGAATTCATAGCTTCTGACTTCTGCTTCCATTGGACAGCTTCAGAACTTGAATTTCTTTAGATCCTTAGAACACTCACAGCTTCTGATTCCTGCTTCCATCGTGGACAGCTTCAGAACTTGAATTTCTTTGATCTTCAGAACATTCACAGCTTCTGACTTCTGCTTCCATTCAGGACAGCTTCAGAACTTTAATTTTCTGGATCTTTTAGAACATTCACATCTTCTGATTTCTGCTTCCCTCGGATAGCTTCAGAACTTTGAATGTCTACCAACATCACTTCATGCTAGTTTTGTATCAGAACATTGTTGAATGTACCAGAGCATCATCAGAGCATCTCTACATCCTGAAATGTTACAGAACAAAAACTAAACGACAAAAGTCAGCATGAACGAGTTAGAACATAAAATGTATGTTTGAACACATTATATGTATCAGAGCCATATAGGCTGAAATAATGTATCAGAGCAAATAATGTATCAGAGCCATAACATTATATGTATCAGAGCAAATAGAATTTTGTCAGAACAGGATAGACAATGATATTCAAATTCTATTATCAGTGCTTCTGATTCATTCTTCTTTCTTGCTTCTGATCTCTGAAGCTTGACAGCACTCAGCTTGCTTCAGTTTCCAAGAGCTTATTCCTTTTACAGAATAACGCTTCTTATGGTTTTGCTTCTAGTGTTTGCTTCTGAAGATTCACTTCACTTCTCTGTACCTGCAAAACACTTAAACCATATAGAACTTGCAGTTCTTGTTAGAGAATGTGTGGGAGCCTTTTTACCCAGCAACTGATAGATTTAATCAAATCATTTATCATTTATCTTTCTCCCCCTTTTTGTCATAACATCAAAAAGAATATTTAAAAAGATTCAGATGTATAAAACGACAAAAGAAAACATTTACTGGAATGTAAAACACAAAGAAACTTTTCATTGATAATCAAAAAGGTTTACAAGACAGGAATGCAGGAAAACAGATGCAACAAGGAAAGGAAACTACAAAGACCAAAAGACTAAGATCCTAGCCTACGCAAAATCCGCGCCAGAACATCATGAATCCCGTCAGTGCTTGTAGCTTGCCTTGTCATGAAGGAACGAAACTCAGCATTGGCTGCTTCTTGCGCATCCAAACGAGAAGCCAGCATAGCTTGATTCTGATGAAGAGTTTCCAAGGTCTCCATCAGAGCTGAGGTTTCACCAGAAGAAGAAGCACCAGTATTTCTGCCCAGAGGGACAGCAATCTCAGCAGGGTGATCTTCTGGAAGATCTTCAGCTTGTGCATCTCCCATTTCCTCATCTGAGTCTGACTCAGAAGGAGCCTTGGCATATTCTGGTTCAGGCAGCTCAGAAGTTCCATCTTCCAATGCTTGAAGAATAGCTGCTAGGTTTGTTGGAGGAGTAGGACCAGCAACTTCAGCACGATAAACCACTACTGGAAAGACCATGAGAGGTGCTTTTTCAGAAGGGTTCATTCTGAACCAGTTGAACAGCCACTGAAAATCTCCAGTCAGCACAGGAAACCAGAGCACAGAAGACCGGGGTTTCCACACCACGATATCTCTGCAGAGATTTTCTTCTTCCAACTCATCTGCAGGTATCTTCTCTTCAAGAACGCTTCTGTTCCTGATGAGACAGTGGTGGCTGCTTTCACCCACTTCCAACTGACGACCACGAGGACCAGGAGCTTCAGACAAGATCCTTCTCTTAGTGTCTGTAGCCTTATCCAGAAAACCCTGACGAAAGGTATTCCAGAGGTTGTTTGTAGCATACTCATCCAGATGATTAAGGTGAGCAGCACCTAGAATCTCCAACCAGCCATTTACATCAGCATGTAAAAGCTCCAGATATGTTTGAGTGGTAGGGGTTGGAGGGTTGACAGTGAACCTTGAGTCGGGAAGAACAACACTATAGGGATTAGGTGTTCTGGTGGGAAAAGGGTATGAGAGGGATGAAGAAATATCTGATGGAAGGGTTAAAGGAGAGGAGATATCAGATGGTGAAGAAGGTGGTTCCGAGAGGATGAATGAGGAGGAAGAGGTGGTGGAGGTCTTTGAAGAGGGAGGTGATTGACGGGAACCGTCAAGGGGTTGATACACTTTGAGAGGGTCATAGGAGATCCTAACTCTTTTAGGTTTGGTTTCTGGTTCAGCAGATGCCTTTCTCTTTTGTTTCCTATCATTGTCTTGATTCCCAGAGCTTGACGATGGATTCATGATGAATTTTCAGATATTGGAAACTGCTAGGGTTTATGATATGAAAAGAGAGAGAGATGAAAAAGAAACCGAATGCAGAGAGAGAGAGAAATATGAGAGGGAAAAGAAACGTTTGAAGAGTATATAAAAAAAAACTGAAAGAGAGTAAATGATGAAAAGCATTTAATGTTACGTGACATGAGGAGAGATAATAATGACAAAAGACGTGATTTGCACAGTTACCTAAGTAGACGTCCCCTCAACTGCACGCACGCTTGTCCAGGAATAGTGAACACGTGTTTACCATCTGGATAGCCAGTTACAGCTGTTTTGCTTTTAGAGAGATTCTGAATCAACTTAGACACTGAAACGTTAGTAATAACTGAATCACAATTTCTAATTGATTTCTATCAGAACTTCTTAAAAAAATTTCATATCAAAGGATACTCATACGTAAGAATTTCTCATCTTCTCATTCTGAGCTTGTTTCTGAAGACCCAATTTGTGCCGATTATATTGAATCCATCTGGTCTAGGAACAAGATCCCAAACATCATTCCTTGTAAACTGATTCAGTTCTTCTTGCATAGCAATTATCCAGTCTGGATCTTCTTAGAGCATGATCAACAGAAGTTGGCTCGATCAAAGATACAAGACCTAATTGACAGTCTGCATTGTTCTTAAGGAATGCTCTTGTTCTGATTGGATCATCCTTCTTTCCAAGAATGACATCTTCTGAATGACCAGAGATGAGTCTGGATGATCTTCTGACAGATGGTTCTTCAGAAATGCTTAGATTGTCCAGAGAAGCTGATACTTGATCTTCAGATTCTTTGCTTCTGAGGAGCTCTGCTTCTGATGCGTTGTTTCTTGGCTCAACAACTTCTGATATATCAATATCACAATCTGCAAAATTATCAAACTGCTTTGGTTTTTCAGAACCAAGCTTATCATCAAACCTGATATTGATTGATTCTTCTACAACCAATGTTTCAGTATTGTATACTCTGTAGCCTTTTGAGCGTTCAGAATATCCAAGAAGGAAACATTTTTGAGCTTTTGAATCAAACTTACCAAGATGATCTTTAGTGTTCAGAATAAAGCATACACATCCAAAAGGATGGAAATATGAAATGTTGGGCTTTCTATTCTTCCACAATTCATAGGGAGTCTTATTTAGAATAGGTCTGATAGAGATTCTATTCTGAATATAGCATGCAGTGTTTATTGCTTCTGCCCAGAAATGCTTAGCCATATTGGTTTCATTGATCATGGTTCTGGCCATTTCTTGCAGAGTCCTATTCTTTCGTTCTACAACCCCATTTTGCTGTGGAGTTCTAGGACAAGAGAAATCATGGGCAATACCATTTTCTTTGAAGAACTCTTCAAAGGATCTGTTCTCAAATTCACCACCATGATCACTTCTGACCTTTATGATTTTACACTCTTTTTCAGATTGAATCTGAATGCAGAAATCAAAGAACACTGAATGAGTCTCATCCTTGTGTTTCAAGAATTTTACCCACGTCCAGCGACTATAATCATCTACGATGACTAATCCATATTTCTTTCCTCTGACAGATGCTGTTTTGACTGGGCCAAACAGATCAATGTGCAAGAGTTCTAATGGCCTTGAGGTAGAAACAACATTCTTAGACTTGAATGCAGGTTTGGAGAACTTGCCCTTCTGACATGCTTCACAAAGAGCATCTGACTTGAATTTCAGATTAGGGAGTCCTCTGACAAGATTCAGTTTGTTAATCTGAGAAATCTTTCTCAAACTAGCATGACCTAATCTCCTGTGCCAGACCCACTGCTCTTCAGAAACAGACATAAGACAAGTCACCTTCTGACTCATAAGATCTTGCAGATCTGTCTTATAAATGTTGTTCTTCCTCTTGCCTGTAAATAGGATTGAGCCATCCTTCTGATTTACAGCCTTGCAAGACTTTTGATTGAAGATTATATCATAACCATTGTCACTTAATTGACTGATAGATAAGAGGTTATGAGTTAATCCTTCTACAAGAAGTACATTAGAAATGGAAGGAGAGTTACCAGACTTTATAGTTCCAGAGCCAATTATCTTCGCAATCTTGAATGCAGTCACCATCGGACCCCATCTTCTGGGTAAGCTTCTGATGATCTTCTTTACATGATCAGCCTTGGTGTATCCTTTGTCAAGAACTCTCAATCCAGCAGTCAGAGTTTGAAATCTCGAAAACATCTTTTCAATGTCTTCATCATCCTCCATCTTGAAGGCTTCATACTTCTGGATTAAGGCAAGAGCTTTTGTCTCCTTGACTTGAGCATTTCCTTCATGAGTCATTTTCAAGGACTCATATATATCATAGGCCGTTTCCCTGTTAGATATCTTCTCATACTCAGCATGAGAGATAGCATTCAGCAAAACAGTTCTGCATTTATGATGATTCCTGAAAAGCTTCTTCTGATCATCATTCATTTCTTGCCTAGACAGCTTTACGCCACTGGCATTTACTGGATGTTTGTAACCATCCATCAGAAGATCCCATAGATCACCATCTAGACCAAGAAAGTAACTTTCCAGTTTATCTTTCCAGTATTCAAAGTTTTCACCATCAAATACCGGCGGTCTAGTATAACCATTGTTACCGTTGTATTGCTCAGCAGAGCCAGATGTAGATGCAGGTGTAGGTGTAGACTTTTCACTTTCATCAACCATCTTTTACTGAAGCGTTTTTCTCTTCCTGAATCTTTTCTAAACACGGTTAAGTGCTTGCACCTTAGAACCGGCGCTCTGATGCCAATTGAAGGATAGAAAAACACTTAGAAAGGGGGGGATTGAATAAGTGTGACTTTAAATCTTGGACGATAAAAATAAATTGCACAATTATTTTTATCCTGGTTCGCTGTTAACGAAGCTACTCCAGTCCACCCCCGCAGAGATGATTTACCTCAACTGAGGATTTAATCCACTAATCGCACGGATTACAATGGTTTTCCACTTAGTCCACGACTAAGTCTTCCAGAGTCTACAGATCACAACTTGATCACTCCAGGAACAACTGCTTAGACAACTTCTAAGACTTTTCTAGAGTCTACTGATCAACCTGATCACTCTAGTTACAAACTGCTCAGCCAACTGCTAAGACTTCCTAGAGTATACTGATCACACGATCACTCTAGTTCCTTACAACTTAATGTAATCTATTCAAGAGTTTACAAATGCTTCTTAAAAGCTATAATCACAAACTGTGATATTTCTCTTATCGTTTAAGCTTAATCTCACTAAGATATTACAACAGCAATGTAGTGAGTTGATGAAGATGAAGATTCTGAGTTTTGATTTGAACAGCGTTTCAGCAAGTTTGATATGAGTTGTTTTGGTGCAGAATCGTTAACCTTGCTTCTCATCAGAACTTCATATTTATAGGCGTTGGAGAAGATGACCGTTGAGTGCATTTAATGCCTTGCGTGTTCCGTACAGCATTGCATTTAATGTTATACGCTTTTGTCAACTACCTCGAGCCTTGTTCACGCTGTGTCTACTGACGTAGCCTAGAATAGCTTTTAACGTTCCTTTTGTCAGTCAGCGTAGTCTGCCACCTGTACTTCCTTCTGATCTGATGTTTGTGAATACGACGTTTGAATATCATCAGAGTCAAACAGCTTGGTGCATAGCATCTTCTGATCTTCTGATCTTGAAGTGCTTCTGAGCGTGATACCATCTTCTGAGCTTCAGTGCTTCTGATCTCATGTTCTTCTGATGCTTCCATAGACCCATGTTCTGATTCTGCTTTGACCATCTTCTGATGTCTTGCCAGACCATGTTCTGATGTTGCATGCTGAACCATTTGAGACACAACTTCTGAGCGCTGAATTATGCGTACTCTTTATATATATTTCCTGAAAGGGAAATTGCATTGGATTAGAGTACCATATTATCTTAAGCAAAATTCATATTATTGTTATCATCAAAACTAAGATAATTGATAAGAACAAATCTTGTTCTAACAATGACATCATTTGCAAGTGTGGGAAGCATGACTTAGTTCTTATATTTGATCTCCTACATCATTTTATCATAAACCCTCATGTGATGACATCAAGACCATTGGATCATAATTTTGGCTCCAAATCCACTTACCAAACCTAAATATATTTTTCAATCCTAACTCCTAACCACTAATAATCCCAAGCCTAAATCCTATAAATAGAGGTTTCCCATCTTCGTTTCTCAAGCTTTGAAAGCCAAAGAAACTCTTGCTCTTTCTCTTCTCATCCTTTCCAAACCCCTCACTCAAAGCTCTCTTCTTCTTTCAAAAAGTTAGTGAGTAACATCTTGAACCTTACTAACTTTGAGCTAAACCTTCATCCTTCCACTATTCTATCTTGTTGTTCATCATCAATTCAAGCTTTGGTGTTGTGATCTTGAAGGAGATTCAAAGTTTGTGAAAGAAGTGGTAAAATTCTAGATCCTTTCCATAATTCAAGATGTGATTGATCGGAAAAATAGCAA